>NC_083590.1:39006681-39379181 GCF_027579695.1 Neoarius graeffei | reverse complement strand
AGCCGGAAACAAGTCCTGTGGACCAATGAAGTCAAAATAAAACTTTTTGGCCACAATGTGCAAAGGTATGGTTTTTTTTTTGGGGGGGGGGGGGGGGGGGGGGTGCCGAATTCCAGTAAAAGAACACCTCTCCAGCTATTAAGCATGGGGGTGGCTCTATCATGCTTTGGGCTTGTGTTACAGCCAGTGGCATAGGAAAGAACGGATTCGAATAAATACCAGCAAATTCTGGAAGCAAATATCACACTGTCTGTAAAAAAGTTGAATTCCAAAAGAGGACGGAATTATCAACAAGACAACGGTCTGAAACACACCTCAAAATCTACAATGGAATACCTCAAGAGGCTGAAGGTTTTGCCATGACCCTCCAACCTAAACATCATTGAAAATCTGCAGATAGATCTCAAAAGAGCAGTGTGTGCAAGGCAGCCCAAGAATTTTGCAGAATTAGAAGCCTTTTGCAAGGACAAATGGGCGAAAATCTCCCAAGTAAGAAATGAAAGACTTCGCTGGCTACAAAAAGCGTTTACAAGATGTGATACTTGCCAAAGGGGGCATTACAAAGTACTGACTGTGTTGGGTGCCCAAACATTTGCTTCAGGCCCTTTTCTTTTTTGGGCATTTTGTACCCGTCAATGATGGAAATAAAAATTTAATATCGCCAAAAATATTAAAGAAACGGGTCATATTTATTTTTATGCCTTTTGGTGATCAGTTCATCTTCTGGTCCCTTAACTATTCACAGTAACAGACATTTTGCGCACGCAAATATATACATTTGTTCCATCCACATTCACTGGATATGAGCAATCGCATGCTCTGATTGGCTACCAGCTCATATACTGTAAGTAGAGAAAAACAAAACATGGCAGAGCGTGTCACTGAACCAACCGAGGATGAAATAAAAACTCCACTTGGAAACAAAACCCCAAAAGTACAAAAGCAACAAAATACAGAATAAAAGTATTTGATAGTAAGAACATAATTTTTGAAAAATTCAAAAAGTTATTATTACCTTTTTCACAAACTGCTCCTGTCATTTCACCGGTTTGTTTACATTCTAAGCGGCAATTATTTTGTCGGATAAAGTTATTTCTCAAATTTGCACAAAAAAAAAAAAAAAGCTCAGTTTCTCAAAATCCAGTCAATATGGATAGAATAAAACAGTTATTCCACTCAATCTCGTCGTACACGGCTAATAGTCAATTCAGTGCTACGCACCTCGTCAGCGCATGTACGACTCGATTTCGTAGAATAATTTAAATAATTTTTAAAAAATCTACTGCTGGGCAGATGGAGCATTGTGAAGCACATGACGCATTCCCTTCCCTGTGTCGGGAAGTGTGATGGCATATTACTGCATCATGTAACAGCGACACCTCATGGATTATACAAGTAATAGCAGAATGTTGTTCAATCTAATTGACTACTTTCACATTACCTGTAATGCTTTGTACCTTGGGGAGGTAACCAAAATAAACAAACTAAAACACGGCGTCGCACACTGACGGTCATCTTTCGAATTTAAATCTCCCTAAAACTTTCAAAGAAGTGTCAAAATTAACTAAACCAAAGCTTAAAGAAATCTCCAAAGCCTTTTCTGTCAACTTTGAGAAATCAAATCGGTAAAAAAGCGCTTGTAAATATCGTATCGAACGCTTCGAACATCTCTACTTCGGGTGACAGTGAATCAGCAGCCTTCTCCGGCTGTTCCAACAATTACTGACTTGCACAAGTTTAAAAAAAAAAAAAAAAAAAAAAAAAGATCGACAGAAGAGCTGACAAAGGTCAACACTGATCATAGAAGAATCCAGAGTGTAATGGTTTTTGCTGGCTGCTGGTTACGACGAGAAAGCCGTAAGAAAATACAAGACGCTTCGTGCATGGGAACACAAGCACGGAATTCACTCAGTCAAGTAAAATACTATAAACATAACAGAACTTATTTATTTTTTGAGCTGATTTTGAGTTCCTTCACTCTGATTTGAGCTCATATGCTACCAGATTACGACAATCTTTGGGCTGTTAGATGAAGCTGTTTGGACTACAGGGTCAAATATCGCATTCAATCGACTGACAAACACTAAAAGGTGAAGGACATGTGAGTTCACTTCCACTCCATTGTTTGTGCTTTGTTTTGGGAGTTGATCCTTCAATAAAAGTTGTCCTTTTCAGTTCTTTGACTTGTCTTTTGCACTTTTTACGGCTAAACACAAAGGCAGACGGGCTGTAGGCTTTGTGACTTGGATCATCAGACTTTACTCCACCACTGAAGTGTGTAGAATACAGTCGCGTGCTGTCTGTCGGGGTAAAATTTTGACGGCGAATTGTGTCTAACCACGCTTTGACACTTAGCCTCCTTAGATATTCTAGAAATCTTTAAATCAGGAAAAGTTCTTTAAAGTAACAAATATAACGTCTGGTTTAAACACCCCCCTCCCCAAGGCATTATGGGTATGCGAAAGTAGTCAATATACGGATAAACAAGATCAACTGTGAGCTACTGCTCACTTATGTACCCCCCCGCTCTCGCTTACTGTATATCAGAATGCAAGCAGTCAAAGGAATAGGACACTTATGAATGTTGACTTCAACAAATAATGAACCCTGAAACAAGTAAAGAGCCGTGTCTCTCCCCAGGGATTTCAAACAGCATCCTGCTAAACTGAAATAGCATTTTGCTTCCTGAAATAGCGTCAAAATCCAAGCTATATGTTTTGTAAATACATTCAGTCGGTAAACAGGAAGTCGATGTGTGACAGACCTGAAAACGGTATACACGGTATAGACCCTTCCCACGTGACGTCACGACAAACGCGGCTGCCATTTTGGACATGAACTACCAGTAGTCTACCACAGCCAACAACGAGGAACGATGGCGAAGCATCGAAAGGAATATAGCCATCAAAGAAAGTTTTTACTTTCAGCAAGACTTCCATCATGCCATTATATTGTTGTGCACCTGGATGTAGCAACCATCAACACACAAGGCAAGATTTATCATTTTATCAGATCCCGACAGATGCTGACCGATGGAGAAGATGGATGGTCTCTAAAATATTGGCAAAATGATGTTTATTGACATAGCAATCGTGTGTAATGGGAAGCATTTGCATATCCGAAGTGTTGTGTTTACATCAAAGATAAAATAAACCGATATGACAACGACTGCTGCTGCCAGGTTGGGGGCACAAACTAGTAGAAAGGAAGTGTGCCAACAGTGCCAACACACTTCCTTAGTGGTCGATTCTGCTTTAAGGTAAGATGCATTTAATTATTCGTCTGCTGTGGGTTTGGAATCGGTAGCCTGACCGATTCGTTCATGTTTGTGGTGCCATTTGTTTGTTGACGCGTGTTGAAATGGAAGATTGGTTGTTGACATGATTTCCAGTGATGCTTTGGTGCTGCTGTGGATCAGATGTGTTGAGTAGCCTGACTGTTTTTTTTTTTCTTGCGTGTGGTATCATTGTTGACGCGAGGTTGTTTTTTGAACATGCCAATGCGGACACGATTTCCCCTGATGAGTTATGACTTCAGACGCGATGCGTGTGTGGAATCCGCGTGATATGTGCGCAAGATAGGCTTCTCATGTGTTTGGAGATCCGCGCTCTGAGACAAGCGCAAGCACCCCAGGGAAAAAAAGGGACCCCCCGAAAATATCGGCATAGTTCGAACACTGGGTTGGAGAAAGTAATGGCAAATTGTGAGTGCACAAACCATAGAAGGGAAACTGTACACAGCGCCAGGGCAGTGTGATGGTATGTCTACTTTTAGATTGTGTTAGCTTATCAATGAACACACTCGTCACTCGACGAGTTTCACGTCTTTACGATGGATACTTAAATGTGTGTTAGGTATTATTGTTGCAGTCTAAGCAGTCATTGTAGCAGCTAGATGAGCGAGAACCGAAAGGGTCTGTGCCATAAACCGTTATTTCTTCATGTCCAAAATGGCGGTCGCGTTTACGAAGGTCACGTGAGTGAAAAGGGTCTATAGAACCCCAAGCTGAAGCTCAGTACCAAACATCAAGCAGTTGTGATTTGTGGTTGCTGAGAAAAACTTGACGGAAATTTTGTAAATCCACGCTATACGTTTCAGAAATAGATTCAGTCGGTAAACAGGAAGTTGATGTGCGACAGACCTGAAAATGGTCTACACGGTATAGAACCCCAAACTGAAGCTCGGTACCAAGTGGCTATGATTTGTGGCTGCTGAGAAAAAGGGTGTTGCTTTGGACGGACGGACAGAGGAAAACCAGTATACCCCCACTTCGGAGTAAGAGTATAAAATAAAGACATACGTGATGCATTGTCAAACTAATGAATGTGGTTATTGATTAAAGTGCTGAAATAAGGTTGTATGTTTGTACGAGTTTCATGTTTAACTGAAAACACGAATAAGGTGTGTGTGAGAATATTGGAGAGTAAAGAAATATTTTCATGTATGCACACACTGGTATTGGAATTTGGTGGGGTTTTTTTTTTTACAAATACAAATAATACTTCCTCACTGTAGTGGACGAAATTTCGAAAAATATCCCCAAATAGAGGCACTTTTTCTTTTTCTGGAAGGCTCCATTTCTTAACAAAACGACAGACGACAAAAGCAAATCTCACACTAGTCTCTCGGCACTCGAAGCTTCGCCTCCTTATACACTACCGTTCAAAAGTTTGGGGTCACCCACCCAGACAATTTTGTGTTTTCCATGAAAAGTCACACTTTTATTTACCACCATAAGTTGTAAAATGAATAGAAAATATAGTCGAGACATTTTTCTGGCCATTTTGAGCATTTAATCGACCCCACAAATGTGATGCTCCAGAAACTCAATCTGCTCAAAGGAAGGTCAGTTTTATAGCTTCTCTAAAGAGCTCAACTGTTTTCAGCTGTGCTAACATGATTGTACAAGGGTTTTCTAATCATCCATTAGCCTTCTGAGGCAATGAGCAAACACATTGTACCATTAGAACACTGGAGTGATAGTTGCTGGAAATGGGCCTCTATACACCTATGGAGATATTGCACCAAAAACCAGACATTTGCAGCTAGAATAGTCATTTACCACATTAGCAATGTATAGAGTGTATTTCTGATTAAAGTGATCTTCATTGAAAAGAACAGTGCTTTTCTTTCAAAAATAAGGACATTTCAAAATGACCCCAAACTTTTGAACGGTAAGACACCTCTGTCTCGTGATCGGCACTCCGACTGCATCAGTCGTATGGTTCTCCTTAAAGTGACGCACGCTTCGATACAGAGAGCCGGCACAAGTGCTCCACACACACTGGGGCGTCAGTGTCGGATGGAGAACACCTCAATCTCATAAAATCCTGGAGAGAAATGGTTCTTGTTTGGGACCAGAGGAAAGTTAAATATGACCAGACAACTTGTTCTGTTCCCGTCGAGACCAAGGTTGGAAACACACTTCACACGATCACAAACGAAAAGGACCATCTCTGCAGTCACGGTGGTCCTCTGGTGGTGATACACCTGTGCACTCAAGGGGGCGACAGAGTACACAATAGAGTTGTCCTATACCTTTTTAATGCACAAGTTAGATCAGGAGGAACAATCTCTTAGGTATCACATGTACCACCAAAGATTGTGACAAACTATTGATGTGATTGTGTACATCTTTTATGAAAAAAAAAAAAAAATTCTAACCACCATGACCAAGACGGTTTAAAATGATTACTTACTATAAACGTATTTAAGATTAAATTGGCCACGTTTTAGACATTAAGACTCGTATGTATGGATTATTTATTAAGGACTTAACTTGAACACAAATTGCATCTGCTAATTCTGTAATTCTAAAAAGGAAATAACATTTAAAAAAAAAATTTTTGTTTTTCCCCCCAAAGAAAATGAGTAACTGATTGACTAATTTTTGCTGTTATTAATTAACGATCAAATTCAAGACAATCTGGTGTGCCTTCAAACCCTTTTAAAATATACAGAAAGTGTTAGGTTTTCTGGAAGGGTAATCAAGAAATCCCAGAGGAAAGTCCCACAGTGACTGGAGCAGTTCCCGAGATAGACGAGTTGGTTCACTTCTGCTTGACTGGGGAGGGGGATGAACAAAGTGTCTAAATTCAACGCGTACCCAAAGCCGAGCACGATGTACTGCCTGCCCTACTGATTGGGTATAGCACATTTTATTTGACTAAGGTCGATGATCAGATTCCTTTTCCAGTCCGTTGTCCCCACCCCTATGGAATCAATTTTGTGCCAAAATGTTCATACAATACTTTTGAAATATCAAACAAAAACAACAAATCAAAATACAAAAAAAAAGTCAATTTTTTTAGACTGGCAAACAAATTATTCGTGTAATCGTGCAAAATATCAGTCTGTTACTCTTCAGAAACCTTTTATTTTTGTTCTGCGTCTTTCTCAGTTTTGCTTGACGTAATTTATTTTGGTTGCGATTCCAGCTTTCTCGTTTGCGCTCCCTGACTTTTTGCTTGCAGTTTTGGCACAAACTTCACGTGTGGGTGGGCTGTCCAGGAATGCATTCCCATTGGCTAACTTGTGTTTGACTGACAGCTACGCTCAGCCATTCCCTACTCGGATTCTGGTGGACTGTTTGACGAGTGACCTTGACGGTAAACAAAGATCGAGTGGACTTCAGTGGCGACTATGATATTGAATTTACACTTTGTTGAATTAATTCAGTATCATAGTCGCCACTGAAGTCCACTCGATCCTTGTTTACCGTCAATGGATCAGTCACTCGTCAAACAGTCCGCCAGAATCCGAGTAGGAAATGGCCGCAACAGCCTCCAGGGGAATGGCTGAGCGTAGCTGTCAGTCAAACACAAGTTAGCCAATGGGAATGCATTCCTGGACAGCCCACCCACACGGGAAGTTTGTGCCAAAACTGCAAGCAAAAAGTCAGGGAGCGCAAAAGAGAAAGCTGGAATCGCAACCAAAATAAATTACGTCAAGCAAAACTGAGAAAGCCGCAGAACAAAAATAAAAGGTTTCTGAAGAGTAATAGACTGATATTTTGCACGATTACACGAATAATTTGTTTGCCAGTCTAAAAAAATTGACTTTTTTTTTCTATTTTTGGATTTTGATTTGTCATTTTTGTTTGATATTTCAAAAGTATTGTATGAACATTTTGGCACAAAATTGATTCCATACGCCCCCACCATATTTTCACCCCAATCTGATTTGCCTATTCCCGCCTAATCACAAAAGAGCTTGATGATGACGACATGATGCGAACACTTCTTTTTGAACTGCTGCTCATGCTGCATCACAGGGCACTTGGAAGAAAGCGCTACTTGCCCTCTTCTGCATACATGTGCTCACAGATGCCCATGATTGACAAGGGTGAAAGAGTAATGCCATCACTTTTGACCAGAGAACTCTCTAGAATCCCAGCCATGCGTAGTCGAGATTCAATTTCTCTCTCGGTTGATCTCCTGATGACAGCACAATTGCTGTTCTGTTCTGCCAATTTACAATGTTTCAACAACTCGGGCATTAAATTCTCTGGCCTCATGGCGCATGCAGTCATCTAAAAGCTGAAATCCTTGACCTGGCACAAAGTGAAGGTAGTGCGGTAATGAGGGCTTGACAGAGAAATCGATCACAGAAGTAAGATGGAGCTGGAGAGAACAAGGATATAAAATGTGATTATCCACATCTGCATGATGTGAACAGGAGTATGCTGTTTGGCAGTTGGACCAGAGATCAGCGTCAGACTGAAATGACAGTACTTTGGGTGATCTTACCTGTAAACCAGCACTTTCTGTTGCCATTCTCAGCATTTTCCACCCAAGTCTGATTCCATGTGTGAGCAAAGTCCATCAGCAAAATCAGCTGCATCACGATGAAGATAAAGGAGCCAACCGCACCAAAATAGTACCACACTGCAAGAACACACTGAACTAGGTTAAACTTTTGTGTGTGTGTGTGTGTGTGTGTGTGTGTGTGTGTGTGTGTGTCTTAATATTTGGGCAACGATTCAAAATCTGAATTTTAAAACTGGAAAAAAAAAAAAAAAGTTGCACCTGTGTTAAATGTGCCGTCTGGGATGAAGAAAGCGCCGACAGTTATTCCAACCAGTATTAGGAACTTAAAGAACCAGAATCTGAAGGACACAATGCACAAAACAGCAGCGTTATTCAAACTATAATATACTAGAATACTTCAATATTACAATGTCTTGCAAAAGTATTCATTCCCCCTTGGTGTTTGTCCTGTTTTGTCACATTACAAGCTGGAATTACAATGGATTTTTGAGGCATTAGCACCATTTGATTTAAAAAACATGCTGACAACTTCAAAGGTGCACACTGTTGTTTTATTGTGGCACAAACAATAATTAAGATGAAACAAAAACCCAGAAATCTGGAGTGTGCATAAGTTTCCCCTCCCCATGTCAATACTTTGTAGAGCCACCTTTTGCTGGGTATGTCTCTATTAGCTTAGCACATCAAGCCACTGGGATTTTTGCCCATTCCTCAAGGCAAAACTGCTCCAAGTCCTGCAAGTTAGATGGGTTGTGTTGGTGTACAGCAATCTTCAAGTTATGCCACAGATTCTCAATTGGATTGAGGTCTGGGCTTTGACTAGGCCATTCCAAGACATTTAAATGTTTTCCTTTAAACCACTCCAGTGCAGCTTTAGCAGTATGTTTAGGGTCATTGTCCTGCTGGAACATGAACCTTCATCCCAGTCTCAAACCTCTGGCCAACTCAAACAGGTTTTCCTCCAGAATTGCCCTGTATTTAGTGCCATCCATCTTTCCTTCAGTCCTGACCAGCTTTCCTGTCCCTGCAGATGAAAAACATCCCCACAGCATGACACTGCCACCACCATGCTTCACTGTAGGAATGGTGTTCTCAGGGTGTTGGGTTTGCACCACACATGATATTTCCCGTGACAGGCAAAAAGATCAGTTTTAGTCTCATTTGACCAGAGGATCTTCTTCCATGTGTTTGGGGAGTCTGCCACATGCTGTTGGGCAAACTCCAAATGTGTTTTCTTATGCAATGGCTTTTTTCTGGCCATTCTTCCATAAAGCCCTACTCTGTGGAGTGTACGGCTTAAAGTGGTCCTATGGACAGATACTCCCATCTCCGCTGTGGATCTTTGCAGCTCCTTCAGTGTTATCTTTGGTGTCTTTGTTGCATCACTGATTAATGCCCTCCTTGCCTGGTCTGTGAGTTTTGGTGGGTCTTCTCGTCAGGTTTGTAGTGGTGCCATATTCTTTCCATTTTGCTATAATGCATTTAATGGTGCTCCCTGGGCTATTCAAAGTTTGGGATATTTTTATAACCCAACCCTGATCTGTACTTCTCCACAACTTTGTCTCTGACCTGTTTGGAGGCTCCTTGGTTTTCATGTTGCTGGCTTAGTCGTGTTGCAGAGTCAGGGTCCTTCCAGAACAGGTTGATTTATGCAGACATCATGTGACGGATGGTGTGACACTTTGATTGCACACAGATGGATCTTAATTAACTAATTATGTGACTTAGGAAGTGAATTAATTGGACCAGCTCTTATTTAGGGGTTTCATATGAAAGGGGGTGAATCCATTGTAATTCCAGCTTGTAATACAACAAAACAGGACAAAACACCAACGGGGATGAATACTTTTGCAAGACGCTATATAATATCCAAGTCCTGGTATTAGTTCTCAAAATGAACACTGACGATAAATTAGTGTTGACTTGTATGCGTTACTGTGCAATCCAGACTAAAATTGAGCAACATACCCATTCTGAATGGAAGCGCGTGGGTCCTTGCTGCTACGCACTCGGATCATGATGATGGAGAAGAGGAAATAAAAGCAGGCCAAAGCAAAACACATCCTGTACACGGACTTGTAGCCAACAATAACCTCACAATTTACCTTTCCTTCAAAGCCTGGTACCCGTATGCCTTTTTCACAAAATCCAGGTATCTGTGGAGCATGAATGGTAATCAGGATTAAACAAAGTTTTTATGTTTTCGATGCATGAGTGCGTGTCCATCATCCATCTGAAATTACAACCCCGATTCCAAAAAAGTTGGGACAAAGTACAAATTGTAAATAAAAACAGAATGCAATAACTTACAAATCTCAAAAACTGATATTGTATTCACAACAGAAGAGAGACAACAAACATCGGGTTTGGCCCTAGAGAAACTGACCTATATTGTTAGAGGGAGGGCTTCTGAATTCTACATCATTTGGAGGATTTTTCTGGAACTGTTGAGGGTTGGGGGTATGGGGGGGGACAGCGGAGGAATGAGATAATGAAAGGCATTTGATTTGTTGTTGGGAGTGTACGATGTAACCTATATTTAATATTTGTGGTATCTATTATAATTATTAGTTTTGTTTGTCTATTTATGTTTATGTATTATATATGTATGTGTATACATATTGTATTATTTAATTCTTATTTAATTTATGTATTATTTTTATTATTTGTACTGCCATACGTTTATGATGTTCGTTGTGTTTGATGTTGTTATAATTAACAGAAAAACCAATAAATATATGTTTAAAAAAAAAAAAAAAGAAGAGAGACAACATATCAAATGTCGAAAGTGAGACATTTTGAAATTTCATGACAGCAACACATCTCAAAAAAGTTGGGACAGGGGCAATAAGAGGCTGGAAAAGTTAAAGGTACAAAAAAGGAACAGCTGGAGGACCAAATTGCAACTCATTAGGTCAATTGGCAATAGGTCATTAACATGACTGGGTATAAAAAGAGCATCTTGGAGTGGCAGCGGCTCTCAGAAGTAAAGATGGGAAGAGGATCACCAATCCCCCTAATTCTGCGCCGACAAATAGTGGAGCAATATCAGAAAGGAGTTTGACAGTGTAAAATTGCAAAGAGTTTGAACATATCATCATCTACAGTGCATAATATCATCAAAAGATTCAGAGAATCTGGAAGAATATCTGTGTGTAAGGGTCAAGGCCGGAAAACCATACTGGGTGCCCGTGATCTTCGGGCCCTTAGACAGCACTGCATCACATACAGGCATGCTTCTGTATTGGAAATCACAAAATGGGCTCACGAATATTTCCAGAGAACATTATCTGTGAACACAATTCACCGTGCCATCCGCCGTTGCCAGCTAAAACTCTATAGTTCAAAGAAGAACTAGGTTCTAGGTTCACAGGTTCTAGAGCAACATATGCTCCCATCCAGACGACGTCTCTTTCAGGGAAGACCTTGCATTTTCCAACATGACAATGCCAAACCACATACTGCATCAATTTCAGCATCATGGCTGAGTAGAAGGGGGGTCTGGGTACTGAACTGGCCAGCCTGCAGTCCAGATCTTTCACCCATAGAAAACATTTGGCGCATGATAAAATGGAAGATACGACAAAAAAGACCTAAGACAGTTGAGCAACTAGAATCCTACATTAGACAAGAATGGGTTAACATTCCTATCCCTAAACTTGAGCAACTTGTCTCCTCAGTCCCCAGACATTTACAGACTGTTGTAAAGAGAAAAGGGGATGTCTCACAGTGGGAAACATGGCCTTGTCCCAACTTTTTTGAGATGTGGTGTTGTCATGAAATTTAAAAATCACCCAATTTTTCTCTTTAAATGATACATTTTCTCAGTTTAAACATTTGATATGTCATCTATGTTCTATTCTGAATAAAATATAGAATTTTGAAACTTCCACATCATTGCATTCCGTTTTTATTTACAATTTGTACTTTGTCCCAACTTTTTTTGGAATCGGGGTTCTATGAGTTAGCATGGCATTTCAAAAAAGAACGGCTGAACGTTTGTAGGATTTGTATGGACTTATTATAGATGAACAGCACAGCCATTCCAAGGTGACTTCCGTGACGAAAGCTACTCAAATTTGGTTGAAGTCAATCTATGGCCCATAAATTCCAGAACAAATTTAAAATGTTATGCATTTATTTCATGGACATTATACAGCTCCTTAGTATAGCCAACATTTTTTTCATTTCTAACTACATTTTCATACAAAAAAAAAACCGGAGGAAAATGTGACTTCCATGACAGCTACATCCTCAAAAATATTGACTGAAGAAATGTTTTATCCAGTTCGTAGCCTTCTGGGAGAGATGTACCATTTGTCTCACACAGTATACCAGGGGGAAGTCTAGAGATTCCTAAATTAAGCAAGCCATCATAAATTAGTAAATTGCTGACCTTGGAGAGCACTGGAAGTCTGTGACTTCCGTGACCGAAAAAATGTGACTTCCGTGACGAGTACCTTCACCAGTATGAAACAAAGTGCAAAAGTTGTATCTATTTATTATTATTTATTTTTAAACTCCCACATAACAATGCACCTGTCCTAAAGTGGTCCTTAGTTCAACTTGGTGAACAAAGTTTTCCAAAATGTTATCAGCTGCAGATCCTTCGGTTTGTATGCAAGATAAAATGTCTTTATTCAAAGTGCACATAAGGTCACTTCTACAGGTTAAATATGCTTGTGACTACTTCAGATGAACAGTTTTGATTTCTGGCCTGTTCAGAGCTAGGCTTTTGGCTTCCTCAAGGCTGCTGGCTGGAAAGGAAAGTTGGCCCCTATTGTTAACTACGTCTGGGTTTGGCATGGTGCAGATTTGAAAAAATGATTATGATGTGTAGGTTAGCTTGGAATGGCTCAGCAGATTAACTGATTTGATTCTGGAATCGATCCAAACAGGTTCAAGGTTTCAGCAAGGTCAAATGTCTGAAATACTTTTTCCTTCAATAATTTCCTTTTTGTATATTTTGGAGTATTTTAAGGGAATTTCAGGCATATGAACTAATAACAAGGATTAGACTTGGTGGTGTTGGTGCAAGCATCCTGGTCAACACCACTGGTATCGAGTTCTACTTCTTTCCTCTTAAAAGCCTCTCAACAATAAAACAAACATTTGTTATAGACTTTCTAATAGACATACACCCCTCTGCTAACTACTTTTTAAATAATAATAGCGGCAGCTTCATGGTCCCTGGGTTGATCCTTGGGTTACTACCTGTGTATGTTCTCCCATACCCCTTTTCAACCAACAGGGAACGGGTTCTTGAACCGGTTCCATTCAGGACTCTTTGAACCTTGGTGCCTGGCAAACTGGCCCACGTTCTCACCAGTTTTGCACGGAACCATTGTAATCAACGATGCATTAGGAATAAAGGGCATTGTACAATTCACAGTGGGAGTAAACAGTAGGAGCGAGATGGTGGTGTGCATTGATCACCTGCAAGCTTTTGTTCTGTTCTTCCAGCTATTTGTTTTTGGTCCATTTTTTCTGAAGGTGTATCCTTTTCTGTTGCTTTCTCCATTGCTGTGCTCTGCTTCCTCTCCAAACTAATGACACGCCCACTGATGTCATCGCAATTCATGCTGGAAAAACCAGCTATATTTTGCTTCCAGCTGAGAAACAACTTTTCAGGTTCTGAACCAATTTATTTTTAGTTGAAATGCTCAGAATAGTTCAAAATTTGGTGTGTGAACCAGAACGGAACCCGGTCCCTGTTGGTCGAAAAGGGGATTCTCCCAGTGGGTTTCTTCTTGGTTCTGCCTATTTCCCAAAAACATTCCAGTAGGTGAATTGTCTACATTAAAATTGCCCCAAGCATTAATGGAGAGTGTGAATGCATGCATGTATGGTGTGCTGTGATGACTAGCATGCAATCTTGGGTATATTCCCACCTCACACCCAGTGATCTGGGTCTACTAGGACTCTGACCAGTATGGAGCTGAAGATGCATGAATTATTATAAGTAGCAGTATCAACACCGGGTGGCACAGTGGTGTAGTGGTTAGCGCTGTCGCCTCACAGCAAGAAGGTCCGGGTTCGAGCCCCGTGGCCGGCGAGGGCCTTTCTGTGTGGAGTTTGCATGTTCTCCCCGTGTCCGCGTGGGTTTCCTCCGGTTTCCCCCACAGTCCAAAGACATGCTTGTTAGGTTAACTGGTGACTCTAAATTGACCGTAGGTGTGAATGTGAGTGTGAATGGTTGTCTGTGTCTATGTGCCAGCCCTGTGATGACCTGGCGACCTGTCCAGGGTGTACCCCACCTTTCACCCGTAGTCAGCTGGGATAGGCTCCAGCTTGCCTGCGACCCTGTACAACAGGATAAAGTGGCTCGAGATAATGAGATGAGTATCAACGCCCCCACATGGACATCAGCCAGTTTTCCTTTAAAGTGAATTTAATGCCCCTAAACCTCACTTTTTTTCTTATACAAAGCAACAATCATTATGTTGATTGACCGTGTGTTTTCAAACCATACCTGATCCAAAAGAACATAAATTCACGGAAAATCAATAAAATCAGCCGATTTTCACGAAATCTGCCAAGACTGATCCAGAAGATCCCGAAGGAGTGCGTGACGTCACACGTGTAACAAAGATCCAGGTATCAATTTCATCAATATTTATTTTCATCAATATCAATTTTCAGTGGTTAGACCAGTCTTGATATGGAACCACGTTTTGGAGAGAATTCTGATAGCGATTGGGATTCTTATATGTTGGATGAAGGAGCAGATGATTATCAAGGATAATTCTGAGTAAATGGTTCTTTTCAAGCCCCCAAGATGAGAAACAGATGCCAGTTCACGACAGTCCCGCTCACCGCCGATAGCGCACCACCAGCCAGAGAGAATCGGAAATACAGATTGGCGTTTGTGGATTTTTATTCTAAGCTGGCTGCTGAAAAATACAGGGAAAATATTTACGTTAATTTTTTTCACGGTCCGGTTTCCATCAAATCCTGCGCTCTGATTGGCTGGCGAGCGGGTCCGTATCCTACGATACGGACCCCAGTTACGGACCTCTGGCGACTCGCTCGTTCACAACAACAACAAACATAACAGCAATTTGTCAACATTTATCTTTTTTTTTTTTTATAAGATTTTTATAAAAAATCTTATAAATTTTTGCCAGCATTTCTCAGGAGAATAGCATTAATTTTACAGCATGGATAGCGATAACGACAGTCTTCACAGCGAAAGCGAATTTTATTACCCGAGGAAGAAGAAATAAAAGAAAAAATTTCAGGAGAAAAGCTAAAAACCTCTAACTGTTGCTAACGCCGAGCAAAAACATGGCTGAATCCTGAATGACTCAATTTTGTATAAATAGCGGACTACATAGGCGGCAAAATGTAGTTTGTTTTCCTGCCATGGAAGTGCACTTGTATACCGAGGAGGAAGCAATTTGCATTACAGCCGTGAATGAGGATTCAAAATGGCGGCTCGGCTCGGTTTTCCCTTTCGGGCGCTCTCGTTTTCTGTTAGAATTTGGTAAAGAAAAAAATAAATATATTATTTACCAGCTTAAGGTCGGTCCGTATGGTGAAATACCGTGACCTCAGCCTTGAATACGGACCTCGGCCCAGAGGGCCTTGCTCAGTACTTTCAAGACCTCGGTCACGGTATTTCACCATATGGACCTCCCAGCTGGTAAATAACACATGTACCTCAATAAATGCAGGCATGTAATCTTTAAAATGTACACTTATTCAGTGCAATTATTGAAAGAAAATATGAAGTGGGTGATAATAGGGGAAATCCTATTATCACCCACTGTCGCTTTCATTTTTGTACTTTTCACTTTCGCTTTCCTTTTTCCGGTTTTTTTTTTCCGAAGAACCCCGAGACCGGAAGCTTTCTTTTTTTCTCCTCCACAAGCGGAGGCCATCTGATCTGCTTTAATATCAACAGATCTTCATTTAAGGTACGTGAATCTTTTCATCATGGCACACCTTCAGCCTGTTCAGTGTGCTGAGTGCAGGATGTTTAGTCATTCTTCCTCCGTCACTAGCGATAGCTCTATTAGCTTTACTTGTGATAAGTGCAGATTAGTTAGCTCTCTGACGGAGAAGATTTCAGTGCTAGAAGCGCGTGTCCAGGCTTTAGAGCAGGTTAGTGAGCGTGAGAACAGTGTAGTTTCTGTTAGGGAAAGTCTGGACGCCCTAGGTGGAGTTAGCAATCCCCCAACTCCGGCATTAGAGCCCTTACAGCGGGGCGAATGGGTGACGGCTCGGCGGCATAAGCGTAGAGCCAAAGCTACCGCTGAGGCTCGCCCACGGGAGCACCACTCCTCTCCGCGTCACGTGTCGAACAGGTTTGCTCTCCTTAGTGATGCACCCACTGAGAAACCTGAAAGAGCTCTGGTTATAGGGGACTCTATCATACGGCACGTGAAATTAGCTCAGCCTTTAGGGGCACCAGCAGCTTTAGTCAGGTGTATACCGGGAGCCAGGGCGCCGGACATAGCAGGTAATCTTAGGGTCCTAGGCAAGCATAGGTTCTCAAAGATAGTTATCCATGCAGGAGCTAATGATATACGCCTTCGTCAGTCTGAGGTTACTAAGAGTAACTTTGTAGAGGTGTTTAAATTAGCGAAGGCGATGTCCGATGCTGTAGTATGCTCTGGCCCCATCCCAATGCGGCGTGGCGATGTAGCTTACAGCAGGTTATGGTCGCTGAACTGCTGGCTGTCCAGGTGGTGCTCTGAAAACAGTGTGGGCTTTATAGATAATTGGGCTAATTTTGAGGGCACTGCTGGCCTGTTAGGGCGGGACGGTATCCATCCCACTCGGGAAGGTGCTGCTCTCATTTCCTGCAGCATAGGTCATAGTCTCAGAACAGGCCTAGTTAATTTCTGACAATCCAGAGCCAAGGCCAGGGAGCAGACGAACAGGCTAAACCGACTGTCTGCTAGCTGCACAGAGTCGTCACTCAGGGCCCACTACATCGAGACTGTGTCTGTTCCCCGAGCTCAACAAAAAGGTAGAAATTTTCAGAGAGTTTGTTCCAGTAACCTAATCAATATAAAATTAGATCATACTGACTGTACAGCTGCTGCCAGCACCTTTGATCTAAAGGTGGGGCTATTAAATATTAGATCTCTTACATCTAAAGCGCTAATGGTTAATGAACTCATTACTGATCAGGAGTTTAATGTACTGTGTTTAACAGAAACATGGATTAAGCCAAATGAATATATAGCATTAAATGAAGCGAGTCCTCCTGGATACAGTTATATACACCAGCCTCGTCTAACTGGCAGAGGAGGAGGCGTCGCGGTTATTTATAACGATTATCTAGGTGTAACACACAAACCTGGTTATAAATTTAATACATTTGAAGTTCTTCATACTCATATAATGTATGTAGCCTCAAAAAATAAGTCTACCCAGTTAATTCCATTGCTTATTATTTACAGGCCCCCGGGGCCATATTCTGAGTTTCTTTCTGAATTTGCAGATTTTATCTCAGATTTGGTTATTTCCTTAGACAAAGCTTTAGTTGTCGGAGATTTTAATATTCACTTTGATAACCCAGAAGACCCTTTAAAAACAGCGTTTGTGTCCATCTTAGATTCAGTCGGGATTAAGCAGAATGTCATAGGACCGACCCATAATGGTGGTCACACCCTTGATCTAATACTAACATTCAGATTAAACGTAGACAATATAGTCATACTTCCACAGTCTGAAGTTATCTCAGATCATTGTCTCATCTCATTCAAAATATGTCTGAGTAATAATATATGCACCTCACCACGCTACTGTATTAAACGTACTTTCACGTCAACTACTGCACAGAGCTTTATAAATGATCTCCCAGAGTTATCAACTTTGATTGGGTCATTGTCAGCCCCTGCAGAACTCGATCAGGCAACTGAATGCTTAGAGTCAACATTCCGCCATACTTTAGATAATGTAGCTCCTCTAAAAAGGAAAATGGTCAGAGACAAAAAATTAGCACCCTGGTATAATGATGACACTCGCACATTAAAACAGACCACTCGAAAATTGGAACGTAAATGGCGTCAAACAAAATTGGTAGTGTTCAAATTGGCGTGGAAGGAGAGCTTCCTGAAGTATAAAAAAGCTCTTAGTGCTGCGAGATCAACATATCTCTCCTCCCTAATAGAAGATAACAAAAATAATCCTAGATTCCTATTTAATACTGTAGCAAAATTAACCAGGAATAAGTCCACTATCAACACATGCACACCTGCAGTATGTAGTAGCAACGACTTCATGAATTTTTTTAATGACAAAATTGAGAATATCCGACAAAAAAATTCAAACTACTAATTTAAGGTTAGACAATGAAAGCGACCTTGTAGTTAACAATATAACTGTATCAGATCATCAGTTAGAATGTTTTACTCCCCTAAAAGAAACTGAATTACTCTCATTAATCTCTACATCAAAAGCCTCAACTTGCGTACTAGATCCCTTACCGACACATCTATTCAAACAGATAATGCCTGGAGTAATTGAACCGCTTCTAAAAATAATAAATTCTTCTCTTATGATTGGCTATGTACCCAAATCCTTTAAACTAGCAGTTATCAAACCCCTGATTAAAAAACCTGACCTTGATCCCTGTCAGCTGTCCAATTATCGGCCAATATCAAACCTCCCCTTTATCTCCAAGATCCTTGAAAAAGCTGTGGCACAGCAGTTATGCTCATATTTACATAGGAATAACATCCATGAAATGTATCAGTCAGGATTTAGACCTCATCATAGCACAGAGACAGCTCTGGTTAAAGTAGTAAACGACCTACTGTTGGCGTCTGATCAGGGCTGTGTCTCGCTACTTGTGTTGCTTGACCTTAGTGCAGCATTTGATACCATTGATCATTCCATTCTTCTGGATAGACTAGAAAATGTTGTGGGAGTTAAGGGAATGGCCCTCTCCTGGCTCAGGTCTTATCTAACTGATCGTTATCAGTATGTCGATATAAATGGTGATATTTCTAGACGTACCGAGGTAAAGTTTGGTGTTCCACAAGGTTCTGTCTTGGGTCCACTGCTTTTTTCTCTATATATGTTACCTTTGGGCGATATTATTCGTAAACATTGTATTAGTTTCCACTGTTATGCTGATGACACACAGTTGTATGTCTCTGCGAAACCTGATGAGAGACACCAGCTTAATAAAATTGAGGAATGTGTTAAGGACATTAGACACTGGATGCTTATAAATTTCCTTCTGCTTAACTCTGACAAGACTGAAGTACTTGTGCTAGGACCACATAAAGCTAGAAGTAAGTTTTCTGATTACACAGTAACTCTGGATGGCCTTTCTGTTTCTTCACGTGCAGCAGTAAAAGACCTCGGAGTGATTATTGACCCCAGTCTTTCATTCGAAACTCACATTGATAACATCACCCGGATAGCTTTCTTTCATCTCAGAAATATTGCAAAGATAAGAAATTTAATGTCATTGCATGATGCAGAAAAACTAGTCCATGCTTTCGTTACCTCCAGGTTGGATTATTGTAATGCCTTACTGTCTGGATGTTCCAATAAGTGCATAAACAAGCTCCAGTTAGTTCAAAATGCCGCAGCAAGAGTCCTTACTAGAACTAGAAAATATGACCACGTCACGCCTGTCTTGTCCACACTGCATTGGCTCCCAATCAAATTTCGTATTGATTATAAAATACTACTATTGACCTTTAAAGCACTAAATGGTCTCGCACCACAGTACCTGAGTGAACTTCTGCTCCTCTATGACCCGCCACGCCTACTTAGATCAAAAGGTGCAGGCTATCTGCTGGTACCTCGTATAGTGAAGGCTACATCAGGGGGCAGAGCCTTTTCTTACAAAGCCCCACTGTTATGGAACAGCCTTCCAAGTAATGTTCGGGAATCAGACACAGTCTCAGCATTTAAGTCTAGGCTGAAAACATATCTGTTTAGTCAAGCCTTTTGTTAATGGTGTTTATGAGGTAAAGGAGTAGATCTGGAGGGTCCTCAGACATAGAGTGTTTTGGTAAACTGGGATGTATGGATGCTGTCAGTCCCCACTCGCTTGCTCACTCGAGTTTGTTGACGGTGCAGTGGCTGGCTGCTTTATGTCCCGGGGCTCCCTCATGCCTGTGTTACCTTCTGGCTCTCTCCTTTTAGTTATGCTGTCATAGTTAGTTGCCGGAGTCCCTGCTTGTACTCGGTGCAATATGTATACTGTTCCTACTTATTCAGGTGACATTGGGCATACCTAACCACCTGTGTTTTCTTTCTCTTCCCCCCCCCCACCCCAAATCTGTCCCTCTGAGTTACATGGAGTCAACAGGAAATCTTTTGGTGGAGACGGTGGGGACCTCGACTGGCTATCGTAGCCTGCAGGGAATCGGCCGTCAGACGTTCTGTCGCATGTCCCAGACCCGGTGAAATGTAACTGAATTGTCTTGGCCAGGCCTAAGGGTCCCATCTGCATCTCATCATTGCTGAGGAGTGTGCTCCCATCACCCAATCAAGCATCCAGCCAGAGCAGGTCATGATATATTTTTTACCATATTAACATGCCATTGTGCGTCATGCCTGATGTAAAGACTCTCGTCTCTGTGAGCCTACCACACAGATTTAATACTTGTCATTTTTAGGGCATACCTAACAACGTGTTTTCTTTCTCTCCCCCCCCCCCATCTGTCCCTCTGAGTTACATGTTGATCCTGGGATTGAGATGCTGGCCTCTTCTGCCCCTCGGACCTGCTTGATCCATCCTGGTGCCCTGTGTCTGGTCGGAGTTTTATCGCCCCACTCCTGTGAAGGACGGCCCCATGAGGACAGTTGAGGGTTATACCTGTTAAAACTGTTAATATTATAGTCAGGCTGTCTGCTGTTGCCCAAATGAGGATGGGTTCCCTTTTGAGTCTGGTTCCTCTCGAGGTTTCTTCCTCATGTCGTCTGAGGGAGTTTTTCCTTGCCACCGTCGCCACAGGCTTGCTCATTGGGGATAGATTAGGGATAAAATTAGCTCATGTTTTAAGTCGTTCAAATTCTGTAAAGCTGCTTTGCGACAATGTTTATTGTTAAAAGCGCTGTACAAATAAACTTGAAATCGACAAACTGTCCAAATGTCATTTATGAAATCAGTAGGTTTCTTTTTTGCTCCAGTAATCCCCATGTGGTTGTTCTGGTGTTAATGAACACTTGATGGATCAGATTTATTATTAGTAGGCAGAGTCATGTGTAGATCCATGTGCAGTAAACAGTGGGTCTAGACTTCAGTGTTTGTGCAGGTTAGCAGCTGCATGGTGTGCAACTGTGCATGCTATGATGTACCAGTGTGCGCGCGCACGCGCACACACACACACACACACACACATTTCACCAAGCTACATGTATTTGTAATGCATGTTCATATATAGGATATATTTCAGGTGCCAGTGTGGTCATTGTCAGCCAGTCTGGATAGTTGGCACACTTCCTGGTTTCAAAAGGTTTTTTTTTTGTTCCTCTTCCGGTCTGTCATCTGTTCCATCAAGAACACCTGTCCTTCAGCGCAGTTCTTGTCGAAATGCTGCTCATAAATTCCCACTTGACTCTTCTCCGGTGGCGAAACGAAACCTGCCCGCTTCATTTGCACAAACTCCGCCCACTGTCGCTTTAGATTAGTGTCATTTCTCGGAAATTCGTGAACTGAATGTCCTGCTGTATATGGATTTGAACATCCAAACACAATGCAGTGCTTTCACGTCGTTATTTTTGTAAGAGTCCATCAACAATATCCAATTTCAGTGAGAAAACAAGCACGGAGTCAGATGAACCGAAATTACCCCGATAACCAGGGTTCTACGCATGAGGTCATGCGAGATTAGCCCTGAGGCAAGGCTGCATTTTTCCGGGATCCGGATGCCGCAATTTATCGATAGTTTTGTGCTTGATAAATAATTAATATTTTCCCCCTGCTTTATTAATTCATTTTGGTCATTACTAATGATATTCGTTTTAAAGCATTACATACACTTTAACCCTCTATTGACTTAGGAAGGGACATGGGTGTGTACCTTTTCCAGGTAACTCTCCATTCCTGGGAGGATCATGATGATAGACACGAGAGTGCCGAGCAGTAGGAAGAAGGAGAAAGCCAGGCGTGTGACGGTGGAGTTGTAGGTGGAAGGGCAACATCCTGATAACATGCACGGAGCAGAGCCACACAGACAGGATGCCTACAGGACGTACGGTACAACAGTGATCCAGATTACCACATAGTTCACTCATTCATTTGTCTAAATATGTTTATCATCATCGTGGGACATAAAACAAAAAAAAGATTAAAAGAACTACAATTATCAACAGTCCATAATTATCGACACCCTTTCAGATTTACCACTAAATTTTACAAAGGTGACTTTCAGTTCCAACAGTTATTATTGGTTAATTATTCAACTGGAAGACCCCCCCCCACCCTTTGATCTTGTCTGATGATGCAGCTCGTTACCTGAGATGGAATTTTTTTTTTTTTTAGCATGATAAGCAATTTTTCGGAAAACCCGGACATTATCATCACAGGTAAGCATGGTGGAAAGATCATGGACATGTTTTTACTGATCAAATTCACCCACATTTCATGATCTCCTTGTCGAAACCTACTTTGTTTCTCACTCTTTAATTTGACAGTCACGTTTAGATTTTGTATCTAAACACGCGTTTGAGAAGTCACGTGAGGTGTCGATAATACAGAGCCTAATCTAGGAATTTGAAAATAGGGGACAGATCCCTCACTAGTTGTAGAAACAGGGGACAGAAAATATTAACATGGGTAAAAATATTATCCCTCATTTGTTCCAGTTAGTGGGGACAGAAAAATAAGTAATACATTGGTAGATATTTTCAAGAGTACATCTATAAACAGAACAGTTTTATTAATAAAACTAAATACATGTAACAAACATTCATATCAGATGTTAATCTATATAATATAATTATAGCACTATACAGTGGTGCTTGAAAGTTTGTGAACCCTTTAGAATTTTCTATATTTCTGCATAAATATGACCTAAAACATCATCAGATTTTCACACAAGCCCTAAAAGTAGATAAAGAGAACCCAGTTAAACAAATGAGACAAAAATATTATACTTGGTCATTTATTTATTGAGGAAAATGATCCAATATTACATATCTGTGAGTGGCAAAAGTATGCGACCCTCTAGGATTAGCAGTTAATTTGAAAGTGAAATTAGAGTCAGGTGTTTTCAATCAATGGGATGACAATCAGGTGTGAGTGGGTACCCTGTTTTATTTAAAGAACAGGGATCTATCAAAGTCTGATCTTCACAACACGTGTTTGTGGAAGTGTATCATGGCACGAACAAAGGAGATTTCTGAGGACCTCAGAAAAATTATTATTGATGCTCATTAGGCTGGAAAAGCTTACAAAACCATCTCTAAAGAGTTTGGACTCCACCAATCCACAGTCAGACAGATTGTGTACAAATGGAGGAAATTCAAGACCATTGTTACCCTCCCCAGGAGTGGTCGACCAACAAAGATCACTCCAAGAGCAAGGTGTGTAATAGTCAGTGAGGTCACAAAGGACCCCAGGGTAACTTCTAAGCAACTGAAGGCCTTTCTCACATTGGCTAATGCTAATGTTCATGAGTCCACCATCAGGAGAACACTGAACAACAAATGGGGTGCATGGCAGGGTTGCAAGGAGAAAGCCACTGCTCTGCAAAAAGAACATTGCTGCTCGTCTGCAGTTTGCTAAAGGTCATGTGGACAAGTCAGAAGGCTATTGGAAAAATGTTTTGTGGACAGATGAGACCAACATGGAAATTTTGGTTTAAATGAGAAGCATTATGTTTGGAGGAAGGAAAACACTGCATTCCAGTACAAGAACCTTATCCCATCTGTGAAACGTGGTGGTAGTATCATGGTTTGGGCCTGTTTTGCTGCATCTGGGCCAGGACGGCTTGCCATCATTGATGGAACAATGAATTCTGAATGATACCAGCGAATTCTAAAGGAAAATGTCAGGACATCTGTCCATGAACTGAATCTCAAGAGAAGGTGGGTCATGCAGCAAGACAACAACCCTAAGCACACAAGTCGTTTTACCAAAGAATGGTTAAAGAAGAATAAAGTTACTGTTTTGGAATGGCCAAGTCAAAGTCCTGACCTTAATCCAATGGAAATGTTGTGGACAGACCTGAAGCGAGCAGTTCATGTGAGGAAACCCACCAACATCCCAGAGTTGAAGCTGTTCTGTATGGAGGAATGGGCTAAAATTCCTCCAAGCCAGTGTGCAGGACTGATCAACAGTTACCGGAAACGTTTAGTTGCAGTTATTGCTGCACAGGGGGATCACATCAGATACTGAAAGCAAAGGTTCACATACTTTTGCCACTCACAGATATGTAATATTGGATCATTTTCCTCAGTAAATAAATGACCAAGTATAATATTTTTGTCTCATTTGTTTAACTGGGTTCTCTTTATTTACTTTTAGGACTTGTGTGAAAATCTGATGATGTTTTAGGTCATATTTATGCAGAAATATATAAAGTTCTAAAGGGTTCACAAACTTTCAAGCACCACTGTACACATCCTTTAATACAGTGATATGAAAACCATTATCCACAGTTTATAGTATTGCACAAACATTATGATCAGATCTGAACTTTAAAAATGTAAAGATTTTAGATCAAAAACTATATGAAGAATTATATACTGCAAAACCTTACAAATATGACTAGTTTTCTGGTATATGACTAGGTTACTCTTTTACTATAAATCATGTGACTAGCCTATTTTTACCAATTTGACCACCAGTCGTATAATGTTGCATTTCAAATATGACGAGGTTAATATTGCATATCAAATATGACTAGGTTAATATTACATCATTTGACATAGTTAAGTCTAAAATCCATGTAGTCTTGCCACTATTAATTAATAATAAGATGAAAAATCTGACTTTCTGAATAAAATAAAAATAAAATCACTATCAAATATTTAAAAATGCTATCATATTTGTTTTGTTCAGACCACCTTTCATGAAAGTGAAAAACATTAAACAATCTACCTATGTTTAAACTAGATTTTGACATAAATGACTGGAGATGATCTCAAAATTCAGACTTCCTAAAAAGTATATAATCTATCATTTACAATCTTACAGTACCTACAATTACACAAGAACAGATTAAATATATTTCATAACATTTTTAAATAAAACTTACATGATACCAAACATTATCAAACTAATTGTATATTGGCATTAGGAAAATATCAAATTCAAACTTCAAAAACCATTATCAGTCAGAATCAGATGACTTAGTATGTCTTCACACTGTCATATAATTACTCTAAGATCATACTTGTACACAAACTTATACATGTCTTATCAACTAAGCACCTTTACTATTTGAATATGATTAATAACATAATACTAAACTGAATTAAACAAACTACTCCCAAACAAACAAACAAACAAACAAAAAATAACTAGCATTCATGTAGAACTTATCTTTAAACTAGTTTTTGACATAGAAGACTAGAGATAATCCCAAAATTCAGACTTCCTAAACAGTATATTATCATGATAATCTCTTATAGACCAGTTCACAGATATCGCCGCGCATGCGCAGGGTCAAAGGTCGAGGCCTCATCGGAGATGAAAACATAGCGGCAAACAAGCCAAACCTTCGTAAATACGCCTTATGGATATGAGAGAACGGGGATTGCCAACTACCATGGGGGTAGAAGAGTTAAGGGCGCTTGCATATGCCACAGATATTTTGAAAATCCAGCCTGTACCGTCCAAGGAAGACGAAGAAAAATCGAGGTATGTACCCGGTGATACTGCCACGCCCACTGCAGTTTTTGACAGGTCAACATCTGACACGGAGAAATAATATAAATCGTGCTGCCTAGCAGATTACAGTCGTCTGTTTTATTGTATCAGTACTAGTATCACTTACTATACTCAGTCATAGATTAGTCCAGTACAACATGACCAGCTTGCTTTTTTTCCATTTGACTGTCGCAAGTTTTTTCAGGCTGGTACAGTCAAAAATTGAAAAAAAAAGTTTTGGCCTCCTAAACTAGTCATCGATTCTACTAGTGTATTAATTGGAGTCAACATGAAAACGTTAGGTAAAAACTTTAAACCAGTACAATCTCTTCTTCAAAGTTTCACCAAATGGTTTTATTTATGCAATTTAAAGCTCATAATACTGTATAACTTTGGTCGAGTAAAAACACGGAGCAAAAACATGGCTGAATCCTGAATGACTCCTATTTGTTTAAATAGGGGACTAGCTACATAGGCGCCAAAATGTAGTTTCTTTTTCCCTGCCATGGAAGTGCACTTGTATACGGAGGAGGAAAGCAATTTGCATTACAGCCGTGAGGCGGCTCGGCTCGGTTTTCCCTTTCGGGTGGTCTCATTTTCTGTTAGAATTTGGTAAAGAAAAAAAATAAATATTATTTACCAGCTTACCGGGTCTATTAACATAAATCTGACAGCTGACAAGGTCGGGATATAAACGAACTTTTGCGTTAAACTGTGTGCTTGGATTCACATAATTTTTTCTGTATACACTCACTTAAATGTATACTACAGTCTTCTCGCATCCACTGTTCAAGCAGTCGACGTCCTTTGTAGCAATTGACAACACAACAGTGTCCCCACAGCAAGCCTGTAGCCTCTGCCATTGTTGATATGCTCTACTTCCGCTCGTTTATGAGGCCTTAACCTTTGACCTTTCCCACAACTCCTTGCAGTTTGCCGTATCTGTGAACTGGTCTATTATTTACAGTAATGTTACAGTAACTACCATTATACAAGAACAGATTAAATCTATTTCATAATATCTTGTATCGGGTTGTGTAATGTCGGCTGGATTAGTATCTGTCATTTCTGTGTCTTCGTTTTGTTTCCTTTTTTCGTCCAAAAGTCCATCAACGTGACCACGCGTTTTGGCATTGTTATGTTTGGATGAGACAGAACGATATGCCATGTGCTTTTGGGTATTTTTAAAACACTTCACACGATTGGTTGAGATACGCTGTCTTCCGGTTCAGTGACCAATGATATAATAGTTCACAAAACTGTTTTACCTGCTAAATAAACTATTCGGAATACTTCAGTCCTTCCCGATATTTTCCGATTGGTGTGTAAACAACGCTATATTTACCGCAGTGCTTGCTAGCTGGTGCTGACAAATTGATACGCACAAGATTCAGTAAAACGTGACTACACACTCACTACTTATAAATGCGCGACAAAATGAATAGATACGCGATATCACTCTCGTGCCCAAAAAGTGGATGTGCGACAGACAGATAAACACGTATTATCGCGTATTCTGTGCCCTAGATTAGGCTCTGTAATAGTGATCACTTTCCACTAACGGGGTCCACCATTATCGACACCCTGTGGAATTAAGTGACATTTACAACTGTTATGGATTGATCTTTGTGTAACATTGTTGAAGTCGATGAAGTACTTTTAAAATAAATAAATAAATAAATAAATAAATAAAAGTGCTGTGATTTATAAGAACTTTTTTTTTCTGATTCATAACAGAAGGGAATGTTTATAGAGGATTTGGAATCTGACTGCAATAAATAGAATTAGACCAGAATTAAATTCCTCACATATAAAATATTACATGCTTGAAATATTCAGATTTTTCTATTCTATTCAGAAAATATTTTTGCAGTTTGTTGTAAATATCGAGCACATATTACAATATCAGGAATGACATGCGACCTCTGACCTGCGTTTTCATGTGGTTACAATGCCAATTCCTTGTTCACATTTATTGGTAAACTACAAAACTAGAAATTAATACAAACAAAAACGAATGATTAACAAAATGTGATCTACGAAAATACTTAGAAAGCGGGTAGAAAGTGGAACAAAAAGATTTTCTGACGCAGGTTAAACGTTATCAGTTCATTTGTTTACAAACACGAGAATTACTTCCTCACAAACACCAACATCCATATATTTATATAAAAGATATTTTGTACTAAATATAAAAGTCTAGGCAAAACAAATTTTAAATAAAAACTTGTGTTAAGACCACACACCAATTTAAAAAAAAAATTTTTATATAAATAATCATCTGGATGTCGATAACTGTGGTCAAAGGCGTCGATAACTGTGGACAAAGGTGTTGATAACTGTGGAACAGCGTCGATAATGGTGGACAAAAGGTGTCAATAACTGGGCAAAGGTGTCGATAACTGGACGAAGGTGTCAATTGTGGGACAGCGTCGATAACTGGGCAAAGGTGTCTAATTGTGGAACGGCGGCGATAACTGGGCAAAGGTGTCGATAACTGGAGAAAAGTGTCAAAAATTGTGGAACGGTGTCGATAACTGGACAAAGGTGTTGATAATCGTGGAACGGCGTCGATAACTGGGCAAAGATGTCGATAACTGTGGACGAAGGTGTCATTAACTGTGGACAAAAGTGTCGATAATTGTGGAACGGCGTAGATAACTGGGCAAAGGTGTCGATAATTGTGGAACGGCGTCGATAACTGGGCAAAGGTGTCGATAATTGTGGAACGGCGTCGATAACTGGGCAAAGGTGTCGATAATTGTGGAACGGCGTCGATAACTGGGCAAAGGTGTCGATAATTGTGGAACGGCGTCGATAACTGGGCAAAGGTGTCGATAATTGTGGAACGGCGTCGATAACTGGGCAAAGGTGTCGATAATTGTGGAACGGCGTCGATAACTGGGCAAAGGTGTCGATAATTGTGGAACACCGTCGATAACTGGGCAAAGGTGTCGATAATTGTGGAACGGCGTCGATAACTGGGCAAAGGTGTCGATAATTGTGGAACGGCGTCGATAACTGGGCAAAGGTGTCGATAATTGTGGAACGGCGTCGATAACTGGGCAAAGGTGTCGATAATTGTGGAACGGCGTCGATAACTGGGCAAAGGTGTCTAACTGTGGACGAAGGTGTCGATAACTGTGGAACAGCGTCGATAATGGTGGACAAAAGGTGTCGATAACTGGAGAAAGGTGTCAAAAATTGTGGAACAGTGTCGATAACTGGACAAAGGTGTCGATACTCATGGAACGGCGTCAATAACTGGGCAAAGGTGTCGATAACTGGACGAAGGTGTCGATAACTGTGGAACAGCATCGATAATTGTGGACAAAAGGTGTCGATAACTGGAGAAAAGTGTCAAAAATTGTGGAACGGTGTCGATAACTGGACAAAGGTGTTGATAATCGTGGAACGGCGTCGATAACTGGGCAAAGATGTCGATAACTGTGGACGAAGGTGTCATTAACTGTGGACAAAAGTGTCGATAATTGTGGAACGGCGTCGATAACTGGGCAAAGGTGTCGATAATTGTGGAACGGCGTCGATAACTGGGCAAAGGTGTCGATAATTGTGGAACGGCGTCGATAACTAGGCAAAGGTGTCGATAATTGTGGAACGGCGTCGATAACTGGGCAAAGGTGTCGATAATTGTGGAACGGCGTCGATAACTGGGCAAAGGTGTCGATAATTGTGGAACGGCGTCGATAACTGGGCAAAGGTGTCGGTAATTGTGGAGCAGGGTCGATAACGGTGGACAAAAGGTGTCGATAACTGGGCAAAGGTGTCGATAATTGTGGAACGGCGTCGATAACTGGGCAAAGGCATTAATAATTGTGGAACGGCATCGATTACTGGGCAAAGATGTCGATAACTGGACGAAGGTGTCGATAACTGGACGAAGGTGTCGATAATGGTGGACAAAAGGTGTCGATAACTGGGCAAAGGTGTCGATAATTGTGGAACACCGTCGATAACTGGGCAAAGGTGTTGATAATTGTGGAACTGCGTCGATAACTGGGCAAAGGTGTTGATAATTGTGGAGCAGGGTCGATAACGGTGGACAAAAGGTGTCGATAACTGGGCAAAGGTGTCGATAACTGGGCAAAGGTATCGAAAATTGTGGAACAGCGTCGATAACTGGGCAAAGGCATCGATAATTGTGGAACGGCATCAATAACTGGGCAAAGGTGTCAAAAATTGTGGAACGGCATCGATAAATGGGCAAAGGCATCCATAATTGTGGACAAAGGTTTCGATAATTGTGGAACGGCGTTGATAACGGTGGACAAAAGGTGTCATAACGGTGCAACTGCGTCGATAATTGTGGAACGGTGTCGATAAATGGGTAAAGGCGTCGATAATTGTGGGACGGCGTCAATAACTGGGCAAAATTGTTGATAATTGTGGAACGGCATCGATAACTGGGCAAAGGTGTCAAAAATTGTGGAACGGCATCGATAAATGGGCAAAGACATCCATAATTGTGGACAAAGGTTTCGATAATTGTGGAACAGCGTTGATAACGGTGGACAAAAGGTGTCGTAACAGTGGAATTGCGTCGATAATTGTGGAACGGTGTCGATAACTGGGCAAAGGCATCGATAATTGTGGAACGGCATCAATAACTGGGCAAAGGTGTCAAAAATTGTGGAACGGCATCGATAAATGGGCAAAGGTGTCGATAATTGTGGAACGGTGTAGATAACTGCAAAGGTGTCGATAATTGTGGAACGGCATCGATAAATGGGTAAAGGCATCGATAATTGTGGAACAGCGTCGATAAATGGGTAAAGGCGTTGATAATTGTGGAACGGCGTCAATGAATGGGTAAAGGCGTCAATAATTGTGGAACGGCGTCGATAATTGTGGAACGGCGTCGATAATTGTGGAATGGCATCAATAAATGGGTAAAGGCGTCGATAATTGTGGACAAAGGTTTCGATAATTGTGGAACGGCGTTGATAACGGTGGACAAAAGGTGTCACAACAGTGGAACTGCATAGATAATTGTGGAACGGTGTCGATAACTGGGCAAAGGTGTCGATAATTGTGGAACGGCGTCGATAACTGGGCAAAGGCGTCCATAATTGTGGAACGGCGTCGATAACTAGGCAAAGGTGTCGATAATTGTGGAACGGCGTCGATAACTGGGCAAAGGTGTCGATAATTGTGGAACGGCATCATAATTGTGGAATGGTGTCGATAAATGGGTAAAGGCGTCGATAAATGGGTAAAGGCGTCAATAACTGTGGAACGACGTCGATAACTGGGCAAAGGCGTCCATAATTGTGGAACGGCGTCGATAACTGGGCAAAGGCGTCCATAATTGTGGAACGGCGTCGATAACTGGGCAAAGGTGTCGATAATTGTGGAACGGCGTCGATAACTAGGCAAAGGTGTCGATAATTGTGGAACGGCGTCGATAACTGGGCAAAGGTGTCGATAATTGTGGAACGGCGTCGATAACTGGGCAAAGGTGTCGATAATTGTGGAACGGCGTCGATAACTGGGCAAAGGTGTCGATAATTGTGGAACGGCGTCGATAACTGGGCAAAGGTGTCGATAATTGTGGAACGGCGTCGATAACTAGGCAAAGGTGTCGATAATTGTGGAACGGCGTCGATAACTGGGCAAAGGTGTCGATAATTGTGGAACGGCGTCGATAACTGGGCAAAGGTGTCGATAATTGTGGAACGGCGTCGATAACTGGGCAAAGGTGTCGGTAATTGTGGAGCAGGGTCGATAACGGTGGACAAAAGGTGTCGATAACTGGGCAAAGGTGTCGATAATTGTGGAACGGCGTCGATAACTGGGCAAAGGCATTAATAATTGTGGAACGGCATCGATTACTGGGCAAAGATGTCGATAACTGGACGAAGGTGTCGATAACTGGACGAAGGTGTCGATAATGGTGGACAAAAGGTGTCGATAACTGGGCAAAGGTGTCGATAATTGTGGAACACCGTCGATAACTGGGCAAAGGTGTTGATAATTGTGGAACTGCGTCGATAACTGGGCAAAGGTGTTGATAATTGTGGAGCAGGGTCGATAACGGTGGACAAAAGGTGTCGATAACTGGGCAAAGGTGTCGATAACTGGGCAAAGGTATCGAAAATTGTGGAACAGCGTCGATAACTGGGCAAAGGCATCGATAATTGTGGAACGGCATCAATAACTGGGCAAAGGTGTCAAAAATTGTGGAACGGCATCGATAAATGGGCAAAGGCATCCATAATTGTGGACAAAGGTTTCGATAATTGTGGAACGGCGTTGATAACGGTGGACAAAAGGTGTCATAACGGTGCAACTGCGTCGATAATTGTGGAACGGTGTCGATAACTGGGCAAAGGTGTCGATAATTGTGGGACGGCGTCGATAATTGCGGAATGGCGTCGATAATTGTGGAACGGCATCGATAAATGGGTAAAGGCGTCGATAATTGTGGGACGGCGTCAATAACTGGGCAAAATTGTTGATAATTGTGGAACGGCATCGATAACTGGGCAAAGGTGTCAAAAATTGTGGAACGGCATCGATAAATGGGCAAAGACATCCATAATTGCGGACAAAGGTTTCGATAATTGTGGAACAGCGTTGATAACGGTGGACAAAAGGTGTCGTAACAGTGGAATTGCGTCGATAATTGTGGAACGGTGTCGATAACTGGGCAAAGGCATCGATAATTGTGGAACGGCATCAATAACTGGGCAAAGGTGTCAAAAATTGTGGAACGGCATCGATAAATGGGCAAAGGTGTCGATAATTGTGGAACGGTGTAGATAACTGCAAAGGTGTCGATAATTGTGGAACGGCATCGATAAATGGGTAAAGGCATCGATAATTGTGGAACAGCGTCGATAAATGGGTAAAGGCGTTGATAATTGTGGAACGGCGTCAATGAATGGGTAAAGGCGTCAATAATTGTGGAACGGCGTCGATAATTGTGGAACGGCGTCGATAATTGTGGAATGGCATCAATAAATGGGTAAAGGCGTCGATAATTGTGGACAAAGGTTTCGATAATTGTGGAACGGCGTTGATAACGGTGGACAAAAGGTGTCACAACAGTGGAACTGCATAGATAATTGTGGAACGGTGTCGATAACTGGGCAAAGGTGTCGATAATTGTGGGACGGCGTCGATAACTGGGCAAAGGTGTCGATAATTGTGGAACGGCGTTGATAACTGGGCAAAGGTGTCGATAATTGTGGAACGGTGTAGATAACTGCAAAGGTGTCGATAATTGTGGAACGGCATCGATAAATGGGTAAAGGCGTCGATAATTGTGGAACAGCGTCGATAAATGGGTAAAGGCGTCGATAATTGTGGAACGGCGTCGATAATTGTGGAATGGCGTCGATAAATGGGTAAAGGCGTCGATAATTGTGGGACGGCGTTGATAACTGGGCAAAGGTGTCGATAATTGTGGAACGGCATCATAATTGTGGAATGGTGTCGATAAATGGGTAAAGGCGTCGATAAATGGGTAAAGGCGTCAATAACTGTGGAACGACGTCGATAACTGGGCAAAGGCGTCCATAATTGTGGAACGGCGTCGATAACTGGGCAAAGGCGTCCATAATTGTGGACAAAGGTTTCGATAATTGTGGAACGGCGTTGATAACGGTGGACAAAAGGTGTCATAACGGTGCAACTGCGTCGATAATTGTGGAACGGTGTCGATAACTGGGCAAAGGTGTCGATAATTGTGGGACGGCGTCGATAATTGCGGAATGGCGTCGATAATTGTGGAACGGCATCGATAAATGGGTAAAGGCGTCGATAATTGTGGGACGGCGTCGATAACTGGGCAAAATTGTTGATAATTGTGGAACGGCATCGATAACTGGGCAAAGGTGTCAAAAATTGTGGAACGGCATCGATAAATGGGCAAAGACATCCATAATTGTGGACAAAGGTTTCGATAATTGTGGAACAGCGTTGATAACGGTGGACAAAAGGTGTCGTAACAGTGGAATTGCGTCGATAATTGTGGAACGGTGTCGATAACTGGGCAAAGGCATCGATAATTGTGGAACGGCATCAATAACTGGGCAAAGGTGTCAAAAATTGTGGAACGGCATCGATAAATGGGCAAAGGTGTCGATAATTGTGGAACGGTGTTGATAACTGTGCAAAGGTGTCGATAATTGTGGAACGGCATCGATAAATGGGTAAAGGCATCGATAATTGTGGAACAGCGTCGATAAATGGGTAAAGGCGTTGATAATTGTGGAACGGCGTCAATGAATGGGTAAAGGCGTCAATAATTGTGGAACGGCGTCGATAATTGTGGAATGGCATCAATAAATGGGTAAAGGCGTCGATAATTGTGGACAAAGGTTTCGATAATTGTGGAACGGCGTTGATAACGGTGGACAAAAGGTGTCACAACAGTGGAACTGCATAGATAATTGTGGAACGGTGTCGATAACTGGGCAAAGGTGTCGATAATTGTGGGACGGCGTCGATAACTGGGCAAAGGTGTCGATAATTGTGGAACGGCGTTGATAACTGGGCAAAGGTGTCGATAATTGTGGAACGGTGTAGATAACTGCAAAGGTGTCGATAATTGTGGAACGGCATCGATAAATGGGTAAAGGCGTCGATAATTGTGGAACAGCGTCGATAAATGGGTAAAGGCGTCGATAATTGTGGAACGGCGTCGATAATTGTGGAATGGCGTCGATAAATGGGTAAAGGCGTCGATAATTGTGGGACGGCGTTGATAACTGGGCAAAGGTGTCGATAATTGTGGAACGGCATCATAATTGTGGAATGGTGTCGATAAATGGGTAAAGGCGTCGATAAATGGGTAAAGGCGTCAATAACTGTGGAACGACGTCGATAACTGGGCAAAGGCGTCCATAATTGTGGAACGGCGTCGATAACTGGGCAAAGGCGTCCATAATTGTGGAACGGCGTCGATAACTGGGCAAAGGCGTCCATAATTGTGGAACGGCGTTGATAACTGGGCAAAGGCGTCCATAATTGTGGAACGGCGTCGATAACTGGGCAAAGGCGTCCATAATTGTGGACAAAGGTATCGATAATTGTGGAACGGCGTTGATAACCGTGGACAAAAGGTGTCACGTGATCTGAAACGCGAAGTATCAACTCTTTCCCCCAGTGTGAGTTTGAGTCATTACTCCTGCACAGTTTACGTATTGAAAGTCTTTTCTACTTTGGCAGCGGCCAAAATATCATTAAGGTGTCGATAACTGTAGCTGCCGCTCTATTAAAGATTCAAATACCATTCCAGATATTTCTACAGTCCCGAATGGAGATATTTTGACGTATTTTCCAAACAAATTGAAAAAAAAAAAACAAGGAGGAACTGATTGGGTGCTTGTTTGTTTTTTCTCAGAGAAATTACGTCACGCTCATGCGCCGTGCTATAAATCAAAGAACGCTACTGAGATTTGGCATTATTCAAACACACTTTCACCTTTTCTGACTTCAACCCAGGATCACATTGTGATTAAAACCTCAAACAAACAAACAAACAGAAACGTCACCGTCATTTCGTTCCTGTAACTAAAGCGAACCCGGAAAAACAGTGAGCGAGTCTGAAAAACAGCCCAGAAAACTTTAAATAAATAACTTTCCACACGGGATAATAATAATCCCTCACACTGAGGATGGATTTCGAGCAAAAAAAGGGTAAAAACTTGTTTTAAAAGCTACTTACGCAGCTCGCCAGAGAGCACAAAGCCATACAAGCGCCCATTCTTAATGCGTCAAACAAGAAAACTGAAGTGCGGAAGTTTTCTCCTTTCAACAAGAGATGAAGTGAAACTCAACAAAACGGGCGGTGATTGGTCAGAATTACTCAGCGCTTCTAAAATGAACCAATCAGATCTTAACGCGCTGACACCAACTGCAGAATACAGAAAGGTTCATATTTCAGAATGGGGGAGACTGGGGCTTGTTGGTCTCTGCGGGTCTCAGTCTAAAGGCCTCTGCATGCTCTTGCGACAAGGCTTTCGCAGATAGCTTTTCGCAGACAGTTGTAATTTATCGTTGAGCGGGGAGTAATAGGCGTGCGCCATGTTATTCACCGCCACAACGCAAGGGGGTGCGAAGTCGCGAAATCGCTAGGAGTAGTTGGTGGGTGTGGTTAGTGGAGTGTTTATCCTCCGGTTACTTATAATGACTAGAACTGGAGTCGTATAGATGTACGTACTTCCTCGATCAACCGCTCTTCGTGCTGCTCCATCTTCGCTCGTGTTTTTAAAAATGGCGGTCGTGAAAACAAACCAAACCGGGAAAGTAGGGAAGCGGAAGTGCGTGTACAGCGGATGTAGAGTGGACCAATCAGAGCCCTCTTGTCTGCGACGCTGTCTGCGAGGCTTCTGCGGTGGTCACAATTTTTGGGAGGTGCGCGCAGAGCGTCTGCGAAGGTGGGGGGGCTACACAGACGCTATCTGCGAGGACTGCGTTGTCAGCATAAATTGGCCTTAACTGTTTGAATCAGAATCAGGTTTATTGCCAAGTACGTCCTCACATACAAGGAATTAGCTTTGGTGGTTGTTGCTTGAACAGTTAGAATAAAAGAATTTAAAACAAGGCAAAAGTAGTTAAATAAATAGAATAAAAAATAAGAATTTGAAATATATAACTTTGAAAAGGGTGGCATAGTGGTGTAGTGGTTAGCGCTGTCGCCTCACAGCAAGAAGGTCCGGGTTCGAGCCCTGTGGCCGGCGAGGGCCTTTCTGTGTGGAGTTTGCATGTTGTCTGTGTGGGTTTGCTCCGTTTTCCCCCACAGTCCAAACACATGCAGGTTAAGCCTAGGTCACAACCAGACGTACGATTTTTTGGCCGTGCGATTTTTGGCGTTTCCCAAATCGCTGCGTTTTTTTTTTTGTTCGTGGAGAAAGACGCACGTTGGCCGTAAGTTTGTCTTGCAACCTGAAAAAAACTTAAGCGCCCGTAGAGTTTGTTTGACATGACAAAGAACCTCTGCGGCCGGTCTGTGGCCAGTCTACGGCTCGAAAATCAGCACGTCACACGTGCGCCCTCCGTGCGTTTCTTGTTTTTTTTGCATTTAGACCAGCCGTAAGAGCACGTACGGCCGGTTGTGACCGAGGCATTAGGTTAACTGGTGACTCTAAGTTGACCATGAGTGTGAATGGTTGTCTGTGTCTATGTGTCAGCCCTGTGATGACCTGGCGACTTGTCCAGGGTGTACCCCGCTTTTCGCCCGTAGTCAGCTGGGATAGGCTCCAGCCTGCCTGCGACCCTGTAGAACAGGATAAAGCGGCTACAGATAATGAGATGAGAAACTTTACATTTTAGTAGTTTTTCGTCAGTTCAAGTTGATGACGATGTACTGACAGAGGAAGAAGTGGCCAGCAATAGGGAAGAAAAGACAGGTATTGAACCGTACCGATCCGAGCCCGAATTGTCCGATGACAGTGACAATGATGAACTTTAAAGGGCACATCTTGGGTATATTTAGGAGCAAGATCTATGTAATTCTCCTATTTTATATTAAACTTTGGTCAAATATCTGTCACATTTTGCATTTTGTGCAAGTTTTTTTACCTTGCGCAATACCAGAAAAATTCAGTTGAAATCAAGCCATTTGAGGCGAATTGGTCCACCTCTGAAAAAACTCGGCATTTGGATTTCCCGGAAAACATTGATTTTCGTGACGTCGCGTGCGGGACACCTCCTTCTGGGAGCGCTTTGTGCGAGGCACCCGGAAAAACTGGCAACATGCAACAGACCACAGCATCATATGCGGGGCTCACTTCATAAAGCCCGACGACTTTGAGAACTATTTGCAGTGGGAAATGGGCTTTAAGAATAGCCTGGCAAGCCAGACTAAATGTGAATATTTAGTCTGGCCTCGATCCGTAGACATTTCTGAAGGGTGGGGGTGGAACAAACCGCTGTCTTTCAAACTGTCTCTGTGCGTATAGGCCAACGCTCTGACCAATCAGCGCAACAGTGACTGTGACGTAGTCAGAGCGACAGAAAGCAGTGGGGGAGGCCTTGAAATAAATAATTTTTCAAAATGCGTATTAATTAATAAACAGGTTCTAGATATTAAGAAGTTTGGAGATGATGACCACAAGTTTGGAGTCTGTACCACATACTTAACATACACTTATCTTTTTCAAGTGTTTTTCAAGGGTTTGCTTAAACTGTTTTTGAGAGTTTTTATTTAGTGGTGTTTGGTGAAATAATTTCTCTTAAATTTAAAATAACGGGAAAATAAGAAACAATCAAAAAGTAATGTTTCAAAGCTGTTTATTAATTCTTCGTACTGCACAAACTAGCCCATCCTTTTGGCTACGAGCGGAGCCAGCTGGTAGATCAGACTTTTGCCATAGCTGGTCGGCAAAACAGCGAAAACGTCCTTCTTGAAAAGGAATGAGCAGAGAGCCTCTTCCTGCTCATGTTTCAACGAAAACTCCAAGTCTAATTTTTCTAAAACTGATTCCAAAGCGGAGTCAAACGCGCACTGTTCACTAGCGGTAGCCATCTTTCCTGTTGCGCTTTCTCCAGCGTCGTGCAGCTTTGTCGTCACTCCTGCAAAAGCCCGCCCAAAGAATTCAAACAAAAACCTTGCGTTGTGATTGGCGGGCACGATTTGTGCCCGGGGTGTTTTTGTTTATATGGTGCGAGGCTAGACCCACTCGCTAGGCAAAAATATTTTTGGCCGCTAGGCGGGTGGGTCTAGTTTACTAGGCTACTTCAAGAAGCAACTTGATCTGAAAAAAGACGCAGTTCCATCTCTTAGAATGCCGAAAGCAACACCGTCTCCATCTGTGTCAGCGTCACCAAAGGAGCCAGCTGTGTTCGTCTCCCCTGACAGAAGGCGAAGTGCCGTATCCACTGAGGCCCTTGAAGCCGAGGACCAAGCAGATCCAAGAAAAAGACCAAGAAAATCTGCAATTCACAAGTTGACTGTTGCCAGGATAAGAAATAAGAGAGACTATACTCTAAATTAGGTGTTCCTGTGTTTGTCTCTCAGCCTGCTGGTGGATCCGCACGTGACATCACGAATCTGGATCAATATGGCTCCAGACTCCCTTGTGATTTTTCCAGAAACATTTTGTTATTTTATTTTTTTCTGCTGTAGACAGACGGCCTTGTGCAAAATTACCCTTCTGGATGAGTCTGTAAAGGGACATTCTTTCATATTAAAAAAACACTAAACTGGTCCAGGATATGCACTTTAAAGGAGAGACACAGAACCTTTATTTTTAAATACATTTCTGAGTGGATAGTATCTCCATCCTTGACACTTGTATACTGCATAAATGGGAATTATATATATATATATATATATATATATATAATTTATTTATTTATTGAGAGTTAAAATCGACCGTAATGTTGGCATTCGAGCTGCCCCGCTGAGCCAGCCAGCCCTGAGTGCATGATGTCACAGCAAGAACCGGTTTTAAGGCCGAGGGTTTTGACAGCTATAGACCAAAGTCGTATAAATAAAAATTTATAGTGAAAGTCAGAAATACTGTTACTGACTTGCTCAACTAAGACTGATTTGGCTTCATTAATTGTGGGTTGACTCTCTAAAACAGGATAGGTGTTATAACTTATGCAATATACATGTACATGCATGCATTTTCACTGATACCCGTCTGTGTTCTCGCTTCTTGAAGGCCGATCTTGTGGCCGATTGTTTTTGAAACAATCTGACTTTCAGTTGTTCATTCAGTTCTCCGTTCATTCACTTCTTCCACATAAGGGACAGATATTGTTGCTGAGGCAAGCATATCCAGCGGAGAAATCAGATGGCTAGTTCACTCATTCTCCATTTTCTCCATACTGAGTCCTCCGCCATTACTGCTCGGCTCAGGCAATTACTAAAACCCGGGACAGGACGGGATGTCACCGGTTTTAGCAACAACCATGGGGAGCTCACTGCCCAAGCAATAACATGTCACGTCCTGTCCCGTTCCATTCCCGGGTTTTAGCAACAACCCTCAGCTCACACTCCGGGAAAACTGGTGCAACTGAAGTTACTTTCCTTTTCTTGTAGTTTTATTTTCCTTTAATTATTGGTACTGCACCCTCTTTCAATACGGGCTTATAGCCAACACTCCTCAACAGATCAGAGGTCTCGTACGAGTCTTCAGTAAAATGTGCAGAGCAGAGGAGAAACCACTTCGTAGGCGCCCAATGTGCCCGTGAACAACTCGCAAAATGCGTCCAAATCTTTGCAGTTTGAACATTCTTGGGCCATGAATGCAACGTAAATCCACCTTCTGTCGTGTTGCTGCACCAGCCAGCAGCACATCTACATGGCATGGCGATAAATTAGCTCAAAATGGAGGATCGGAGTTGCAGTCAGCTCTGTGTTTTAGTATAGCAGAAATGGCGATGAGACCAGTAGACTTCCTGTGGTGACATCACAGATGTCAAGGTCATTCAGTCAGACCGCTACCTATATGAATCACTTTAATCATAAAAATTACTATATTAGATTTATTGTTAATGCTTAAAACTATTTCTATGCCATTCTTGAGGTCTCAAAGCATTTATAAACAAAAAGTGAGGCCATGGTTCTGCATATCTCCTTTAAGTTTCGATTTGATCCACGGCTTCAGCCGGCCTTTAAACGCTCATAACTCGGCCACCGGAGGTCCCAGCGAAGCCAAATTTTGCAGGCTTCTATACAATCCCCTATGAACCAGCATGGGCACGGCCCGGGAGGACCATGCCTCAGGATGTTATTTACCACGGCATGAGCTCTACTCTGTGCCTTGAGTTTCTGTATGATTCGATGATACAGGCAGATTTTAAAAATTCACAGCACAGCCAGGGAAGCTCGCAGCGAGGCAAGATTTCGCATGCACCTCCGTGTCCCCTATCCCTCGCAAACTAGCACAGGCACGGCCTGCTAGGACCAGCCTCAGGATGTTATTCGCCCCAGTGTGAGCTCACCTCCGCACCTTAAGGGGTTTGGATGACTGGAAGTTGAAGATGCGTTCCTCAAGTTAGTAGTATTACAGTATGTTGGAAACAAAATGCTTTGCAGTTCATTGTGGCAAAGTCTTGACTAATTAGTGATTACCTTTATCTTTCAGGAAAAAAGAACAGGGCCACTCCCTCCATGGTATTTGTGTTGCTGCACCCGGCAGCGATACATCGTTTTCCGGGCGCTTTCCCTTTTTTTCTCTCCCCCTTCTTCTCCATAATAGTCATAGAGTGTAGTTTAACGATTTGTCTCTCTTTCTACATCATGTTCTGTCGCAAGTTTCCATCAAAATGTATGTAATCTAGCAGAGAGTCGGACAGAAGTGACACTGTGTGGGCATCAGTGGAAAAACCGCCAATAAAACCACTCACACTCGTGATGTCACGCGAAACCAGCTAATAATGGCAACGTTGGTACTGGGATTCCCTTGGCAGGAAATTTAAACTCAACAAATTCTGAATGTTCCTGACATTTATGATGTGAGTTTCTATTATACACTACCGTTCAAAAGTTTGGGGTCACTTTGCAATTTCCTTATTTTTGAAAGAAAAGCACTGTTCTTTTCAATGAAGATCACTTTAAACTAATCAGAAATACACTCTATACATTGCTAATGTGGTAAATGACTATTCTAGCTAAATTCTACTAAATGTCTGGTTTTTGGTGCAATATCTCCATAGGTGTATAGAGGCCCATTTCCAGCAACTATCACTCCAGTGTTCTAATGGTACAATGTGTTTGCTCATTGCCTCAGAAGGCTAATGGATGATTAGAAAACCCTTGTACAATCATGTTAGCACAGCTGAAAACAGTTGAGCTCTTTAGAGAAGCGATAAAACTGACCTTCCTTTGAGCAGATTGAGTTTCTGGAGCATCACATTTGTGGGGTCGATTAAATGCTCAAAATGGCCAGAAAAATGTCTTGACTATATTTTCTATTCATTTTACAACATATGGTGGTAAATAAAAGTGTGACTTTTCATGGAAATCACAAAATTGTCTGGGTGACCCCAAACTTTTGAATGATAGTGTAAGTTTTCATTGTCGGGACTTGTACTATTATTATCCAAGGAGGAAGGCGGTACATTTCTCTCAGCCTTTAAAGGTAGACTGCCTTTCAGATTTTTCAGGTTTAGGTCATAAAAAGGGCGACACAGTGGTGTAGTGGTCAGCGCTGTCGCCTCACAGCAAGAAGGTCCAGGTTCGAGCCCCATGGCCGGTGAGGGCCTTTCTGTGTGGAGTTTGCATGTTGTCCGCGTGGGTTTTCAGGGCTCGACATTAATAGAACAATTAATGAATTAATTCTCCGCTATTTCTTCCTGCTTCACCGTGACGAAATACAAGATCATGCATCATGTGGCTGGCTTTCCCTGTTCGCACAAGGCATTGTGGGATACAAATTTGAAAGAGGAGAGGAAAATGGCGAACACAAATGAAACGTGGTAGACTGACTACAGTAATGGAAAGCAAGAAGAAAAGACATTATGTTGCAAAGGAAAGGAAATGCAGGGCCAAACTAATAAATATCAGTGGTCAGTGAGCACCTCAGTGTGATCAGCTGTTCGTTTATGCCCAGGTCAGATGGCAGGCTGCAACTAGTTTTCACCTACTTGCATCTACCTTCAATAACAAAATCACAGGTAGACGCAAGACTGGTCTTGTGTCGACGCACGACGATGCAGATAATGACAGAGTGTTGCAGAGGGTCTTTAGTAGAGGCAGGTTGACGCAAGTGGATCACGATTTGTTCGCATTTCAGCTGTGATTCGCTTCCAATCGGTGCAAATAGCAGGTTGACGCATGTAGAGGCAGGCGGTCGTGCAATGCTTGAGCGACCAATCACAGGTTGAAGCAGGTAGTGGCAGCTAGACACAGGCTGACGCAGGGGAAGACAAGTCTTTAGAGATGGCTGTGATGCATTGCAGATAGACACAGACTGCACCTGCAAATAGTTGACAACAACCCGCGAGCAGTCTTATGGCCTTATATTTTTTAAAGGTTTTCTGTGCACTGCATCTAGCTGCGTCTGCTTCCGACTGGTTGATTCAGCTTAAAAACTCTGCGTCTTGCAATACGTCTGACCACAACAAAGGATTTAACACAAAACACCTGCGTCTACCTGCAATCAGTTGCCACCCAACTGATCGCAGGTCGCAGCATGTGTCGTTCTGCTGTCTCACCTGGGTATTAGCGACAGAATGATGGAAGTGTCAGTACACGGTCAAGATCAACCTGTAGATGGCAGTAATGCAACAATGGATGCCAGCTGCCGTAAAATCCAAGAGAAGAAGACGATGCCGAAAAGTAAACTTGCCTATGCGCACACCGGACTTCCTCTGTCTGCTCGACCGTGTGAAGTGAGCGATTTCATGCACATTATTTGTTTTAATCCCCTCAAATTAAATAACTTCCCAGCCACTGAATGGCCTGGTTTTATTTTGATATTACAGAAATAAACATATGTGGCAGATCACAGAATCCAGGGACACATGTCTGCCCGGGGGCATTTTGAGTTATTGACAGATTCAGAAAGTACAGTTTCTAAGCTTTCCAATGATGCCTTCCATGTGGAGATCTGACAATGTGTGGCCTTTTGAAAGTGTATACTTCTTAAAACAGAAAAGGGAGAAAATCGCCCTCAAAGTTTTCCATCTCAGCTACTCTGGGTGCAGGGCGGGCACATAATGGTGCTCATTTGCATGATATTAAGGAAAGCTCTACCCCCTACGAGCTAGCACGATACTACTTTCATGTAAACAAAGGTCACCACGTCAATTTTCCTTCCATGCAAAGTATGCCCAAAACAATTATGAAGTACAAAAATAAGTCCTAAAGTATACTTTAACGTTTTGTGGTTGAAAAATTACTCACACCATAAGAAAGAAAGATAGCACGATGATGACACAACTAACACAACACTAGTTTCATGTAAAGCCTCGGTCACAACCGGCCGTACAGTACGTGCTCCTACGGCCGGTCTACATGCAAAAAACGCAAGAAACGCACGAGAGCGCGCGTGAAACGCACGAGAGTGACCGTGTGATGTGCTGATTTTCGAGCCGCAGACCGGCTGCAGAGGTTCTTTGTCATATCAAACAAACTCTACGGGCGCTTACATTTTTTTCAGGTTGCAAGACAAACTTACGGCCAATGCGCGTCTTTCTCCACGAACAAAAAAAATGCAGCGATTTGGGAAACGCCAAAAATCACACGGCCAAAAAATCGTACGTCCGGTTGTGACCTAGGCTTAACCAAACCACAACACTCTCCGTTACATGCAAAAATAACCACACAGCCTTAGATTAATAAACTTACCCCATCAGAAAGAGACACAGCGCCTTGCATACACCAATGCCTCCGATGGAATGTAATCCTAGAACGGTCCGTGTATCATCCGATCATTCAAGTATTCCATTCAATCTGGAAAACGAGGTTGCGGTTTTTTTTGCTAGAAATGGTTATCTCCGATGTAAATACCATGTGTCTGTTTGCTTCGCGGTGTTTCAGCTCCTCTGTGCTCTGTTTAACTTCCTCATTCCATAGTGAAATTACACGCCTGTATGCAGCTAAGTAGCCATGCGCTCAGCTCGTATCATACAGCTGATTCACGAAAAAAAACCCAAAAGACTTAAATCATCATGTGAATGGCCCATATGGTAATTTACCCACACCCCCCAGCAGGCTACAGTCCTGACAAAAACGAGACAATTTGCAACAAAAAATGTATGCTTTTCCAACAAAACAATCTATTATCTGAAATACTGATTGCATTCTTCAAGATCTCAACTTGCACATGAGGGAAAAAAACAAAAATCACAAATTTCGAAAAAAAATGCTTCTTTTGCGATTATCTCGGATTCGTTTCAGCCGACATGTGTCCCTGGATTCGGTGAGGGGTCACATATATCACAATGACCAAATTTCAGAGGGAACTAAATTTCACCGATTTTCTGAAATTGAAAGGCCATCTACTTTAAGGGGTATGTGCATGGGTTGTTTTGAGGTCCAAGCTGTGTAGTATGACCCAGAATGTGCAAAAATGGGTCGCAGGATGAAGATGAAAAAGTGTCATGACATGAATGTGTGAGAAGAAGAGAATATATGCAATGGGTTAAATAAATAACCAGGCTGTACAGTGTGTATCGGAATGTGCAATAAAAGTTCACAGAATGAAGATGCATGACATGACCATGAAATGTGCAAAATCACAGTTCAGACACGAAGTGCATTAATGTCACAGATTGGAAGTGTGAGATTAGAGTTTCGAGTCAGTGGGGGTCTCTGACCTTACTGATGAGGCCAGCTGTAGCGGGGAAAAAGCTGGCCTTATGGTGTGAGGTTTTGGTTCTAATGGACCGCAACCTCCTACCAGAGGGGAGGGGTTCAAAAAGTTTGTGTCCGGGGTAAGAGGGGTCTTTCACAATCCTTTCTGCTCCCCTCAGGGTCTTGGACTTGTACAGGTCCTGAAGAGATGGAAGGTTGCAGCTGACCGTCCTCTCAGCAGAGCGAATGATGTGCTGCAGTCTGCCCTTGTCCCTGGCAGTGGCAGCAGTGTACCAGACAGTGATGGAGCAGGTGAGGATGGACTCGATGATGGCAGTGTAAAAGTGCACAATCATTGTCTTTGGCAGATTGAACTTCTTCATCTGCTGCAGGAAGTCCATCCTCTGCTGTGCTTTCTTAGTGAGAGAGCAGATATTCATCTCCCACTTGAGGTCCTGAGTGACTGTAGTGCCCAGGAAGTGGAAATGCTCCACAGAGCTTACTGGGAAGTCAAACAGAGTGATGGGGGAGGGTGTGGCAGAGCTCCTCCTGAAGTCGACAATCATCTCCACTGTCTTTAGAACATTGAGCTCTAAGTTGTTCTGCCTGCACCAGGACACCAGATGGTAAACCTCCCACTCATTGGGCTCATCAGAGATGAGCCCAATGAGGGTGGTGTCCTCTGCGAACTTCAGGAGCTTGACAGACTGATGATTGAAGGTGCGGCTGTTGGTGTACAGGAAGATAAGTAGAGGAGAAAGGACGCAGCCTTGGGGGGATCCGGTGCTGATGGTTCAGGAGTCAGTGCAAAATATGACAAAGGAGAACCTGAACTGTTGAGCAACTGAAATTGTATATCAGGCAAAAATAGGACAATATTTTCAAAACTACAGCAATTAGTCTCCTCAGTTCCCAAACGTTAGTGAAACTTTAGTGGCATAAGGCTTGATTTCCAGTTGGGCAGATCATTTTCATGCTTCCCTAACAGTCCCCAAACGTTTACAGAGTGTTGATAAAAGTAGAGGTGATGCAACACAGTGGTAAACATGACCCTGTCCCAACTTTTTTGAAATGTGTTGCTGCCATCAGATTCAAAATGAGCATATATTTTTCAAAAACAACAAAATTTCTCATTTTCAACATTTGATATGTTGTCTTTGTGCTATTTTCGATGAAATATAGGGTTTCCATGATTTGCAAATCATCATATTATGTTTTTTATTTACGTTTTACACAGTGTCCCAAATTTATGGAATTGGGTTTGTATACATTCTCATCTCATCATCTCTAGCCGCTTTATCCTTCTACAGGGTCGCAGGCAAGCTGGAGCCTATCCCAGCTGACTACGGGCGAAAGGCGGGGTACACCCTGGACAAGTCGCCAGGTCATCACAGGGCTGACACATAGAAACAGACAACCATTCACACTCACACCTACGGTCAATTTAGAGTCACCAGTTAACCTAACCTGCATGTCTTTGGACTGTGGGGGAAACCGGAGCACCCGGAGGAAACCCACGCGGACACGGGGAGAACATGCAAACTCCACACAGAAAGGCCCTCGCCGGCCCCGGGGCTCGAACCCAGGACCTTCTTGCTGTGAGGCGACAGCGCTAACCACTACACCACCGTGCCGCCCGGTTTGTATACAGTGTCTTGCAAAAGTATTCATCCCCCCTGGTGTTTGTCCTGTTTTGTTGCATTACAAGCTGGAATTAAAATGGATTTTTGGAGGGTTAGCACCATTTGATTTACACAACATGCCTACCACTTTAAAGGTGAAAACTGTTGTTTTATTGTGACACAAACAATAAATAAGTTAAAAAAAAACAAATCTGGAGTGTGCATAGGTATTCACCCCATTTTGTGTGAAACCCCTAAATAAGAGCTGGTCCCATCAATTCACTTCATAAGTCACATAATTAGTTGATTAAGATTCACCTGTGTGCAAACGAAGTGTCACATGATCTGTCACATGATGTCTGTATAAATCAACCTGTTCTGGAAGGACCCTGACTCTGCAATATGACTAAGCAAGTGACATGAAAACCAAGGAGCCTCCAAACAGGTCAGAGACAAAGTCGGGGAGAAGTATAGATCAGGGTTGGGTTATAAACAAATATCCCAAACTTTGAATATCCCACAGAGCACCATTAAATCCATTATAGCAAAATGGAAAGAATATGTCATCACTACAAACCTGACAAGAGAAGGCCCCGCCCACCAAAACTCACAGACCAGGCAAGGAGGGCATTAATCAGAGATGCAAAAAAAAAACACCAAAGATAACACTGAAGGAGCTGCAAAGATCCACAGCAGAGATGGGAGTATCTGTCCATAGGACCACTTTAAGCTGTACACTCCACAGAGTGGGGCTTTATGGAAGAGTGGCCAGAAAAAAAGTAATTGCTTAAGAAAACAAGTTTGGAGTTTGCCCAACAGCATGTGGCAGACTCCCCAAACACATGGAAGAAGATTCTCTGGTCAAATGAGACAAAAATTGATCTTTTTGGCCAAATTGATCTTTTTGGCCACACATGGCATTTCCCATTTCCTCATGCTGTGGGGATGTATTTAAATCTGCAGGGACAGGAAAGCTGGTCAGGACTGAAGGAAAGATGGATGGCACTAAATACAGGGCAATTCTGGAGGAAAACCTGTTTGAGTCAGCCAGAGGTTTGAGACTGGAACGAAGGTTCACATTCCAGCAGGACAATGACCCTAAACATACTGCTAAAGCTACACTGGAGTGGTTTAAAGGGAAACATTTAAATGTCTTGGAATGGCCTAGTCAAAGCCCAGACCTCAATCCAATTGAGAATCTGTGGCATAACTTGAAGATTGCTGTACATCAACGCAACCCATCTAACTTGAAGGAGTTGGAGCAGTTTTGCCTTGAGGAATGGGCAAAAATCCCAATGGCTAGATGGGCCAAGCTAATAGAGACATACCCCAAGAGACTTGCAGCTGTAATTGCAACAAAAGGTGTTTCTACAAAGTATTGACTTTGAGGGGTGAATACCTATGCACACTCCAGATTTCTGTTTTTTTTTTCATCTTAATTATTGTTTGTGTCACAATCAAACAACCCTTTTCACCTTTAAAGTGGTAGGCATGTTGTGTAAATCAAATGGTGCTAACCCCCCAAAAATCCATTTTAATTTCAGCTTGTAATGCGAAAAAACAGGACAAACACCAAGGGGGATGAATACTTTTACAAGACACTGTGTCTTCTGATTCAAGTTTTGTTCTTTATTTTTATTAATTAAAAGACACTTCACGTCTTAAAGTAATGATGTATGTCGTTTCTCTTTACTTAGTTGAGCGGTTCTTAACATACTACGGATTACTACAGTTGTGGAATTGGGCTATTTACTGTGTTTTTATGATTTACTATTTACTGTTTGATGCCAAATGCATTAAGAATGCAAGAAATTCCATTAATTAACTTTTGACAAGGCACACCTGTGAATTGAAAAGTATTCCAGGTGACTACCTCATGAAGTTGGTTAAGATAATGCCAATAGTAGAAAATAGTCAAGATACAGAAAAAAAACCTATGCATGAGTAGGGGTGTCCAAACTTTTGACTGGTACTCTGGAAGGTCTGTTTGTATTGGATTTCCTCTTGTCAGTCATTTTATAGACATGCCCCCAACGACCTTTCACATCCTCATTAATCATTTATGAAAAGTTACATTTTTATAAAGTTTAGAGATGGGAATTCTCCTTCACTTAGTTCTTTCTGTTCAGCTCATTTAAAATATTCGTTCATTTCATCCGAATGTTTGTTCAGTCGGCTAACGATTCTGGAACAATTGATATGTTGCAGTTCTTTCACCTGCAGTATGTTTCTCTCAGTCATTCAGCTCCTATGGTCATTCATTTTTTTGCTGTCAAATTTAAAATTACAAAGTCATCGCTTGATAGTTATATATTTTAAATGTACTATTGCATTACTGTAAAATTCACTCAGTATAATATTAAAGTATTGGCCCTTGTTATCAAGACAATTCATCCATCCATTATCTGTAACCACTTATCCTGTGCCGGGTCATGGGCAAGTTGGAGCCTATCCCAGCTGACTATGGGTGAGAGGTGGGGGTACACTCTGGACAAGTCGCCAGGTCATCGCAGGGCTGACACAGAGAGACAAACAACCATTCACATTCACACCTACGGTCAATTTAGAGTCACCAGTTAACCTAACCTGCATGTCTTTGGACTGTGGGGGAAACCGGAGCACCTGGAGGAAACCCACACAGACACTGGGAGAACATGCAAACTCCACACAGAAAGGCCCTTGCCGGCCACTGGGCTCGAACCCAGGACCTTCTTGCTGTGAGGCTACAGTACTAACCACTACACCAAGACAATTCATGTATACAAAAATAACCTACAAGCATGGCCGTAACTACCATTGAGGACACCGAGGTCATGTCCTCGGTATTTTTTTCAGAAATTTCAAATTAGTTGAATTTGAAATTTCTGAATTCGAGCAGTGATCAATGTAAAACGCAGCGTCCACATCCACGTCATCTGTATTTCCCGCCAATAAAATTCACATTTGTCTAATGTCATCTGAAATCTCTCAGCCTCTATCTCTATCATTGCCGTGTCTAACGCAGCGTCACGCGACGTAGCCTATACTACTGTCGGCCGGGGAAGTTGGGTTTTGGATAAAATAGGCAGGGTGTAGTCTACGCTCTATCACATATGCCTACCTAACCTAACGTAGGGTAATAGTCACATCGCATTATAGAGCTTTACCCGAGTGCAAAATGAAAACGTTGCAACAAACTAAATTAAGGTTTGGACAGCCAACAGAAGAGCAGGGAAAGAGAAGGAGGGAAGGTGAGAAAATATTGTCAGTGCAGTGGCAGACCGTTCAGCGGTGTCATGCCAACTTTCCAAGGGGAAATGTTTCATTGTCATTGCCTATTACATTTTAGTTAGCATTTCGAGAAACATTCAAAACTACGTTGTCACAGGCAGCCCTGTGCAGGGCTGACTAAACGGGCTTGTTCGAGTAACTCACTCTCTCTCTCTTTCTCTCATAACTCTCTCTCACTCACTCACACACACACACACACACACACACACAGACACACAAATACAGACACACACACATACACACAAATAATACACTCTCACACACTCTAATACATAGTCTTCACACAGAACTAATAGCTCTACATTCTAATGTAATTTAAGATAATGAAATGTAAATAATGCCAATACTTCAGGTAGCTGAGCAATACACTCAGTTCAGTTTTGACTTTTATGTCAGACAAAACTCCACAGTTCTGATGGCACAGTTTTAGAATTGTTAAAGTAAATGTGTTATGAGCCAAACTTACATTACAGGCAACGGTGAGAACACACTGTTTCAGAGAATACATGCAAATGGATCTCAATTCAAGACAGCCAGATAGACTGATGCCTTTACATTACTGCTCAGAATGTCTCTACACATACACTGTGTGCACAATTATTAGGCAAGTTGTATTCCTGATGATTAATTTTATCGTTGAACAAATACAGTGCTCTCAGTCAATCCAAATTGTTAATAAACCTAAAACCAGAATGATTAACAAAGGAAAGGGGAGTTTAGGCCTTCTCAGGGGAATAAATAAGTGTGCAGAATTATTAGGCAACATTTAGTGTGCAGAATTATTATGCAACTAAATGAAAAGCTTAAAGTTTCCCATCTCACTTGTTTATTTTAATTTTCAGTGTAACAAATAAACAACTCAGAATTAACAAATAAACACTTCTAGCATTTCAAAAATATTCAGTGACCAATATAGCCACCCTTCTTTTCAATAACTGCCATGAGCCTTCCATCCAGTCTGTTAGTTTTTTGATTTGTTGACGATCAACTTTTTGTGCAGGAGCAACCATGGCCTCCCAAATGCTATTCAGAGTGGTGTATTGTCTTCCCTCGCTGTAAATCTCATGCTTAAGAAGGGGCCACAAGTACTCAATAGGGTTTAAGGCTACATCCACACGACAACGGCAACGAGATGTTATTTAAAAATATATCGCGTCCAAATGGGCAACTATCAGTAAAATATCAGGTCCATATGGCAACGCAACACTTGCTGAAAACGATGCAATACACATGCCACACCTCTAGGGGCACTGTAAGACGGTCCCTTCGGAGACACCAGAACAATAGAAGAAGTAAGGACGCATGCGCATAAACTATTATGCGCGAGACTTCATATTAGCCACAAAGTCAGGAAAATCTGTTTTTAAAATTACATTATAATGACCAAATACAATGAAAAGTATTTTTCCAGTCTCACCTGTGAAAGGTAATCCCATGTGATCTCGTTTGGACGGCAAACCTGTTGGTACAGTTAAACGCAGCTAATCTTTATTCTCCGCTTTGACCTCTCCAAAATGGCGGCGAGGATGACGTATGATTCTACGCGGAAGGCGGCGTCTTTAATGGTCCGGAATAAATTGAATGATACATGTTGATGGATTAATTTGTTGCTTCTCACCTGTGAAAGGTAATCCCATATGATCTCATTTGGACGGTAAACCTGTTGGTACAGTTAAACGCAGCTAATCTTTATTCTCCGCTTTGACCTCTCCAATATGGCGGCGAGGATGACGTATGATTCTACGCGGAAGGCGGCGTCTTTAATGGTCCGGAATAAATTGAATGATACACGTTGATGGATTAATTTGTTGCTTCTCACCTGTGAAAGGTAATCCCATATGATCTCATTTGGACGGTAAACCTGTTGGTACAGTTAAACGCAGCTAATCTTTATTCTCCGCTTTGACCTCTCCAATATGGCGGCGAGGATGACGTATGATTCTACGCGGAAGGTGGTGTCTTTAATGGTCCGGAATAAATTGGATTAATTTGCTCCTCTACGCCCTTTTTGAGGAATGTATTGTCGGACTTAAATTAACATCTGAAGAGGTGAGATCGCTCCTTTTTTCCCCTATTTTTGCTGGCCGGATTGCACCATTACACAATAAATATTCACAGTGAAAATATTTTGTAAGCACCTTTCATGAACCAAGTTATAGGATTTGTTGACAACTCGCATCGCAATGAGAAGATCATTGGCACTACTGGTGTTAAGAATCAGACCATTTCATAAATGAATATTTTGCTGTAGAGCTGCGGTGTTTGTACAATTGCATGTTTTTGCTTCACTATTACTGTCACTATTTTGCTTCTTGCATTACTACTGTGAACTAACACTGAACATAATAATAATAATAATAATAATAATATCCAAGCTCGTGTTTCACTCTCACTAGTGCTCTGTAAGGCTTTTTCCTGGTGATATTCGTTACACTTCTACCCGGCGTGAAGCACTCACAGTCATGTGGTTGTGACGTCATCGTAAACAAATCCGTTCTACTCATCCAGACGACTTCACAACGGCAACGTTGCCAGATCTTTCCACTCTGGAACCCGTTCTCAAAAAGATTGCGTTTTGGGCACCCAAAACGCCGGTGCCGTGTGGACGCCAGGCCTAAACGATAAGCAATTGTATCGGAGTCACCTGAATCCGTTGCCGTGTGGTGAGTCAGGTGAGGAAGGGGGCCATGTCATTACTTTGTCATCTTTAAGGCCTTTGTGGGCTCGCCAAGCAGTGGAGTACTTGGGTGCATGTGATGGTGCATTGTTCTGCATAACAATCATGGCCTTCTTGAATGATGCAGACTTCTTCCCATACCACTGCTTGAAGAATGTATCTTTTAGAAACTGGCAGTAGGTTTGGAAGTTGATGTTAAGTCCATCTTCAACCTGAAATGGTCAAACTAGCTCATCCTTAATAATAGCAGCCCATGCCATTACCCCTCCACCACCTTGCTGGTGTCTGAGTCAAAGTGCCCTGTGTCCATTAGTTATCCAGCTATGGGTCCATCCATCTGGTCTATCCAGAGTCACTCTCATTTCATCTGTCCATAAAACCTTTGGAAAATCTGTCTTCAGATATTTCTTGGCCCAATCTTTACATTTCAACTTGTGAGTCTTGTTTAGTGGTGGTCGTGTTTCAGCCTTCCTTACCTTGGCCATGTCTCTGAGCACCGAACACCTTGTCCTTCTGGACACTCCAGGTCGGTTGCAGTTCTAGAATATTGTGGCACTGGAGGATAATGGGTTCCTGGTAGCTTCATGGTTAATCCTTCTCAAGTCTTTTGTGGTTAATTTGTGTCTTTTCTTCTCCACACATTTTTTGCGACCCTGTTGACTATTTGCAACAAAACGTTTGATTGTTCTGTGCTCACATTTCTATAGCTTAGCTATTTCAAGAGTGCTGCATCCCTCTGATAGGCATTTTATAATTTTTGTCGTTTCAGTGTCTGTTAAATCTCTTTTTTGGCCCATTTTGCCTGAGATAAAGAAGCTGCCTAATAATTATGCACACCTTAATATAGGGTATTAATTACTTTAGGTCACACCCTCCCTCATTACACAAATAAATACCACCTGAGAATGCTTAAATCCAATTAGCATTCAAGTGTATCTAGCTTGCGGTTGGAAAACATGCATAGAAATAATGGTAGGGTCAGAGTACTCACTTGCCTAATAATTGTGCACACAGTGTACAGACACCCACAAATAACACACAAACTCTCTCTCTCTCTCTCTCTCTCTCTCTCTCTCTCACACACACACACACACACACTATTATTATAAAGTGTAATACTAAAGCTTACAATTCAGCAGTTCACACCCTTTCTGTCATGTGTATGCTGCAATGTAAATAATGCCAATACTTTAGGTAACTGGTACTTTAGGTATGTATACTCAGTTCAAGAGTTCACTACTTTTCTACTTTTATGTCAGATAAAACACCACAGTTATGGTGCCACAGTTTTAGAATCGTTAAAATAAATGTGTCCTCCACCAAATCTATCCTTATTTATTTATTTATTTATTTATTTAAGTTGTGCGGGGGGGGCTTCGGTGCTGTCAGCCATGTTTGACCTTGGTATTTGAAAAATCCTGGGTACGGCCCTGCCTACAAGTAGCCTGGATTTTCAGTAACTACAATCGACACCATATATGCCATTTTATGAAATTATTTGAATCACTTTTTATACATGGCTGTTTCAAATATTACAGAAATTTTTTATAGGCAATGAGATTTATGTAAATAGCATACTCTACTTTGTTTCCACTGTATTTGCTGGTCTATTTAGCAGAGGTGGACAAAGTACCCAACTTCAATACTTACAGTTAGGTCCATAAATATTTGGACAGAGACAACATTTTTCTAATTTTGGTTCTGTACAGGGCGGCACGGTGGTGTAGTGGTTAGCGCTGTCGCCTCACAGCAAGAAGGTCCTGGGTTCGAGCCCCGGGGCCGGCGAGGGCCTTTCTGTGTGGAGTTTGCATGTTCTCCCCGTGTCCGCGTGGGTTTCCTCCGGGTGCTCCGGTTTCCCCCACAGTCCAAAGACATGCAGGTTAGGTTAACTGGTGACTCTAAATTGACCGTAGGTGTGAATGTGAATGGTTGTCTGTGTCTATGTGTCAGCCCTGTGATGACCTGGCGACTTGTCCAGGGTGTACCCCGCCTTTCGCCCGTAGTCAGCTGGGATAGGCTCCAGCTTGCCTGTGACCCTGTAGAAGGATAAAGCGGCTAGAGATAATGAGATGAGATGAGATGAGATGGTTCTGTACAATACCACAATGAATTTTGAACAAAACAATTCAGATGCAGTTGAAGTTCAGACTTTCACCTTTAATTCAGTGGGTTGAACAAAATGATTGCATAAAAATGTGAGGAACTAAAGCATTTTTTAAACACAATCCCTTCATTTCAGGGGCTCAAACGTAATTGGACAAATTAAATAATTGTAAATAAAATGTTCATTTTTAATACTTGGTTGAAAACCCTTTGTTGGCAATGACTACCTGAAGTCTTGAACTCATGCACATCACCAGACGCTGTGTTTCCTCCTTTTTAATGCTCTGCCAGGCCTTTACTGCAGTGGTTTTCAGTTGCTGTTTGTTTGTGGGCCTTTCTGTCTGAAGTTTAGTCTTTAACAAGTGAAATGCATGCTCAATTGGGTTGAGATCAGGTGACTGACTTGGCCATTCAAGAATATTCCACTTCTTTGCTTTTATAAACCCCTGGGTTGCTTTGGCTTTATGTTTTGGGTCATTGTCCATCTGTATTATGAAACGCCGACCAATCAGTTTGGCTGCATTTGGCTGGATTTGAGCACACAGTATGTCTCTGAATACCTCAGAATTCATCCAGCTGCTTCTGTCCTGTGTCACATCATCAATAAACACTAGTGACCCAGTGCCACTGGCAGCCATGCATGCCCAAGCCATCACACTGCCTCTGCCGTGTTTTACAGATGATGTAGTATGCTTTGGATCGTGAGCTGTACCACGCCTTCGCCATACTTTTTTCTTTCCATCATTCTGGTAGAGGTTGATCTTGGTTTCATCTTTCCAAAGAATGTTCTTCCAGAACTGTGCTGGCTTTTTTAGATGTTTTTTTAGCAAAGTCCAATCTAGCCTTTTTATTCTTGAGGCTTATGAGTGGCTTGCACCGTGCAGCAAACCCTCTGTATTTACTTTCACGCAGTGTTCTCTTTATGGTAGATTTGGATATTGATACGCCTACCTCCTGGAGAGTGTTCACTTGGTTGGCTGTTGTGAAGGGGTTTCTCTTCACCATGGAAATTATTCTGCGATCATCCACCACTGTTGTCGTCTGTGGGCGTCCGGGTCTTTTTGCATTGATGAGTTCACCAGTGCTTTCTTTCTTTCTCAGGATGTACCAAACTGTAGATTTTGCCACTCCTAATATTGTAGCAATTTCTCGGATGGGTTTTTTCTGTTTTCGCAGCTTAAGGATGGCTTGTTTCACCTGCATGGAGAGCTTCTTTGACCGCATGTTTTCTTCACAGCAAAATCTTCCAAATGCAAGCGCCACACCTCAAATAAACTCCAGGCCTTTTATCTGCTTAATTGAGAATGACATAATGAAGGAATTGCCCACAGCTGCCCATGAAATAGCCTTTGAGTCAATTGTCCAATTACTTTTGGTCCCTTTAAAAATAGGGTGCCACATGTTAAGGAGCTGAAACTCCTAAACCCTTCATCCAATTTTAATGTGGATACCCTCAAATGAAAGCTGAAAGTATGGACTTTATGTCCATTATATAACTATAGCTTGAATATGTTTCAGTAAACAGGTAAAAAAAAAACCCAAAATTTGTGTCAGTGTCCAAATATATATGGACCTAACTGTAAGTCAAAGTACAGATCCCACTGGTCAAATGTTACTCTGATACAAGTGAAAGTTGTCCAGTCAAAATTTTACTTAAGGTAAAGTCCTGAAGTACTTGCTTTTAAAAATATTTAAGTATTAAAAGTATATTTTCTGTCAAAGCATTGTTGTATTCTTGCCACAACACTTACAAAACCTAATGCCGTTACCAAAGACAGAAATGTGAATTCACAAAATGAACGCATGCTGTGCCGTCATGGTGGTTTAACATTAAGCTAGCTAGTCAGTGAATTTCCACCTGACATGCTTGCAAACTCTTTTCAAACTCAAAATCATATTGGGCAGCTAACGCTACTAGAAAAGAAAGATTTCTACATTCTGTTTATTTGGCAAGATTATGCTAAAACATATTTCTGAAAGGACTTCAGATAAGTTAATGTTATTCATGTTAGCGTAACTCCATTTTTATATTCTAACAGTCTCCAAGTTAACTAGCTATGTGTTAACGTTAGCCGTGGACAAGGCAATGGCAACTGGGTGGGCAAATCCATAGAAAGTCATTTGACTAACCAGACTGCATAGCTATTGCAATGCTATCGCTAGCTCTAAAAGCACAGACAACTTTGTTGCAAGCTTTCTCTTGGAATAAAACGTTTATATCCCTTAATATGCTTCCGCAGGTTGCATGGCAAGTTTTTGTAGGCCATGATGTGGTTTGTTTTCGGCAAACAAAGCAAACATTTAAAACAAAACGAATCTTTAATCCTTTCAGAAAACTGAAACATGGGTTCTAGGTATGGCCATGCATTCCCCAGAAGAACCGCCTCCTTCCATTCTGCCATCAGCTGATCGTGTTAAATAATGCTGCTGAGAAATCATTGATTTTATACAGTCTGTAGATGTGACATGACCCTCGTGATTACCGATAGTCTGTCTCAGTGTCACCTCTGAAAAAAACAATCATGTTTTAGAAAAGAAAAGAAAAAAACACCTACTTTCAAAGCTGCTTCATAGTAACGAGTAATGAGGACCTCGAGAGAAATGTAGTGGAGTGAAAAGTACAATATTTGCTTTTCAAATGTAGTGAAGTTAAAGTCATAAATTTCCACAAAAAAAAAATACTCAAGTGAAGTACAGATACTCAAAGTGTACTTAAGTACAGTACTCAAGTAAATATACTTCATTACTGTCCACCTCTGCTATTTAGTAGGCTATGCCTTTAAAAAGCTGGTCTGGTTTGTTCACTAAAATGCTAAACAACTGCAAATAAAAGAAGGCAGGTCACTGGTTTGTTCATTCTCTAATAACACTTCCAGATAAAAGCAATAGGTTATGTTGCCTATCCAGTTCTCGGCCATCTTGCTCCAGGCTCCTACAATTATTTGCATTTGTTTGATTGACTTGTCAGTCAGTCTTCAGCTTGAGGCTAGTTCTGCAAGGAGCCTTGTAGTGGTGAGGAACGAATGACAGAGATGAATGAACAAGAGTCAGTGCACTAGTGCTTGTAGAAAGTAGAAAGATAAAGAGTCAGATTTGGAGGATTCGTTTGAAAAGATTAATTTGGTCATTAGTTTGCCATCTCTCATTGAGTTGTGACTTGGCTTTCAAGCAGCTGAATGTCCAAGTGCGCTTAAAAGTGATGTCATGACAGTCCTTGCTAATGTTAACTCAAATTAGCATGATAACTCTAGTTGAATTCACCATAAGTGAATAAAACTGAATTCCGGCCATGGACACAATTTGACATTTCAAGAAACCCTAGGTTTGGGGATTTTAGGTTCTGAAAACATTGTCTTTCACTGTTCTGAAAATATTAATTGTATGCAGTTTTAATTACTCTAATGAACCACTTTTTTTTTGAAACACATTTGGGGTCAGAGTTTGCCCCAAGAGCATTAAAGCTCATCTAAGGGGGCTTACTCCAAATAACATTTTACATTAATATATAGAACAAACAAAAACGACAAAACAGACCAAAAAAAAAAGGGGGGGGGGGGGGGGTAAGCAAGCAGTTGGCCCAACTACGGTATTCCTGTTTGTGGAATTTTTTAGATTCCTCAATAAAAGTTTGGACATGTGAAAATAACTTTTAATTGTCATCAAAAGATAACAAATTGGAACCAAATAAGAAAGAGGATAGTTTAACTGAGTCCGACATAGTAGACCAAATGCTTGCAAATAAAAGAGCAGCTGAGGAGAGCAGTTTGTTCCTATGGGCAGCAAAAAATGGACAATAAAGAAAAAAATGCTTTATTGTTTCAGAATGAAAACCACATAAGCAAGCAGATGATATTTTACATCCAATACAAAAAAGATGATAATTAAGCGAGCATGCATTTAATCAAGTCTGTAAAATTGACAAATATCTACAGTGGTGCTTGAAAGTTTGTGAACCCTTTAGAATTGTCTATATTTCTACGTAATATGACCTAAAACATCATCAGATTTTCACACAAGTCCTAAAAGTAGATAAAGAGAACTCAGTTAAACAAATGAGACAAAAATATTATACTTGGTAATTTATTTATTGAGGAAAATAATCCAATATTACATATCTGTGAGTGGCAAAAGTATGTGAACCTTTGCTTTCAGTATCTGGCGTGACCCCCTTGTGCAGCAATAACTGCAACTAAATGTTTCCAGTAACTGTTGATCAGTCCTGCACACCGGCTTGGAGGAATTTTAGCCCATTCCTCCATACAGAACAGCTTCAACTCTGGGATGTTGGTGGGTTTCCTCACATGAACTGCTCGCTTCAGGTCCTTCCACAACATTTCCATTGGATTAAGGTCAGGACTTTGACTTGGCCATTCCAAAACATTAACTTTATTCTTCTTTAACCATTCTTTGGTAAAACGACTTGTGTGCTTAGGGTCTTTGTCTTGCTGCATGACCCACCTTCTCTTGAGATTCAGTTCATGGACAGATGTCCTGACATTTTCCTTTAGAATTCACTGGTATAATTCAGAATTCATTGTTCCATCAATGATGGCAAGCCGTCCTGGCCCAGATGCAGCAAAACAGGCCCAAACCATGATACCACCATGTTTCACAGATGGGATAAGGTTCTTATGCTGGAATGCAGTGTTTTCCTTTCTCCAAACATAATGCTTCTCATTTAAACCAAAAAGCTCTATTTTGATCTCATCCATCCACAAAATGTTTTTCCAATAGCTTTCTGGCTTGTCCACGTGATCTTTAGCAAATTGCAGATGAGCAGCAATGTTCTTTTTGGAGAGCAGTGGCTTTCTCCTTGCAACCCTGCCATGCACACCATTGTTGTTCAGTGTTCTCCTGATGGTGGACTCATGAACATTAACATTAGCCAGTGTGAGAGAGGCCTTCAGTTGCTTAGACATTACCCTGGGGTCCTTTGTGACCTCGCCGACTATTACACACCTTGCTCTTGAGTGATCTTTGTTGGTCGATCACTCCTGGGGAGGGTAACAATGGTCTTGAATTTCCTTCATTTGTACACAATCTGTCTGACTGTGGATTGGTGGGGTCCAAATTCTGTAGAGATGGTTTTGTAACCTTTTCCAGCCTGATGAGCATCAACAATGCTTTTTCTGAGGTCCTCAGAAATCTCCTTTGTTCATGCCATGATACACTTCCACAAACATGTGTTGTGAAGATCAGACTTTGATAGATCCCTGTTCTTTAAATAAAACACCCGATTGCCATCCTATTGATTGAAAACACCTGACTCTAATTTCACCTTCAAATTAATTGCTAATCCTAGAGGTTCACATACTTTTGCCACTCACAGATATGTAATATTGGATCATTTTCCTCAATAAATAAATGACCAAGTATAATATTTTTGTCTCATTTGTTTAACTGGATTCTCTTTATCTACTTTTAGGACTTATATAGAAATATAGAAAATTCTAAAGGGTTCACAAACTTCCAAGCACCACTGTATATATGTATAGCCACTGCCTAAAAGCAGGGCTCTCGATGAGAGTAAAATGTGTTAGTAAATAATCCCATGTTAATTTTTTAAAAAGCAAATAAAAAAATCAGCGCTGGATAAAAACCCATCTATCTTGTGAAAATAAAGAGATAAATTTTGTTGTTCGGTGGTTAAGTGTTTATGAGAGACGAGACATTGCCTTGCACTCCCTGTGGTGGTACATGTACATCGTTCATATGGTCGTCGTACGGTCACAAAAGCCATCAAAATCAGGTTGATGCATTACCATATTCTCTTAAATATGGCATTTCACTCTGTGCACTTTGCATACAGGGAGTTCTGCGATAAGAACAAGCTTTCAGATTCAATGCTTTGATAGAAATTACAATATTTTGTAAATATTGTAAATAGTAAAATGTAAATAGTTGGTTTGACTCTGTGTTGTAAATATGTAAATAGTTTGTGGTGCAGTGACCATGTAATGATTCACCTAATTCATGGTACGGTTCAATTCACGATACCAGGTTCACGATTTGATTTCCCCATGATATTTTGTGGGAAAAAAATTAAATTAAGAACATTTTATTACAAAAAAAGCAACATTTATTTTCCTATTTTTTTATCGCCTTAAATATTCCTTTTGTTAAATAAAAATATATTTGTTTCATTTTCTTTATTACCAACAATAATTATTTTTACAATTTTGTATTTATGTACATTTATAAAGATTGGAGGAAAGTATAATAATAGTATATGAACTAAAATATTCCTTTTATTAAAAATGAAAAAGTTATTAATAAATAGGCCTTTCCTTAAAGGAGCACTGAAGTAATTTTTAAACTTGCTTTATTTCTTAATTAGCGTGTTATTCAATTACGTTTTCGGTTTTAGTAACCTTATATCGTGACTCGTATTGGCAACTAATTACAATTAAATATGATACTTATCGGCCTGTTCGGTTTTTAGCCATGTTGAATTTAGTTCGTTTGGTCCACGTCAGGCGTCGCTTATCCGCGCGATCTTCACGAGACTTGTGCGAGACTTCGAAACGTGAAGTGTCAGCCAGGTGTCAGTGCAGCCATTTTGAAAACTGTTTTCCAAACGAAATATTGCACAAAAACGAGTTTAAATGATGATTACTGCCTACTTTTTCCAAACTTTCCTGATTGCTATCAAAACAAACAAAACTTCCAGCTTGATTACATCAGCATTCGAAAGAGGGTGCACGCATCTTTTGACAATGTTGGCAGACGTTGGTCACTTTGATTTCCGCTGGACGTTTTACTTCTGTCCTACGATGTCTCGCACAGGTCTCAGCGAATCTCGTTTATGGCCATTGCTTTGACATATGGACTGATATATTACAGAGCATATTTCAAACACTCATAACTTGCTATAGCAGTGACAAAATAGCGATCAAAAATGCATTCCTATATTTAATAAAATGAGAAATAGAATTTTGATGATAAAAAATTGCCTTCAGTTCCCCTTTAATAACTATTTATGATCATTTAACATGAAGGCTGTAGTCAGGCTTAAACATAACACAAATTCCTGTACTTCTTATTGTAGATTATTGCCCCTTCTGCTCCCTGAACAAGGCAATTACAGTTAAGAAAAACAGATATTATAAAGGTTAATAATACTGTACTTTGAGCTGTTTTGTGTTTCATTATTTTATTTCCACAATTCGATTTGGGATAAATTTGTATGGCCACGTTTCATTGCACGATATATCGCGACATGCCTAGTTACATATAATCTATTATTCCAAGGCTCATCTGAATACCCGATTCTGATTGGTCAATTACAGCATTCAGCATTCTGTTATTTCTTTATAACAAACCATTGCTATGCACCATATCATTAGTGGAAGCAATAAAAATCATATTTAATCAATAAAATAATTTTAAATCAATATTTTGTGTCAAATTATTGTAATAAGTGGGATAATGTACACCTACACCGAGCCGGTTGTTATTGTGAAATAAACCCCCACAGGGTGATGCAGATCCTGAAGCTGTACATCATCCCTTAGGCGACAGTCACGCTCCAGCTCACGATGGGTTTGTGAATACTTGGCGATGAAAAATTGATAGCATCACTACCAATCGTGCGATGCATGCCTCAGGTTCTCCAAACTTCGCAAGTTGTTTGTTGGTGTGTCTCTGCCTCACGAGTGGCCAAAAACGGTCGCGAAAATTTTCAATGCATGTAATGAAATTTGGTGGCGATGTCTTTGTCAGCAAACTAAGTGGTGAATACTCACAAATGGGTTTGGGAATATCAGCACCAAGCGCCTCATTTTCATCAATAATCCATCGCAAAGCATCGTGAGTGGTTGTGTGACCGTAGCCTTACTTATTTTGTATTCTAATGAACTATGTGGGGCGGCACAGTGGTGTAGTAGTTAGCACTGTTGTCATGGTCCTACCTGTGGGCTTCTCTCTTCAGGTAACATCTCCACTCAGCATTACCGGCCACGCCCGCACTCACTTCCTCTTATTATCTTTCAGTGACTGTCATTGGCTGTTGCCGATCACCTGCTTCCCCCGTGTGTATTTAAGCTGCAGTCCTCCCAAGCTTCTGTGTCAGATCATCTGCAACTCTCAGCCTGATAACCTGCTCTGTGTTCCAACTACTCTGACTCCTGAAATGATCCTGTTCCATCTGACTCTGTCTGCTCTCCAGCCCCGGTAACCTGATCTGCCTTCCGTTCTGTCGACTTTGCCTCTTGCCTGCCTCTCCTGTACCTTCGCCTGATCTCCAGCTCGCTTAGCCCTGCTGCTCGCCTGCCTCTCCATCTGCCTGGTCCTGCTCTCTAACTCCTGCCTGCTGTGGTACTGCTTGCTGGGAGACTGCCTGAAACCCAAGTACTGTCAGCTTACAGCCACACCTCTCTGACTATGCCTGATCCTGTCAGATCTCAGAAGCTGAGCAGGGTCAGGTCTGGTTAGTACTTGGATGGGAGACCTCAGAAGTCACCACCAGCCATCCCTGCCTCTCAGTTCTCCTGCCACTGGACTTCACACATTCTCCCAACTCCCTTTAACCCTGTTATTAATAAACTGTGGTTTGAGTGCATTTGATCTCCTCTCCTGTTTGGTCCCTGACAGAACGATCTGACACTACATGGAGTCAGCGCCCGAACCCTCTGGCCTAGACCGGCTGCAGCGCACCGAAGGGGAGGTCAGTCGGATGTCTGCCGACATTACAGCCCTGATCCAGCTTGGTCAACAGCAACAACGACTGGACCAAGCACTCCAGCTGCTCACCGGCCCTACGACTGCGCCATTGATCTCCTCCCAGGCACTGTACCACCCAAGGGTCATCTCTACTCTCTGTCCGCCCTGGAAAGAAGGCGATGGAGGCCTACATCAGTGACTCTTTGGCTGCCGGCCTTATCCGTCCATCCTCTTCTCCCGCCGGCGCTGGGTTCTTCTTCGTGGAAAAGAAGGATGGATCCCTGCACCCCTGCATTGATTACAGGGGTCTCAACGACATCACCGTCAAGAACCGATACCCTCTCCCACTGCTTACCTCCGCCTTCGAGCTGCTCCAGGGAGCCACGGTCTTCACCAAACTCGATCTCCGGAATGCCTACCACCTGGTTCAGATAAGGGAGGGAGATGAGTGGAAGACCGCGTTCAACACCCCCACCGGTCACTATGAATACCGGGTGATGCCGTTTGGCCTTACCAATGCGTCAGCGGTATTCCAGGCTCTGGTGAATGATGTCCTGCGAGATATGTTGAACAAGTTCATGTTCGTTTACCTCAACGACATCCTGATCTTCTCTAAAACCCTGTCTGAACACACCCAGCATGTCCAGCAAGTGCTCCGTCGTCTCCTGGAAAACTCCCTCTTCGTCAAGGCGGAGAAGTGTGAGTTTCATGCCAAGTCTGTGGGGTTCCTGGGGTACATCGTGGCAGAAGGGAGCATCCAGATGGACCCTGCCAAAGTCTCTGCAGTTACTTCATGGCCAGTACCAGAGAGCAGGAAGCAGCTTCAGCAGTTCCTGGGCTTCACAAATTTCTACAGGAAATTCATTCGTAATTACAGCACCATTGCATCACCCCTCACCACCTTGACCAGCACCAAACAGCCCTTCACCTGGACTCCGGCCACCAACGAAGCCTTTGCCACCCTCAAGGCTCAGTTCACCACTGCTCCTGTCCTCCGGCTGCCTGATGAGGAGCGGCAATTCATCGTTGAGGTGGACGCCTCGGATGTGGGAGTCGGGGCAGTGCTCTCACAGAGGTCTGCGGATGACAACAAGCTCCACCCCTGTGCGTTCTTCTCCCCCCGGCTATCGCCGGCCGAACGCAATTAAGACGTAGGAAATCGGGAACTGCTGGCGGTCAAACTCGCCCTGGAGGAATGGCGCCACTGGCTGGAGGGGAGCGTAGTCCCATTCCTGGTCTGGACAGACCATAAGAATCTAGAATACATCCGCACCGCCAAACGACTCAACCCCAGACAGGCCCACTGGGCTCTCTTTTTCACCCAATTCAATTTCACCCTTTCGTACCGGCCCGGATCTCGCAACACCAAGCCTGACGCACTCTCCCGCCAGTTCCAGAAGGATGATGCCCCCTCCAAGGACCCGGCTCCCATCCTATCTGACCCCTGTATTGTTGCTGCTCTGACCTGGGACATCGAAGAATGAGTGTGGGAAGCCCTCCGTGACCAACCCAGCCCCAGTGCATGCCCTGCAAGTCGCCTCTTCATTCCTGAAGACCTGCGATCCCAGGTTATACAATGGGGACACGACTCCCGTCTAGCCTGCCACCCTGGTTCCACTCGCACCTACCACCTGCTCGCCCAATGGTTCTGGTGGCCTACTATGAGCAGGGATGTGCGAGACTTCGTCCGAGCCTGCCCTACCCGTAACCAAAATAAGTCCTCCAGCCGGCCCCCTGCCGGTTTGCTCCAGCCTCTGCCCGTGCCAATGCGACCCTGGTCCCACATTTCCCTGGATTTTGTTACGGGTCTACCCCCTTCTAACGGGATGACTGTCATACTCACCATCGTGGACCGCTTTAGCAAGATGGCACACTTTGTTCCCCTCCCTAAACTACCGTCAGCCAAGGAGACTGCCCAGATCGTCTTGCAACATGTCTTCCGCATCCATGGACTGCCCAAGTCTATGAGAGTGCACCCCACCTTCCACGTCTCTAAGATCAAGCCAGTGCACGAGAGCCCACTGGTCCCAGCTGCACCTTCTCCTCCTCCTCGTCTCATCGATGGTGGCCCGGTCTACTCCGTCCGGCAACTGCTGAAGTCACGGCACAGGGTCAGGGGCCTCCAATACCTGGTAGATTGGGAGAGCTATGGTCCTGAGGAGAGGATGTGGGTCCCTGCTGGGAGGATCTTAGCCCGTACCCTCATCAGCACCTTTCACCGCCTGCATCCGGACCAGCCGGCCAACCAGAGGGGCCGACGAAAGGGGCCTTGTCGGAATGACGATACGCCCACCGCTACTGTCCCTGAGTCCGATCCTGAACCAGATCCTGAGGCCTTGGACTCTGACCTGAGGAGTTCTGACCCTCCACCGGTATTCCCCCTCCTACCACCCGTCTTTGTGGATCTGTGGCTAGGGACTTCTGGAGCCGTCCCTTGAGGGGGGGTTCTGTCATGGTCCTACCTGTGGGCTTCTCTCTTCAGGTAACATCTCCACTCAGCATTACCGGCCATGCCCGCACTCACTTCCTCTTATTATCTTTCAGTGACTGTCATTGGCTGTTGCCGATCACCTGCTTCCCCTGTGTGTATTTAAGCTGCAGTCCTCCCAAGCTTCTGTGTCAGATTGTCTGCAACTCTCAGCCTGATAACCTGCTCTGTGTTCCAACTACTCTGACTCCTGAAATTATCCTGTTCCGTCTGACTCTGTCTGCTCTCCAGCCCTGGTAACCTGATCTGCCTTCCGTTCTGTCGACTCTGCCTCTTGCCTGCCTCTCCTGTACCTTCGCCTGATCTCCAGCTCGCTTAGCCCTGCTGCTCGCCTGCCTCTCCATCTGCCTGGTCCTGCTCTTTAACTCCTGCCTGCTGTGGTACTGCTTGCTGGGAGACTGCCTGAAACCCAAGTACTGTCAGCTTACAGCCACACCTCTCTGACTACGCCTGATCCCATCAGATCTTAGAAGCTAAGCAGGGTCGGGTCTGGTTAGTACTTGGATGGGAGACCTCAGACGTCACCACCAGCCATCCCTGCCTCTCAGTTCTCCTGCCACTGGACTTCACACATTCTCCCAACTCCCTTTAACCCTGTTATTAATAAACTGTGGTTTGAGCGCATTTGATCTCCTCTCCTGTTTGGTCCCTGACAACTGTTGCCTCACAGCAAGAAGGTTCTGGGTTCGAGCCCAGTGGCCAGTAGGGATCTTTCTGTATGGAGTTTGCGTAGGTTTGCTCTGGTTTCCCCCACAGTCCAAAGACATGCAGGTTGGGCTAATTGGTGGCTCTAAATTGACTGTAAGTGTGAATGGTTGTTTGGCTCTTTGTGTCAGCCCTGCAATGATCTGGTGATTTGTCCAGGGCAGGCTTGTAGTACTCGAGTCCAGGACTCCTCGGACTCAAGTCCAACTCATGCACTAATTTTAAGGACTTGTGACTTGACTCGGACTTGAGCACTGATGACTCAGACTTGAACTCAGACTCGTACATGAACTGCATTAGGACTCGTAAATTGGAGACGAGGACTCTGATTTTTTCCTTATTTTTTGTAACATGCCATAATAATTTGGCATAAGATATTTATATCTACATTAATTTTGTGCTAATTTCGTGTAAGAGTATCACACCTGTGTGCCTTGGTGCGTGCATCAGATAGACTCTCAGGCACGCTCCGGACAGTGCGCATGCCAAGGGGACTCTCGTGCACCCGCCGTAAACGACTCCACCTGCACAGGATTAAGGTGCAAACAGCGCCCCGATATAAAAACTGTGAAAACACACTTACTTTGCGAAGCACTGAGTTGCGTTGCTGACACGTTACTGAGCCTTATTTCCTTGTTTGATTTCCTGATCCCTGATTTCCTGTTTCTCGTCTTTAATTTTGCCGAGTCTACGATAGCCTGTTTGTGCCTCGCTCGACCTATTGCCTGTTTCACTGTTTTATGATTTTGCCTGCCGTTCTGGATTGTTTTCCGTCTTCACTTGTATTAATAAACACACCTTCTGCACTTACATCCGTCTCCCAACCATCTCTGACAGAATACTTCACACTCCCTGACAAAGAGAAGCACATTCACCTGTTCATACATCATGTTCAGGAACAAACTAATGTTAATGGCGCTGAAACAGCCACATGGTGCAGTTGGAGTCTTGGACTCGACGGATCAATAGTGGACTCGACTCGAATTTTTTTTTCATGACTCGGACTTGAACACTGGGGACTCAAGGCTGGACTCGGACTCAAGGTTTAGTGACTCGACTACAACACCGGTCCAGGGTGTACCCCGCCTCTCGCCCATAGTCAGCTGGGATAGGCTCCAGCTTGTCCGTGACCCTGCACAGGATAAGCGGTTATGGATAATGGATGGATGGATGGATGAAATATTTGATGAATATGCAAATTAAGTCGTGATGTCATCTGGGGACTCTAGAGACTGTTTGAGCATGAAGTACTTCCCCCTGAAATATATATGAGCTATATGAGATGTAAGCTCACACAGTTTTACAAGGTAAAATGGTATAGAACCATGTGATTATCTATCTATCTATCTATCTATCTATCTATCTATCTATCTATCTATCTATCTATCTATCTACTGAGCTCATGCATCATGATTCCACACAGAACCCTGACAGACTGAGAATGGATGATACTGAATGTTTTTTTTTCTCACTTTAGTCTATCGAGTTCACATTCTTGGGTCGGATTTAATCTTTATCGCATCTCATTTCTGAAGTCTGGGGCGTCTGAGAATGCTCACGAACTGTGCGTGAAATCGCGTGGATATGCGTGATATGCTCGAGCAGGGTGTCCGCGGGGTTTTAAAAAGTATTAAAAAAGTGATAAATCAAAAACGCAAAATTTAATGGCCTTAAAAAGTGATAAATTTGGTCAAAAGGTATTATTTTTAAAGAATAGGTATTATTTTTTTCTTTTGGACAATGACTGGTTTCATTTTGATGAAATAGGCAAAATAAAATAAATCCTTTCTTGCTTGCGCCGCTACTTCAAAAATGAATGTGTGATATGAACTTGATATTGACGTCATATTGTATTCATTGGTCGATAGAAATCTGAAATCGTCTGCGTGCGCATAGCTAAGTCCAAGTGGAGACGGAAAGCAGTGCTAAGTGAACCAGTATCTCTTCATCGAATTCTAGCGGGTGGCAAAAAGTTTAGAAATGGGGAAATGTAAGTTTTCCCGATCCTGGCTCCGGGATCCAAGCTTTCAAGCTTGGATTAGGCCTGTCGTCGGGAACGACAGGCAGGCATACTGTAAAGTATGCCTCAAATCATTAATATTAATTGGATGGGGGCTAATGCACTCAGGTCGCACATGAAGTCGGAGAAGCACGTCAGGGGAATGCGCGGTCGTGGGCAGCAACAGTCTATCACCTCGACAGCTAGCACTAGTGCTAGTGCTATACCAATGGCCACACCACCGCAGCTGCACGAGCAGACCAGACCCGTGGACCCGACTCAAGACTTGAAGATTGTGCTGGGAGGCAATGCCACGCTTCGGGCGGAGACTCTGTGGTGCCTTAACACGGCTTCAAAGCACCAGTCTCTGAACTCGAACCAGGGAATAGGGGAGCTTGAGGTCATATTAATAATTCACACTGGAAAAAGAGACCATTGTTCTTAAGAAAACAAAACGTTATAAGTATGAAAAAATAATTAACCACCAAACACAACAATAATTTCCACACATGGTATATATCAGTTACACACTTTTATAAAGGTAAAACGAAGGGTTTTATTTTTCAAATAAAGAAGTTTGGTGGCATTTTCTACTCCGTCCGCCATGTTTCTAAACGGTATTTTTTTTTTTTTTTTTGTCTACGCACGTGTAACAGAAAAGGCTTTTCGTTATGATGTCTGTCTCCACCTGCGTGCGTTTGCGCTGCCCCTTGTTAATTTGGTGATTGACACTTCAGCTGCACCCGGTTAACTGCGGTCAGCGCAAACGCACGCAGGTGGAGACAGACATCATAACGGAAAGCCTTTTCTGTTACACACGCTTTATTCACTTGGCCAATTTGTTAGACTTAGAGTTTTCGGCTCTTTAAACGGAAAAGCGGAGTTTACGGGGATATTTTTCTTACGCGCCCGAAACGGATGGATTTGAAATGTAAACAAGAACAGTGCCTGGTTTTCTCGGGTTTCTATAATGACGTACGTCATTCCGCAGCTATTTGAGTTGATGACAACATTTTTGTCTGCTTGTTTTTTTTTTAAATCAAAAGCTGTATAGAATAGATTCAACTAGTTGACTCTAGACCTAGTAGTGTTTGTAGCTGTCGCCGAATGGTTGGAAGTCAGTCTTCAAGAAGGTTGTAAGTTTAAATCCAGTACCATTCCATCACTTAAATGAAGCAAACCACCCCACCTCACATTGTTACTGTAACTAATGCCCTGTTGCGAAATATGCAACCGAGTCTCCTGGATAATGGTAATGATGTAAGTAAATGTTGGATGACAAAATCTATGTGCATGTCACAAAATCTTTCTGATTGATACTTGGTGCAATTCGATATCGTGGTGGTTGTAAAAAAATCTGAAGGTAGTAAAAAAAAGGTATTAAATGGTAGTAAATTGACTCAAAGATTGGTGTATATACCCTGTCGAGTCCACACTCGGTTTTCATTCACTTGTGCTTCAGCCGGAGTCGGACATTTCACACAGACTCGATTTTTTTTTCATGACTTGGACTTGAACACTAGGGACTCGAGATTGGACTCGGACTCGAGGTTTAATGACTTGACAACAACAACGGTCCAGGGTGTACCCCGCTTCTCACCCATATTTATGGACATAATTATGGACAATGAGCACCATCCCCTATACAGCACATTGAACAGGCAGAAAAGCCTGTTCAGTGGCAGACTGCTCTCTCTGTCATGCTCAACAGACAGGCTGAGAAAATCTTTTGTTCCCTGGGCCATTCAACTTTTTAACTCTTCCCTGAAGGGGTAGGGAAAAATGGATGACTGGGTTTGAGTTCTGTTTTTTGGTAATTCACCTGTTTTTATGCCCGAATTTAAGCAAATATTCCTTATGTCCAGCCAGTGCAGTAATCAGTACTTTCCTGTTCTGACTGCCTTTTTTTTTTGCACTATAAATACAGACTGTGATTTTTATGCCTCATCCCTATAGACTTATGGACACTTTGACCCACCTTTTTGCACTATCCCCCTATCGGTGCACTCACAGTGATTAATGTGGAATATCAAGTCAAGTCAAGTCAACTTTATTGTCAAATATGATATACATGCTCGACATACAGCACAGATGAAATTTCAGTCCTCTCTTACCCACGGTGCAAACAGGCAATGCAATAAATAAAAATAAAAATATGCATTCACCATGAATGTCCATTCCATTGGTGTTGTGTTTTTCTTTGTCCTTGTGTGTGTTGAATGTACAGTATCAGTATGTGTCTTAAGAGCTACAGGGTGTCTAAATTTCCTTTTGGATCATTAAAGTATCTATCTATCTATCTATCTATCTATCTATCTATCTATCTATCTATCTATCTATCTATCTATCTATCTATCTATCTATCTATCTATCTATCTATCTAAGTCAGCTGGGATAGGCTCCAGCTTGTCCGTGACCCTGCACAGGATAAGCGGTTATGGATAATGGATGGATGAAATATGTGATGAAGATGCAAATTAAGTCGTGATGTCATCTGGGGACTCTAGAGACTGTTTGAGCATGAAGTACTTCCCCCTGAAATATATATATATATATGAGATGTAAGCTCACACAGTTTTACAATGTAAAATGGTATAGAACCATGTGATTGATTGATTATCTATCTATCCATCTATCTATCTATCTACTGAGCTCATGCGTCATGATTCCACACAGAACCCTGACAGACTGAGAATGGATGATACTGAATGTTTTTTTTTCTCACTTTAGTCTCTCGAGTTCACATTCTTGGGTCGGATTTAATCTTTATCGCATCTCACTTCTGAAGTCTGGGGTGTCTGAGAATGCTCACGAACTGTGCGTGAAATCGCGTGGATATGCATGATACACTCGAGTCCACACTCGGTTTTCATTCACTTGTGCTTCAGCCGGAGTTGGACATTTCACACAGACTCAAATTTTTTTTTCATGACTCGGACTTGAACACATAGGACTCGAGGTTTAATGACTCGACTACAACACCGGTCCAGGGTGTACCCCGCCTCTCACCCATAGTCAGCTGGGATAGGCTCCAGCTTGTCCGTGACCCTGCACAGGATAAGCGGTTATGGATAATGGATGGATGGATGAAATATGTGATGAATATGCAAATTAGGTCATGATGTCATCTGGGGACTTCTAGAGACTGTTTGAGCATGAAGTACTTCCCCCTGAAATAAATATATATATATATATATATATATATATATATATATATATATATATATATATATGAGCTACATGAGATGTAAGCTCACACAGTTTTACAGGGTCAAATGGTATAGAACCATGCAATTGACTATCTATCTATTTATCTCTATCTATCTATCTATCTATCTATCTATCTATCTATCTATCTATCTATCTATCTATCTATCGAGCCCATGCATCATGATTCCACACAGAACCCTGACAGACTGAGAATGGATGATATTGAATTTTTTTTTCTCACTTTAGTCTATCGAGTTCACATTCTTAGGTCGGATTTAATCTTTATCGCATCTCACTTCTGAAGTCTGGGGTGTCTGAGAATGCTCACGAACTGTGCGTGAAATCGCGTGGATATGCGTGATACGCTCGAGTCCACACTCGGTTTTCATTCACTTGCGCTTCAGCCGGAGTCGGACATTGTGCGCCTGTTTCTCAGTGAACATGAGAAGTGATTAAAACACCAACAGAGACGTCTTCCTTCGCCCGAGGACTGAAGGCTCACCGCTCGGTAAGTGCAAATCTGATCACCTGGAATAATTTCGTGCAGATCACGTGCACAGCGCATTTACAGCGCAGCTCTGTGTATGAAGGTTATAACCCATTATGCACGTGTTTAAAGACTGACATGTGTTTCACGTGCAGTCTGGATCATAATATTTCAGTCTTGACTGAGTTTAATATATTTTCTGTCAATCTATTGAATAGAGCAGACTTCCTTGACTCAGAGACACCTCTGATTTCCATGACTATATACACTGGGGAGACTGGGGACAGTTTGTATTCCATCCATCCATCCATTATCTCTAGCCGCGTATCCTGTCCTACTATGGAATCAATTTTGTGCCAAAATGTTCATACAATACTTTTGAAATATCAAACAAAAACGACAAATCAAAATACAAAAAAAAGTCAATTTTTTTAGACTGGCAAAAAAATTATTCATGTAATCGTGCAAAATATCAGTCTATTACTCTTCAGAAACCTTTTATTTTTGTTCCACGTCTTTCTCAGTTTTGTTTGACGTAATTTATTTTGGTTGCGATTCCAGCTTTCTTGTTTGCGCTCCCTGACTTTTTGCTTGCAGTTTTGGCACAAACTTCACGTGTGGGTGGGCTGTCCAGGAATGCATTCCCATTGGGTAACTTGTGTTTGACTGACAGCTACGCTCAGTGATTCCCCCGGAGGCTGTTGCGGCCATTTCCTACTCGGATTTTGGCGGACTGTTTGACGAGTGACCGACCCATTGACAGTAAACAAGGATCGAGTGGACTTCAGTGGTGACTATGATATTGAATTAATTCAACAAAGTGTAAGTACAGGACAAATGTGTTGTATGTGTTGCAGTAGTACACAAGTCCACTCGATCCTTGTTTACCATCAATGGATCGGTCACTCGTCAAACAGTCCGCCAAAATCCGAGTAGGAAATGGCCACAACAGCCTCCGGGGGAATCGCTGAGCGTAGCTGTCAGTCAAACACAAGTTAGCCAATGGGAATGCATTCCTGGACAGCCCGCCCACACGTGAAGTTTGTGCCAAAACTGCAAGCAAAAAGTCAGGGAGCGCAAACGAGAAAGCTGGAATCGCAACCAAAATAAATTACATCAAACAAAACTGAGAAAGATGCGGAACAAAAATAAAAGGTTTCTGAAGAGTAATAGACTGATATTTTGAACGATTACATGAATAATTTGTTTGCCAGTCTAAAAAAATTGACTTTTTTTTTGTATTTTGATTTGTCGTTTTTGTTTGATATTTCAAAAGTATTGTATGAACATTTTGGCACAAAATTGATTCCATATCCGACAGGGTCGCAGGCAAGCTGGAGCCTATCCCAGGTGACTATGGGCGAGAGGCGGGGTACACCCTGGACCAGAGCATTTTTTAACATAGTTACTGGTCTCCCAGTGGCCAGATTTGGTCTCCTAGTCAATGCCAAACCAGCTTCACTGGGAGACCAAATTTTAAACCAAGTTATGTCTTATCATTTGGTTCAATCAGTTGCAATTAATTAACCAAGTACCATGTACCGTAAGTATACTGTACATTTAACAAGGAAAACGAAGATCTATGTTATAAGATATACACATAAGATCATGTTGGTTAAAAAAAAAAAACTAAAATTTGGTTACTGAGATGGCTGATGTCAGAATCCGATGTCATTACTGTGTAACTTTGAGTGTCTTTGACATAACATTTGTGCTTGGTAATTGCTCTTGATAGCTGTGTAGTCACTGTAGTGTGTTTGTCTGTATGGTGATTGGTGAACCACTTTGCATCACAGAATATGCCGCAGCGGTGCAGCCGCATGGACTCTGGGGCCTGTGATTGTATTGCCCAGACCAGTTGGTCTCCTAGTGGAAAATCCTTAAAAAATGCTCTGCCCTGGACAAGTCGCCAGGTCATCACAGTTCTGACACTGATACCCCTTTTCCAGCAAATCAGTTCCAGGGCTGGTTCGGGGCCAGTGCTTAGTTTGGAACCGGTGTCACGGTCTGAATTTACCACCAGTCTGAATTTACCAGGTAAATTTGTACTGTAGCAGCCACGGTCTGAATTTACCACAGTATAAATTTACCAACTTGGTATAATTGGAGGGCAGCACGGTGGCGTAGTGGTTAGCACTGTCGCCTCACAGCAAGAAGGTCCGGGTTCGAGCCCCGTGGCCGGTGAGGGCCTTTCTGTGTGGAGTTTGCATGTTCTCCGTGTGAGTTTCCTCCGGGTGCTCCGGTTTCCCCCACAGTCCAAAAACATGCAGGTTAGGTTAACTGGTGACTCTAAATTGACCCTAGGTGTGAATGTGAATGGTTGTCTGTGTCTATGCCCATGTTTACATTAGAGCGGATCATCAGATTAACGTTTTTAAAACGATTAGTGTGCACACAGCAACACCAATACACGATTTGCGTGCACACAGCAACACCAATACACGGATACGCTCGGCTCCGCAGGCATCCTGCGCTCCAAATCACTCCGCCCTGAACAGCGAGTGCCCTCTGGAGGGTGCGCACTCCGGCCCTGCGCAGCTCACAGAGCACGCGAGTGAAGTGAACAAGCTGTGATTCGGGACTGAGCCGCTGTGTGTGTGATCCCAGCACATATCACTTACCACTTGCAAGTGGAAGGATGGCAAGCCTAAAGACAATCATAACTACACAATGGGCAGTATTTTCATACTTTTATACTCTTTAATGAAAGGTGATACAAGGTGGAAGTCTGCGCCGTTTTTCAGCAGTCGCGTCACATGACCAACGCCAGCGAATCAGGAAGGTGGATGTCACAGTGACGTTGTCCAATGAGACGCCAGCTAGAGCTCAGCACAGCGTATCCGCGTATTCTGAATGTTTACACAGCACCGGAGCTGACACGATCTGGATTGAATACGTGGACGCTGGCGGATTCCCGTTTCCCGGCGTTTCCAGGCGGTTTAATGTAAACGGACAGTGCATCCGCGAAGAAAACGAGACAGCTACGGTCTAATGTAAACGTAGCCTAAGTGTCAGCCCTGTGATGACCTGGCAACTTGTCCAGGGTGCACCCCGCCTTTTGCCCGTAGTCAGCTGGGATAGGCTCCAGCTTGCCTGCGACCCTGTAGAAGGATAAAGCGGCTAGAGATAATGAGATGAGATGAGTTATTCTCTCAAATTTACCAACTTGGTATAATTAGACTGCTGTCATTGGGCCTAGTCAGAATTTACCAGCCCAATATGATAGATTTATGATCATACTTGATCCACAAATAAATTATTTTCACTTTATCTTGATGAATATTGATTTGTTTGAGTGAGACTCATCATGATTATAATATAGTTATTCTGTCAAATTTACCAACCTGGTATAATTAGACTCCTGTCATTGGACCTAGTCAGAATTTACCAGCCCAATATGATATGGGATTTACGTTCATACTTGATCCACAAATAAATTATTTTCACTTTATCTTGATGAATGAATGAATGAATGAATGAATGACCCGTGTTTTAGTTCCAGTTTATGCACTAAATAGGCTGATCAGGACCAGCCAGCAGCCAGGAATGATGAACTTTATCTTCATGAATATTGATTTGTTTAAGTATATATGAAAGAACGAAGTCAGAATATAAAGTGTTTTGAACAACTTTATTAACTTTATTTACACATATACTAATAAAATTCAATCCAAACCATTCTTGTCTACTGATAATCAAATCTCACAATTGTAGTCACAATTCGCGTTCTATTAGTCCACAAATGTGTTGAAATGCTCGGTACAAAATCGCAGCAAGAAATGGTAAATTTAGACTTCCCGGAAGTTGACCGGGGGAAAAAAATCGGTCTGCGCATGCGCATGGTAAATTTATACCCACGCACAATCAGACCGTGACACCGGGTTTTCTGTTTCCACTGACAAAGAACTGGCTCTGGGCCAGAAAAAACGGTTCCAGGGTAGCACCAGCTCTTTGCTGGGCTAGAGGAAAGAACTGCTTATGTCAGCGGGGGGCGGAGTTGTTAAGACCAACAACAATAGCAAGACCACGAGAGGGCACTATTTTTAAATAAGCGACAAGATATCATGGATGCAGTAAAGCAGCAGTCATCCATTATTGTTGTTGCTGTTGTTGCTGCTTCTTCTTCTTCTTCTCCATGTTGTTGTTGCTTCGATATTCGTGCCAAGGTTTATGCAAACGCAGTGACGTAACTGATGTATACTGTGACATAATGACATGGCTCCCCTTAGCACCCTGAGCTATGGAAAAACAAACTGGTTCTCAGCTGGTTCGCAAGTTGAATGAGTTGTGAACCAGCATCGGCACTGGCCCCAAACCAGCTCTGGAACTGATTTGGTGGAAAAGGGGTAATAGAGACAAACAACCATTCATGCTCACATTCACACCTACGATCAATTTAGAGCCACCAATTAGCCTAACCTGCATGTCTTTGGACTGTCGGGGAAACCGGAGCACCCGGAGGAAACCCACACAGACACGGACAGAACATGCAAACTCCACACAGAAAGGTCCTCGCCGGATCAAACCCAGGACCTTCTTGCTGTGAGACGACAGTGCTAACCACTACACCACCGTGCCGCCCCAGTTTGTATTCCCATAAATGAATTTCAACCAATCAGGTTTTAGATGATGTCACAAGTTAGATGTCACTTAGACCAGGGGTTCTCAACCTTTTCTGCTTTAAAGGGCATCTCATCTCATCTCATTATCTCTAACCGCTTTATCCTGTTCTACAGGGTCGCAGGCAAGCTGGAGCCTATCCCAGCTGACTACAGGCAAAAGGCAGGGTACACCCTTGACAAGTCGCCAGGTCATTACAGGGCTGACACATAGACACAGACAACCATTCACACTCATATTCACACCTACGGTCAATTTAGAGTCACCAGTTAACCTAACCTGCATGTCTTTGGACTGTGGGGGAAACCGGAGCACCCGGAGGAAACCCACGCGGACACGGGGAGAACATGCAAACTCTGCACAGAAAGGCCCCTCGCTGGCCACGGGGCTCGAACCTGGACCTTCTTGCTGTGAGGCGACAGTGCTAACCACTACACCACCGTGCCGCCCCGGCCATCTGTCTACAGCAGAAAAAAATAAAATAACAAAATGCGTCTGGAAAAATCCCAAGGGAGTCTGGAGCCAGATTCGTGACGTTACCTGCGGAAGCGCCAACAGGCTGCGAGAGCTTTGCACGGTTTCAGTGCACAGCCTGTGTACATGAAAACAAGCAAGTTATTAAAACCAAGAAGTGCATATAAAAACCACTCGATGGGATTAGATCCTTACACATTAACAAAGAAGGATTTTTCCTATGAGTTGGAAAATGATCCATCCGTTGAGTTCCCCGACATCTCAAACTACCTGATGCTGCAGAAATCGTTCTACATGAACACACAGATGAAAACCTGGAAGAGCATGGAGGAGTACAACTTTTTATATGTGGCTGGGTTAAAGATCTGGGGATCAGGACACTACAAGATCGACAGTGGTAGACGGATCTAAGTGCAGGAAGAGTGTTTAAACAGCGTTATAAGCATGGCTAGAAACAAACGTGACAGTGATAATGATAATACTTCGCAAAGCCTCTGTGAAAACAGTTTCTGTATCTGTGCATGTTGATTGTGCTCAGTATCAGGTGTTTCCTATAATGACTGGGTCCCAAGCCCGCACACAACGCGTTCCGTGGGTGTGCGTGGCCGCTCGAGCTGCGCCAGGCTCAAGCGCGCAAAGGCGTGACAGTCAAGTGTTCACCTACCATGTGACCACAACTTTTAGCTCACGTGTATATCCCCACCAAAACGCCTCATTTTCATCGATAACCCATCACAAAGCATCGTGAGCTGTCGTGTGACCGTAGCTTAATGAGGCGGATGTGACGTCGGATTCAAACCAGCAATTGTACCCTATTACGAGTAAAAAATTAACTTCAATTTGGAAAAAAAGTGGTTGAGAAACACTGACTTAGAGTAACCGACTTCCTTTGGAGCCACGAAGCTGGACACTGCAATAAGGTCTGTGCAGTTCAATATTTTTGTCAACCAACTCTTGTATTTTCTACTTCGTCTCCACTCTATGGTGTAATGTACACTGGTGAATTGGGGATCTGTTAGGAATTAAAGTCTGTAGCCCAGAGATCCATATATAGTGTTATTTATTAAACTTAAATTCTGGGGAAAAACATGTAAGATTTTTTTTTTCAAAATGGCCAGATGGGGAAAGTTGGGACAGTTCATCATGTTACAGTTTTTTTCTTGTGGTTTACACATACACAAACACACACACACACACATATATCTCATCTTATCATCTGTAGCCGCTTTATCCTGTTCTACAGGGTCGCAGGCAAGCTGGAGCCTATCCCAGCTGACTTTGGGCGAAAGGCGGGGTACATCCTGGACAAGTCGCCAGGTCATCACAGGGCTGACATGTGACTCTAAATTGACCGTAGGTGTGAATGTGAGTGGTTGTCTGTGTCTATGTAGACACAGACAACCATTCACACTCACATTCACACCTACGGTCAATTTAGAGTCACCAGTTAACCTGACCTGCATGTCTTTGGACTGTGGGGGAAACCGGAGCACCCGGAGGAAACCCACGCGGACACGGGGAGAACATGCAAACTCCGCACAGAAAGGCCCCTCGCTGGCCACTGGGCTCGAACCCGGACCCTCTTGCTGTGAGGCGACAGCGCTAACCACTACACCACCGTGCCGCCCTGAAATAAGGGATTATTTTGAAAAAAAAAATGCATGAGGTAAAACATCAAATCATTTTCATCCACCATGAAAACCAGCAGACCAGACTACTGCCTATAACAGCCCTATCAGTTTGCTTCCACTATTTTCAGAACTTTGATGGATAGCATAACATTTTGCAAATGGCTGGTCAGGTGCTTAAAAAAAGTGATGTTTTACTGGGCATATTAGATATATTTGAGCCATTTACAGTCTTCCGCTGTCAAGTTAGTGGAGGGGAGAAAGAAGAATGCTTGCATGTCCCTTATCACTCCACTGAAATCATAGCTCTGTTTTGGTAAACGTACATACAGTGGGGCAAAAAAGTATTTAGTCAGCCACCAATTGTGCAAGTTCTCCCACTTAAAAAGATGAGAGAGGCCTGTAATATTCATCATAGGTACACTTCAACTATGAGAGACAGAATGGGGGGAAAGAATCCAGGAAATCACATTGTAGGATTTTTAATTAATTAATTGGTAAATTCCTTGGTAAAATAAGTATTTGGTCACCTACAAACAAGCAAGATTTCTGGCTCTCACAGACCTGTAACTTCTTTAAGAGGCTCCTCTGTCCTCCACTCGTTACCTGTATTAATGGCACCTGTTTGAACTCGTTATCAGTATAAAAGACACTTGTCCACAACCTCAAACAGTCACACTCCAAACTCCACTATGGCCAAGACCAAAGAGCTGTCAAAGGACACCAGAAACAAAATTGTAGACCTGCACCAGGCTGGGAAGACTGAATCTGCAATAGGTAAGCAGCTTGGTGTGAAGAAATCAACTGTGGGAGCAATTATTAGAAAATGGAAGACATACAAGACCACTGATAATCTCCCTCAATCTGGGGCTCCACGCAAGATCTCACCCCATGGGGTCAAAATGATCACAAGAACAGTGAGCAAAAATCCCAGAACCACACGGGGGGACCTAGTGAATGACCTGCAGAGAGCTGGGACCAAAGTAACAAAGGCTACCATCAGTAACACACTACGCCATCAGGGACTCAAATCCTGCAGTGCCAGACGTGTCCCCCTGCTTAAGCCAGTACATGTCCAGGCCCATCTGAAGTTTGCTAGAGAGCATTTGGATGATCCAGAAGAGGATTGGGAGAATGTCATATGGTCAGATGAAACCAAAATAGAACTTTTTGGTAAAAACTCAACTTGTCGTGTTTGGAAGAGAAAGAATGCTGAGTTGCATCCAAAGAACACCATACCTACTGTGAAGCATGGGGGTGGAAACATCATGCTTTGGGGCTGTTTTTCTGCAAAGGGACCAGCACGACTGATCTGTGTAAAGGAAAGAATGAATGGGGCCATGTATCGTGAGATTTTGAGTGAAAACCTCCTTCCATCAGCAAGGGCATTGAAGATGAAACGTGGCTGGGTCTTTCAGCATGACAATGATCCCAAACACACTGCCCGGGCAATGAAGGAGTGGCTTCGTAAGAAGCATTTCAAGGTCCTGGAGTGGCCTAGCCAGTCTCCAGATCTCAACCCCATAGAAAATCTTTGGAGGGAGTTGAAAGTCCGTGTTGCCCAGCGACAGCCCCAAAACATCACTGCTCTAGAGGAGATCTGCATGGAGGAATGGGCCAAAATACCAGCAACAGTATGTGAAAACCTTGTGAAGACTTACAGAAAACGTTTGACCTCTGTCATTGCCAACAAAGGGTATATAACAAAGTATTGAGATGAACTTTTGTTATTGACCAAATACTTGTTTTCCACCATTGTTAGGGTTTTGCTGGGATTCAAACCTGGTTCGTTGGTGTGATGATCCAGCAAACCCCCACTAGGCCACCAGGGGAATGACTCAAATGCAGAGGCGTGAGGCGGAAGTAGAAAAAGTAACAAAAGGTTTATTTATACTATGTACACTATATACAATCCAGGGCAAAACAAAAAAAAAACAAAAACAAAGAGTATAATTCAAAAAGAAAAAGGCAAAAATGCAAAAGCTCAGAAGATCCACAAAACACAGTACAAAGGAAACTGGAGATAAACATAACAGCACAAAAACTCCGTGACAAGAGGACTGAACTCAGGGGTATAAATACACAAACTAATTAAGGACACAGGTGAAGATAATTAGGACTAACAGGCAATTAACAAAAAAAAAAACACAAAACACAGGAACAGTGGCGGCCTCTAGAGGCCAAAATAAACATGACACGAAAAGGAAATAACAGCGGCCTCTAGAGGCCAAAACAGTCCAAGTCCTAACAGGACCCCCCCCCCAGGAGCGTCTCCTGACATTCCCAGGGCGATCCGGATGGGCCGAATGGAAGTCCCGACACAGTTCTTTATCCAGGACATCCCGAGCAGGAACCCAGCAGCGCTCCTCAGGACCATAGCCCTCCCAGTCCACCAGATATTGCAACCCGCCGCGGACCCGGCGGGAGTCAAGCAGGCGATGCACAGTGAACACAGTCTGCCCCTGGAAGATGCGGGGGGGTGGGGGGTTCCTAGGGGCAGGGGCATACGTAGACGTCAGTACAGGCCGCAACAGGGAAACATGGAAAGTGGGGTTGATCCTCAGAGTCTGGGGCAACTGAAGCCGGTAGGAGACAGGGTTCACCCTGCGCACCACCTTGAAGGGGCCAATGTAGCGAGGAGCAAGCTTGTGGTTCTCCACCCGCAGCGGAAGGTCCTTAGTGGACAGCCAAACCCGCTGCCCAGGGCGGAAAGTGTGTGCAGGTCTTCTGTGGCGGTTGGCCTGAGTCTGGTTGGTTCTGGAGGTCTGTATGAGGGTCTTCCTGACCTTGCTCCAGGTCTTGCGACACCGTCTCACATATTGGTTGACCGAGGGCACCCCCGCGTCCTCCTCCTGGTCCGGGAACAGAGGTGGCTGGAACCCGAATTGGCACTGGAATGGCGACAGCTTGGTGGCCGATGACTGCAGGGTGTTGTGGGCGTACTCTGCCCATGGCAGCCAGGTGCTCCACGATGTCGGGTTATCCATAGCCAGGCCTCGCAGGGTGGTTTCCAGGTCCTGGTTGAGCCTCTCCGTCTGACCACTGGACTGTGGGTGAAACCCAGAGGAGAGGCTGGCAGTGGCTCCGATGACCTTGCAGAACCCGTGCCACACTCGGGAGGAGAACTGGGGCCCTCGGTCTGAGACGATGTCCTGTGGAAGACCAAAGACTCGGAAGACATGATTAAATATAAGTTTCGCTGTTTCAAGAGCAGAGGGGAGTTTGCACAGAGGTATGAAGCGGCAGGCCTTGGAGAATCTGTCAACAATGACCAAAATGACCATGTTACCTTGTGACTCAGGGAGACCCGTGATGAAGTCGACTGCCACGTGGGACCAGGGACGCCGGGGAATGGTCAGAGGATGCAGGAGACCCTGGGGACGCTGTCGTGGGTTCTTGGTTCTGGTGCAAACCTCACAGGACAGGACAAATGACCTTACTTCCTGCTCCATGTTAGGCCACCAGAAGCGTCTTTTCAGGAAGTCCAGGGTCCTCCGAGCTCCCGGGTGGGCGGTGAGAGGGGAAGAGTGACCCCACTGGAGAACCTTGGCCCGGGCTTGATGTGGGACGTACAAGAGGCCCGGTGGCCCCGTCCCAGGACCGGGGTCCTGGCGTTGGGCTCGTCGAACAGCCTCCTCAATACCCCAGCGGACAGGGGCCACAATCCGGGACACCGGGATAATAGGCCCGACTTCATTCTCCCTGTTAGTGGCAGAGAACAGCCTGGACAGTGCGTCAGGTTTGGTGTTCTTGGAGCCGGGACGGTACGAGAGGGTGAAGTCAAACCGACTGAAAAACAGGGCCCACCTAGCCTGTCGAGGGTTCAGTCTCTTGGCTTGCTGGAGGTACTCCAGGTTCTTGTGGTCAGTCCAAACCAGGAATGGATGTTGCGCTCCCTCCAGCCAGTGCCTCCACTCCTCAAGGGCCAGTTTGACCGCTAGCAGTTCTCGATCCCCCACATCGTACCGGGACTCCGCAGGACTCAGGCGGTGGGAGAAGTAAGCGCAGGGGTGCAGCTTTCCTTCCGAACGTTGAGAGAGTACCGCGCCGACACCACTGTCCGAGGCATCCACCTCCACGATGAATGGTTGGGAGGTGTCCGGGAGGACCAGAATGGGTGCTGTGCAGAAGCGGGCCTTGAGGTCTTTGAACGCCTTTTCTGCCTGAGGAGACCAGCCATAAGATCCACCTGTCCCTTTGGTGAGGTCTGACATGGGTGCTGCCACAGAACTGAAGTTCCTGATGAACTTGCGGTAGAAGTTAGCGAATCCTAAGAACCGCTGAACCTCCTTAACGGACTTGGGAGTAGGCCAGTCCCGGACGGCCAGGGTCTTGGCAGGGTCCATTTGGAGTTGGCCTGTCCGTACAATAAATCCCAGAAAGGAGACCTCGGGAACATGAAATTCGCATTTCTGGGCCTTGGCGAACAGATTGTTCTGTAGCAGCCTCTGGAGAACCTGGCGGACATGGTGGCGGTGCTCCTGCACGGTCTTGGAAAAGATAAGGATGTCATCGAGGTAGACAAAGACGTACAGGTTAATCATGTCCCTTAAGACGTCGTTGATTAGGGCCTGAAAAACAGCTGGTGCGTTGGTGAGTCCAAAGGGCATCACCTGGTATTCGTAGTGCCCAGACAGAGTTTTTCTGTTAGGGTTTTGCTGGGATTCGAACCTGGTTCGTTGGTGTGATGATCCAGCAAACCCCCACTAGGCCACCAGGGGAATGACTCAAATGCAGAGGCGTGAGGTGGAAGTAGAAAAAGTAACAAAAGGTTTATTTATACTATGTACACTATATACAATCCAGGGCACAAAAAAAAAAAAAAAAAACAAAGAATATAATTCAAAAAGAAAAAGGCAAAAATGCAAAAGCTCAGAAGATCCACAAAACACAGTACAAAGGAAACTGGAGATAAACATAACAGCACAAAAACTCCGTGACAAGAGGACTGAACTCAGGGGTATAAATACACAAACTAATTAAGGACACAGGTGAAGATAATTAGGACTAACAGGCAATTAACAAAAAAAAAACACAAAACACAGGAACAGTGGCGGCCTCTAGAGGCCAAAATAAACATGACACGAAAAGGAAATAACAGCGGCCTCTAGAGGCCAAAACAGTCCAAGTCCTAACAACCATAATTTGCAAATAAATTTTTAAAAATCAGACAATGTGATTTTCTGGATTTTTTTTTCTCATTTTGTCTCTCATAGTTGAGGTATACCTATGATGAACATTACAGGCCTCTCTCATCTTTTTAAGTGGAAGAACTTGCACAATTGGTGACTAAATACTTTTTTGCCCCACTGTAGATAATGAATATCATCTGTCATTGTGTTGCTCACTCGTGTAAATGCACCTTAATTTTGACTAATGGCAGTTAGTTCGCAGAGGCTCTTATCCAGAGCGATATACAACATACCTAGAGTAGCCTAGGGAGCAGTTGGGGGTTAGGCGCCTTGCTCAAGGGCACTTCAGCCATTCCTGCTGGTCCAGGGAATCAAACAGGCGACCTTTTGGTCCCAAAGCAAGTCCATGACTAGTGCCATGGACTCTGAACAGATGAGATATCTGTTTTGCGGCGGAGAATAAATACATACAGTTGTGGTCAGAAGTTTACATACAGTGACATGAGTGTCATCTTGGATATGAATGTCATGGCAATATTTGGGCTTTCAGTAATTTCTTTGAACTGTTCTTTTTCTGTGACAGAATGATTGTACAGCGTACAGCTTTAATAATAAAAAAATACTAGAATTTGGTGCACAAGTTTTAATTTTCTTTGGGTTTTCTGAAATCAACACATGGTCAAAAATATACATACAGCACACCTAATATTTGGGTAAAATATCTCTTCTCAAGATTCACCTTGACCAAACATTTTTGTTTACCATGAACGAGCTTCTGGCAGAATTCTGGTTGGATATTTCATGACTGTTCATGGTAGAATTGGTAGAGTTCAATTAAATTTGTTTCTTTCTTGGCATGGACTTGACTTATGAGCACGGTCCATATATTTTCAATAGGGTTGAAGTCAGGACTTGTTTTCAGCTTAATGTTAGCCTGCTTTATCCTCCACAACCAGCTCTGATGCATGTTTGTGTTCATTATCCTGTTGCAACTCCTAAGTCCCAAGTCGTGTTCAAATTTCTGATGGTTTATTCTGAAGAATTCTGAGGTAGTCCTCCTTCTTCATTATTCCATCCACTTTGTGCAATGAACCAGTTCCACTGGCAGCAAAACAGCCCCATAGCATGATGATCCTACCACCACCACCACCACCAGCTGGTAGTGTCTCTCTGTACATGGTGGTCATTGTGGCCAAACAACTCAATCTTTGTCTCACCTGACTATACAGCTATCCTCCAGAAGGCTTTTTTCTTTGTCCGTGTGATCAGCTTCAAATTTTAGTTAAGCTTGAAGGTATCAATTTTGGAGCAGGGGGTTATTTCTTGGATAGCAGCCTCTTAGTCCATGGTGATCTGAACTGTAGACAGTGATCCATCAGCTTCCAGTTCATGGCAGGGCTGTGCCATGGTGGTTCCCAGGTTGTTCCTGACCATCCAAACCAATTTGCTTTCAGCTGAGGGTGACAGTTTGGGTTTTCTTGAAGCAAAGTGGCTTGGCAAAGTGACTACATCTCACAATAACTTCAAACAATTGTTTGAACTGATCTTGGAATTTGCAGTTGTTTAGAAATGGCTCCAAGAGACATTCCGGGGTTGTGTATATCTGCGATCCACTTTCTCAGATCTGCACTGAGCTCCTTGGACTTTCCCATTTTACTGTGTGTTAGTCAATCCAATGAGTGCTGTAAACAAACCCTTTTTATGAAGGCACAGAGAAGCTACCAGCTGTAGTTAATCATGATCACGAACAGGAAGTTAAGAGACCTCGGCCTTGGCAAGATAAGAAACATATTGGAAGTTTCAGCACCTCTGAATTAATAATCTAAGTGAGTGTATGTAAATTTTTGAACCTGTATGTATAATTTTGACCCTGTGTTGATTTCAGAAATCCCAAAGAAAATTAAAACTTGTGCACCAAATTCCAGTGTTTTTTTTTTAATTAAAGATGTATGCTGTACAATCATTCTGCCACAGCAAAAGAACAGTTCACAGAAATTACTGAAAGCTCAAATATTGCCATGACATTCATATCCAAGATGACATTCACGCCACTGTATGTAAACTTCTGACCACAATGGTATCTGTTTTGCAGCAGAGAATAAATACATACTCCTCTGTCCAATCGTCTTGAAACATTGCTTTTTTTGTGTCATCACTTCACTTCAGTAATCAGGTCAGAGTGGACAAATGACATGAAAAATATCCCTGAAAGCCGATGAGCACACTTTTTTCCTTTTTAATGAGCTGCTTTTTGCTAAATAATTTGCGTAAATTGTTCGTGCTTGGCTGCAATAAGCTGCACCAGATGATCTGCGAAGGAATTTGCAATGGCTTATGTTTAAAAGACTAAAGTTACTATAATACAGCTTTTTTTTCCTTACATTTACCAGCTCAGAGTGCGACAGTATTTAGTGAAATATTCTGCAGACTGCGATACACAGTTTGACCCCTGATCTAGGCGCACATGTGAGACAATGGAGTAATCTTTCTTTCCTGTTCTGACATATGCAGATGTCAAAATATTATGGTTGCGTGAATGCCTCTATGTGCCAGTGTCATGATTTTTGAAATCTATGAGCCCTTTGGCTGATTACACTGTGCTCCAACTCCATGGCTTGCTCACACGTTTTTTTTCTTCTTCTTCTTTCTTATTCCTGCTCTTCCCTCTTCCCTAGCTCTCATTCAGTAACAAGAAAGTGGTTCATGCCACAGGGCAAGTAAAGTCTTCTGCCCTGCTTTCTATGCCCCTGTCATGCCAAGCTGTGTGCCAGCACTCTGAGCCAGATGGTCTTTGTTTCTTGCTGTAAATATGCTAATCTGCTGTGGGTTGTGTTCAAGGACACCTCTAAATGTCTGCAATTATTATTATTATTTTATTACCTGACACTTACTTTCTTATTTAGTAACATTGAAAGCACTTCACTCCCAGTACTCTGTGTGTGTGTGTGTGTGTGTGTGTGTGTGTGTGTGTGTGTGTGTGTGAGGGAGAGACAGAGAGAGAGAGAGAGAGAGAGAGAGAGTGTGAACGTGACTGCATATGAATGCACATAATGTCTCATGAATTGCTAAGATTCCTTTTAGAAGTGTCAGTACAGAAGGTTACTGGAAACGGAAATCTTTGAGTAAAGTTGGGTGTATATGTTTGTGTTTTGTTTGTCCTGCCAGATTGACAAAAGTTTCAGTCAGAGTGAGTTTCTTTACTCTCACTTGCAAGCATGCACATCTGTTGACGGCACAGCTGGTTTACGTTTAATGACCTCCACAACAATAGAGCGGTGGCTACAATTATCGACACCTTAACGTTCTTTAGGGCATTGCAAAAGTAGAAAAGACTTTCAGTACATAAATTGTGCATGAATAATTACTCAAACTTCCACTGGAAAAAATGAGTTGATTCCCGATTACTTAGCGTATCAGATCATGTGACGCTGTTCCACATTTATCAACACCTTTGTCCACAGTTATCGACACCGTTCCACAATTATCGACATCCAGATGACTATTTATAAAAAAACATAATCGGTATGTGGTATTAAGTTAACAAAACATGTTTTTATTTAAAATTTGTTGTACATACATACATTATTTAGTACTAAATATCTTTTATATAAATATATAGATGTCAGTGTTTACGTAAATGAGGAAGTAATTCTAATGTTTGTAAACAAATGAACTGATAATGTTTAACCTGCGTCAGAAAATCTTTTTGTTCCACTTTCTAAATATTTTCGTAGATCACATTTTGTTAATCATTCGTTGTTGTTTGTATTAATTTCTAGTTTCGTAGTTTACCAATAAACACCAACAGGGAATTAACATTGTAACCACATGGAAACCCAGGTCAAAGGTCGCATGTCATTCCTCGAACCAAAATATAAAATGTCTACTGATATTGTAATATGTGGTAGATATTTACAACAAACTGCAAAAATAATATTTTCTGAATGGAATAGAAAAATCTGAATATTTCAAGCATGTAATTTTTTATATGCTAGGAATTTAATTCTGGTCTAATTCTATTTATTGCACTCGGATTCCAAATCCTCTATAAACATTCCATTCTGTTATGAATCAGAAAAAAAATTATTATAAATCACAGCACTTATATTTTATGAATGTCACTTAATTCCACAGGGTGTCAATAATGGTGGACACCAGTGAAAGTGATCACTATTATCGACACCTCACGTGACTTCTCAAATGCGCGTTTCGATACAAAATGGCGACTGTCAAATGAAAGAATAAGAAACAAAGTAGGTTTCAACAAGGAGATCATGAAATATCGTTGAATTTGAGAAGTAAAAACACGTCCATGATCTTTCCACCATGCTTACCTGCGATGATAACGTCCGGGTGTTCCGAAAAATTGCTGATCATGCTAAAAAAATTCCATCTCAGGTAACGAGCTGTATCATCAAACGACAAGATCAAAGGGCGAGGCGAGTCTTCCGGTTGATTAATTAACCAATAATAAGTGTTGTAACTGAAATTCACCTTTGTAAAATTGTTTTTTATTGGTAAATCTGAAAAGGTGTCGGTAATTATGGACTGTCGATAATTGTAGCCACTGCGCAACCTCTTAAAAAAAAAAAAAACTCACAAAGCTCAAAACGGCAAATACGAGCCTCTTTTATAGGGTGCAATTCTTATGAACTAAATGAATAGCCAGTCTGTCCTAATTAATGTATTAGTATTGGATTGGTTTCTTTCAAGTCATTCATATGAAACAACGAGTTTCACAAAATATTTGTTGAATTTGTGTGTGCAACTCAAATAAATGAGTTATTTAAGCTGTATATAAAACGTACAGTGCCTGATGCCAGTGATACGATTGGAAGCCGTCAATTCAGGTTTGTATTAGTGAGTCTACTTCGATGTAAATTAGATTTTTTTTTCAGCAGTTCAGATCTTCAGTACATTATCATGACCTTGATTTAACTCTTCAATTCTTGGCATCGACTATCCGAATAGTCTAGTTTCTGAATCAGTTAGTCAGAGGAGTAGTGTAACCTCGAAACTATCTTTCCAGTTAAAAAACTCTGCAGTCAGCTGCATATACAGTACCTGCAGTGTACATCACTTCTGAATAATCGAAGATGTTTTCAAGAGTTGGTTTTGCAAATTTAATAAAGTACTGTATTACATAGCATTAATCATAAGTACCTCAACATTGAATAAAAAATAGATGTACAGTCAGGTCCATAAATATTTCGACATTTACAAAGTTACTGTTTTTTTTAAGTTGTCTCCAACAGTATATTGTATATCAGGATGTTTACAGTGTCTTGCAAAAGTTTGTTTGTCCTGTTTTGTCGCATTACAAGCTGGAAATAAAATGGATTTTTGGAGGGTTAGCACCATTTCATTTACACAACATACCTACCACTTTAAAGGTGAAAATTGTTGTTTTATTGTGACACAAACTATAATTAAGTTGAAAAACCAGAAATCTGCAGTGTGCATCGGTATTCACCCCCTTTTGTATGAAACCCCTAAATAAGAGCTGGTCCAACCAATTCACTTCATAAGTCACATAATTAGTTGATTAAGATCCACCTGTGTGCAATCAAAGTGTCACATGATCTGTCACATGATGTCTGTATAAATCAACCTGTTCTGGAAAGACCCTGACTCTGCAACACTACAAAGCAAGCAACATGAAAACCAAGGAGCCTCCAAACAGGTCAGAGACAAAGTTGTGGAGAAGTATAGATCAGGGTTGGGTTATAAAAAATATCCCAAACTTTGAATATCCCACAGAGCACCATTAAATCCATTATAGCAAAGTGGAAAGAATATGGCACCACTACAAACCTGACAAGAGAAGGCTGCCCACCAAAACTCACAGACTGGGCAAGGAGGGCATTAATCAGAGATACAACAAAGACACCAAAGATAACACTGAAGGAGCTGCAAAGATCCACAGCGGAGATGGAAGTATCTGTCCCCAGGACCACTTTAAGCTGTACACTCCACAGAGTGGGGTTTTATGGAAGAGTGGCCAGAAAAAAGCCATTGCTTAAGAAAACACATTTGGAGTTTGCCCAACAGCATGTGGCAGACTCCCCAAATACATGGAAGAAGATTCTCTGGTCAGATGAGAGTAAAATTGATCTTTTTGGCCATCATGGGAAATGCCATGTGTGGCACAAACCCAACACCCCAAGAACACCATTCCTACAGTGAAGCATGGTGGTGGCAGCATCATGCTGTGGGGATATTTTTCATCTGCAGGGACAGGAAAGCTGGTCAGGACTGAAGGAAAGATGGATGGAAATAAATACAGGGCAATTCTGGAGGAAAACCTGTTTGAGTCAGCCAGAAGTTTGAGACTGGGATGAAGGTTCACATTCCAGCAGGACAATGACCCTAAGCATTACTACTAAAGCTACACTGAAGTGGTTTAAAGGCCTAGTCAAAGCCCAGACCTCAATCCAATTGAGAATCTGTGGCATAACTTGAAGATTGCTGTACACCAATGCAACCCATCTAACTTGAAGGAGTTGGAGCAGTTTTGCCTTGAGGACTGGGCAAAAATCCCAATAGCTAAATGTGCTAAGCTCATCATCCTTCGACCATAGGGGTGGGTGAGATTCCCATGACTAAATCTCTCCAGACACAGCAGTCCTGCATCGCTGAACTCAGGTCTTCAATATCGATGGCTGAGTCTCTGGCAATGGTGTCTGGGTATGTTAACTTTCTGGATACAACTTTGCCAGAAGGGTGCCATAGAAGGAGAAAGGAAATTACTTCACCTTTAGCATGATGGCAATGGCCAGCAAACTGTAGATGCTTTTGAAAAATTCGTCTTTTCCTCATTACAATAGAGGCCTACTTGATTAGCAGCATATTCTAGCAATTGTAGTAATAACTCCGCATCTTTTATCGATTCTGAGATCAAGCCTAGGTCATTAGCAAAGTCCAAATCTGTAAGGTATTCAGCGGGATGTATTCTGCTTTGTCGAGGCTTGATTGTAAGACCTTAGCAAAACAATGAAAAGAAATGGGGCAAGTGTGTCGCCTTGAAGGACACCTGCTGTAATATTAAATGACTCAGTTTCTCCATTGGGTGAAATAATGGTAGCTGAAGTGTTGGTGTACAGCGATTTTATTGCACCAGTGATGGGTGATGGAATTCCGTATAGAGGCAAAATCTCGAACATAACTTCTCTGCTGATGGAGTCAAAGGCTTTGCAAAAGTCAATGAAGCAGAGAGTGACATCTTTGTTCAATCTCTTCATCTCCTCAAGAATGCCCCTAACTCACAGTATCTGAGCGATTGTGATTCTACCTCTTCTAAACCCATTTTGATTCATGCAGAGGAATGGATCGAGCGCAGGAACAATGCGATTAAGGAGGAGTTTGTTGAAATTTTTGGCTATTATTGGGATGAGAGTTATGCTACGATAGTCAACTGCAGAAGTTAGATCACCTTTCTTGGGTACATGTATGATACCCACTTTCAGCCAGGATGCAGGTGAGGTGAAGGTTAACAAGGTGTTGTTGCAAAACTCTAATAAGAGATTGTGAAAAATGGGGTCTTTCCAGATAATAGTTGGGATATTATCAAGCCCCGGGGATTTATTGTTGGAGAAGGAATTTATGATAGCAGTGATTTCATCCAACGAGAATGGATTGGTAGTAATGTTTAGATTGTCTGCAATTTGAATTTTAGGCAGAGGGTTGACATTCAGTTTGGGTGGATTGCCAAGTAAGGATTTAAAGTGCGAAAGCCAGTTTGCTTTACGCTTAGTTGGGGATCCACCTTTAATCCTGATGGACAGTTTTCCTTGCGTCCAGCCAGCTTGTTGATAACCTTCCAAGATGCTGCGTGTTGTCTGGCAGTGTGAAGGTGAGCTACTTTGTCAATTTTTCCGTGGATGTACTTTGCCTCAGCAGGATCATATGCTTCTTCTAGATTGTTCTAAGCTTGGGTTGTATTTTTCATGGCAAGGTTTATGGTATAATACTTTCTGAACTTTCAAGAGATCGTTCCTGGTATTCTGAACTAGATCCACAGCACTAAGAGGCTTTTCCTTTACTCTAACCTTTTTAGGTAATGTAGACAATGATACTTCTGTATTGGATTTGATGAGATTGTTGTATTTAGTTTCGATATCGTCGGAGGGATCTAATAGTGCATCAGATCGGTTTTTGACTTCAAGAGCAAATGAATGCCTAAGATCTGGGCTAGATGGCACAAGATTCCAATCAATACTTTTCATTGGGTTTGGTGTAGGCCTTTTAGATGATCTGAGGCTGAGATAGACGTGAATGGAAACGATTCGATGGTCTGAGCCAACTAAAGAGAAAGACGAATAGGCTTGGGCATTGCTATTCCTCCATTTCTTTCTCATAAGAATATAGTCAATTTGGGCTTGGGACCCTGAAGGATGTTGGTGTGTCCACAACTTTGAGGATTTTTTCATGAATTTGGTGTTAGTGATTTTGAGTTGGAATTCATCGGCAAAGTTGAAGAGTTTTTCTCAATTTCTGTTTGTCTCTCTGTGATAAGAAAAGAGAATGTCATGGAGACCATGATGGATTGCCTTCACTCCGGCTAAGAGCCCCATCTACCCCTTGTGTGACCGTATCCCTGGTTAAGAAAGGCTTAGGGTGTACTGACACTTGCCCAAGGTGTGCACCCAGACTAGTGGAGGGAAGGAGTCACCTTACTTCTCCATTCTAGACCGGCTCCAAGCAAAGTCTAGCCACTGTGCTAAGCTAATAGAGATATACCCCAAGAGACTTGCAGCTGCAATTGCAGCAAAAGGTGGCTCTACAAAGTAGTGACTTTGTAGAGCCATAAGGGTGAATACCTATGCACACTCCAGATTTCTGTTTTTTCATCTTAATTATTGCTTATGTCACAATAAAACAACAATTTGCACATTTAAAGTGATAGGCATGTTGTATAAATCAAATAGTGCTAACCCCAGAAAAATCCATTTTAATTCCAGCTTGTAATGTGACAAAACAGGACAAACACCAAAGGGGATGAATACTTTTGCAAGACATGACATACAAATTGCAAGAACATTCTAGGAATTACAGCACTTTTTAGATGTAACTGGACAATTGAATGCTCAGTTGTTCCATGCCCAGGCGTGTGTTATTCCCTTATTATTTTAGGTACAAATAAACAGGTAAAAGACAGTTGCATTTGGAATCTGTTGCTACTAACTCAGTAAGAAGTCCAAAGAGCTGTCACTGCCAATGAAGCAAGCCATCATTAAGCTGAAAAATCAAAGCAAACCCATCAGAGAGAGGGGAGTGGGGCATACACATTTAGTGTGGCCAAATCAAATATAGCCCAGGAACACCAAAAGGCCTGGAAGACCACAGAAAATACCTTTCACAGTAGTTGGCCAGATCAAAAACACCCTTCGGGAGGTAAGGGTATCTGTGTCAAAGTCAACAATCAAGATAAGACTTCACCAGAGTAAATACAGAGTGTTTACCAGAGGACGTAAACCATTGGTAGCTGTCAAAAACAGAAATCCCAGATTAGAGTTTGCCAAAAACATCTAAAAAAAAAAAAACCTGGACAGTTCTGGAACAACATTCTATAAATTGATAAGACAAAGATCACCTTGTACCTGAATGATGGGAAATAGAAGACTATGAAAAGAAAAATAACTGCTCGTCATCTTATGTTCTGGGCTTGTATGGCTGCCAATGGAACTGGTTCCCTTGGATTTATTGATGATGTGACTCCTGACAAAAGCAGCAGTGGAGTTCTGTAGTCTATTGAGGTATTTCACCTGACGTCATAGGGTCACGTGACGCCCCGGTGTCCACCATTTTGGACGGCAAGCTAGCTAATGTCAACAACAGTAGCTAGTATGTTACTGTAGCAATATTTACGTTCAGTCATTTGGATGACTGTTAAAACCTTTCAGTCTCAAGTTTTTCCTTTACTGGATTTACTAGTTTACTGAGCTAGCGCGCGATGGCTCCCGGCTCGGCCGGAGAGCGCGCGATGGCTCCCGGCCCGGCCGGAGAGCGCGCGATGGCTCCCGGCCCGGCCGGAGAGCGCGCGATGGCTCCCGGCCCGGCCGGAGAGCGCGCGATGGCTCCCGGCCCGGCCGGAGAGCGCGCGATGGCTCCCGGCCCGGCCGGAGAGCGCGCGATGGCTCCCGGCCCGGCCGGAGAGCGCGCGATGGCTCCCGGCCCGGCCGGAGAGCGCGCGATGGCTCCCGGCCCGGCCGGAGAGCGCGCGATGGCTCCCGGCCCGGCCGGAGAGCGCGCGATGGCTCCCGGCTCGGCCGGAGAGCGCGCGATGGCTCCCGGCTCGGCCGGAGAGCGCGCGATGGCTCCCGGCTCGGCCGGAGAGCGCGCGATGGCTCCCGGTTTGGCCGAGCGCGCTAGCTCAGTAAACTAGTAAATCCAGTAAAGGAAAAACTTGAGACTGAAAGGTTTTAACAGTCATCCAAATGACTGAATGTAAACATTGCTACAGTAACATACCAGCTACGATGTTGTTGACATTAGCTAGTGCTAACAGCTAGCTGCTAGTACACTGCTACAACACAGACACCGACCCTAATAATACAGTTCTTAGTCATTGCCTGGTAACAGCAAATTTATAACGGGCCATGTCTCAACAGACTAAGAAGTTATTTCAATGACATTTAATAACATTTTGTTTATCCTGAGGACCGAAAGTAAATGAAAATGTGAACAAACCTTAGCTGTAATAAGATGGCGACCACCGGCTCCAGGGACGACCCGCTGATGTAGGCATGTTACCCAGCCTGACACAAAATATTTGTAGGCATCCAAACTCTTATATGCTTTCAGATCAATACCTGTGTATGGCGATGGGTTTTTAACGACATAGGTATACAGATCATGTGGGCCGAAGTCAGGTAAAGACGAGGGCTTCGTGTACTTCCGTACGTCAGTGAACAATCCTGGTGGAAGCAGGTAAACGTCGTTCTCTAAGCCTGCTAACCTCAATTTTTGCAAATACCTCTCCCTCTGCTCGCCCTGTAAATGCCCTACATCACTGGATAGTGAAGGTGTTTTCTGCATCTCGCTCCTTTTTCTTTTATGTTTTTCGTTTGTCGCCTTCCTCACATTCAAACTGATTCGAGCCGTGCCGTCCAAAATGGCAGCATCACATGACTTGGTCACGTGAGTGAAATACCTCAATAGGTTTATACTGTTTGCTCAGAGTCAGTCAGATGCTTCAAAATTCATTGAACAGTTCTTCACACTGCAATTGGACAATGACCCGAAGCTACCCAAGACCCAAAAATCACCCAAAAATCACCTGACATAATTCCAATTGAACATGCACGTCACTTGTTCAAGCCAAAGCAAGAACCACAAAGAACCAGAAGGAACTGAAGACTGCTGCAGTAAAGACCTGGTAGGGCATCACCAAGGAAGAAAACTCAGTATCTGGTGATGTCTATGGGCTCCAGACTTCAGACAGTCATTGAATGCAAAGGATTTTCAACTAAGGGCAGCACGGTGGTGTAGTGGTTAGCACTGTCATCTCATAGCAAGAAGGTTCTGGGTTCGACCCCAGTGGCCGACAGGGGCCTTTCTGTGTGGAGTTTGCATGTTCTCCCCGTGTCTGCATTGGTTTCCTCCGGGTGCTCCGGTTTCCCTCACAGTCCAAAGACATGCAGGTTAGACTAATTGGTGGCTCTAAATTGACCGTAGGTGTGAATGTGAGTGTGAATAGTTGTTTGTCTCTGTGTGTCAGCCCTGCGATGATCTGGCGACTTGTCCAGGGTGTACCCACCTCTCACCCATAGTCAGCTGGGATAGGCTCCAGCTTGCCCATGATAAGTGGTTATGGATAATGGATGGATTTTCAACTAAGTATTAAAAATGACAATGTAACTTATGGTTATGTTAGTCTGTTCAATTACTTTTGGTAATTACCTTTAAAAAATGGGAGTTGTAAGAGGGCACATAGTGTGTACAAAGTGCTGTAATTCCTACAGTGTTCACCCAGTATGGATGTAAACACCATCAAATTAAATCTGAAGGTCTCTACTTTGCAATCATCAATTTCAACTCCAGTATGCTGTAATAGGCAGCTAAAATAGCAATAACTTTTTTGGTGTCCAAATATTTATGGACTTGACTTAGTGTTCAGTTATATTCAAGCAAAAACTAATCAAACTAAGAATTTTAACTTCTTAAGTTTCAATACGGTTTCTATGCAGACTGTGGTTTAGCCCAGGTTGAAGACGATTTACTTCTTTCAAGTGTGGCGTTCTTGTAACCTGGTTCAGATCAAGCAGGACGTTTTAAGTTAAATCTCTCAAAGGTAGAATCTGGATTAATTGATTGATTTCTGTCCTATTTCCCTGTACTTCCTCTCTCTCTCTCTCTCTCTCTCTCAGTGCACACTCCAAACCTTCTTGATCAAACCAACATCATAGGTTAAAAAACAATAATAGCTTTGGAAAGGGTTCGTCTCAACTTTTCACGTGACATTTTAAAACCTGTTATTATGTGACTCATCAACATTAATGATAGACCATGTAACATGTAGAATTATTCTTAAAAAGAATTCAGTGAGCGCAATCTGTAAGATCAGATTTTTAAAAAAGACCACACATGGAGATTATAATAGACTTGTTACCATGGAAGCGCGCGAGAGAGAGGGAGAGAGAGAGATACACTCCTGACCTTTACAAAGCTTTGACACTGGAGACTTCTTCCATAAATGTTAAATAAACTTCTTACATGATGCTTCATCATATCAACTATTACACTGTTTCCATTCTTAAATAACAGCATGGATTTTAATCCACTTATCATCAGTATTTTTTTAAATTTTGAAACATTTCATTTCATTATTTAAGCCATTACAGCATTTCTGTACATTTAACAAAGAATTAAACATTCAACCACAGGCGATTGCTCTAAGACAACGAGGGAGGCTCATGCTGCATTCATGCGCTATGGGAAGATGATATTTTCCAGTTGGGAAGTGGTATTTACCAGTGTGTTGTGTTCACATGCTTTTGTTGTTGTTGACAAATTAAAGATGGTGGACCAGATTCAAGTTAGCAATAGTTAGTTAGCTATCGTTAGCAATAGCGTGTGCTCTGGATAGGTAAAAACAAACCATAACACATTTTTAAAGGAAACGGATTTCTAACATATTATATTACACTTGTTAATGACGCAACATTGCATAGACACAAAAAACTACCCACTAGTAAAAAAAACTTTAGTAGCGTACAATGCTTAACATTCAAGTGTCTTGTACCGCTCGCCGCCATGTTGAAAAGGTTAAAGTTCATCTCATCTCGGCAACTCGTGTATCAAAATTTTCTACGAGTTGCCCAGTGGAAAATACCACAAGAGGGGGCGTTCATGTGTGCTTCCCATGTCGGCGTTTGGTATTTACCATAATTCCCATAGCACATGAACGCAGCATGAAAAATGCCCTTATAACTTTGTGTGCGTGAGTTTCTCCCCCTCGTGACAGCGCGATGCAGCGCAGCCTCAGTGGGCTTCAATGGCATTGGGAGCTCTGCGCGTTTCAATATCAAAATTATTATTGGACAAATACTGCGAAAATGCCCGCCTACGGACTCCCAGCCTCAGTGGACTTCAGTGGCATTTGGGAGCTCTGTGCTTTTCAATCTCAAAATGCAAGACGGTTATTGGACAAATACTGCGAAAACGCCCGCCTACGGACTCCGAGCCTCACATGGGAGGGACATGGCAGTTTCCGCGAGGAGACTGGTGATTGGTGAAAGCGGCTGGATATTTTCTTTGATTAACAGCTCGTTTCAACTATAGACAGGCAGCGACAGTGTTGCCAGATTCCCGCTCAATTGAGCGGTTTTAAGTGCATATTGGCGGGTTTTGAACATATTTTGGGCTGGATAACGTCAGCAGTATCTGGCAACATCAGTTCAGTCCCATGCAGATTCGCGAGTGCTGTGGTGTATTGTAAGAGATCAGTTTACATTTCGATTTCATTCATTACATACGGTTTCTACCAGCTTTTTTAGTTTGTATATATTTTCATTGTAAATAAAGTGTAAATATAGTGTTGTCAAGTTTGCTATCTTAGTTCCAGAAATGTCGTTTATTTGAGTGACTGAACTTGAACTTGAGGGGGCTAGTCAGCTAGCAAGAAAGCTGCGCACGGATGCCAAGCATTGCTGATTTAATTTTGGCGAAGCCATTTGCCAGTCTTCCTTTCGAGGAAAAAATTAAAATTAAAGAGCAGGGTAGACCAACGCCTCAAATTGACTTGGTGAAAAAGGTAGGGAATAATACTCGTTCCTTTCAGCTCTCCTGGTACGAGAAAGTGAATTGGCTAACAGCAAGTGACCCACATCAACAACAGTCAATAGGCTACTTTAGTAATATGTCATGGATGGACCAAAAATATAGACTCTATTTAAAATGTTTATGCTGAGTATATTATATTGGAATATATATTTCTCTGGATATGAATTAAACATAGCTACAAATTGGAAAACATTTTTAAACAAAAACACACACAGCCGAGAACATTTCACACTACAGACCTGGATTAAAAGTGAAGGGTTATCAAAATTGTCAGTAAAACATTTCTCAGTCAAAATAAGTAAAATATAGGGAAAGTGTCATTGAATGAAATGTGTGGCACCCAGCTCTACTGCTGAGGTTCCAGACAACGAGCTGCTTTCAATAATGATAAATTTTTAAACAACATGCCACAATTTTAAAATATGTTAAAATATACCCCTCCCCCCCAACACCACCATCATGTATATTGGACAGTAGGCTAATGGGCCAAAAGAACCTGTTATTTCACAGTTTGTGATGCTGCCAACAATCAGCCAGATCAGAGGCAAGAGTATGGGCAAAATTGATGTTTTTTCTTTTAAAATCTGGAAATATCGTAACCGACCAGCCTCCCCTGTTTGAAAGACTACCAGCCGCCACTGCATTCAACCAATTGGAAAAAGCCCCCAAAATGTCGCTTAAAGATCAAACCCGTTTTCCAAAATAACTCCTGAACCGTTGGAAGAGTCACTGCTCCATAAATCACGTGAAGTTGTCTTGAACGCCTGACAGATTGACTCAACAGACTGAAATGTTGTAAGTCGAAGAGACACAGGTCAGTTCAGAGCAGACAAACAGCTCAATCAGATCCAGTGTAATGCTTGCCTTGGCCCTGATCTGTCACCCAAACAGCACTAGACTAATAACAGCATGCTAATTGCAGTCTGTTGTCTTGGACAGGCGAGATAAAGAAAAGATCTGACATGCGGAGCTGAGCTATGCTTCCTGAAACGCCCCAAGCAGTCGCCTAAAAATAGAACGAACACATACACCAGCTCTTCTGTCTGCAAGTGAGCAATTTGGTTTGAACTGTTGGGTATTCATTAACTGGAATAAAAAGAAAAAAAGGTGTTTATAGTTGCAAAAAAGGACGAACAGACATAACGTACACGCAGTAACCCAAGCACAGTATTAAACTTTTTTTTACAGCAGTTTTATTGTATTTACATTTAAAAAAAATTAATTTGTCATCTGAAGAAACATTTTTAAGAGCTCCTAATAGTAAAAAATGGACTCCTTATGTATCATTTCTCTGGATATGTTTGTGTGTCACTTATGTGTTTTGAAAGTGCTTTTTTTTTATTTTAACAATACAAGGATTTGTTGCTACGAATGGGAGAATTCTGAAAAAGAGAAGGGTGGTGCCATAAGTTATTTTTTTATCTGTTACCATAGAAACAGCAGTTCTCCCTGACTTTATCTCACTTTCTCTTGTTTCCGCTCATGTGTGAAAGCGTTTTTAGGTACCGGTAGTGAGGACAAATTGTATATGAAGTTGGTATACACGAAATCATTCTTTATAATCAACTAGGTACAGTAATCTGTTATTATTTTTAGGAATATCGATGCTTGTCAGTGGTTCTATTTGAAGCCTTAGTACCCTGCATCCACTGTCTCCATGACTACACACACTGTATTCACAATAGCTGTCTTTCCATGCTTTGTTTAAAGATATAGTGTGTGTGTATGTGTGTGTAGTCTACAGTGTACAGTATGTCTCATTTCCATTTACAATAGTTCCTTTGGCACTTTTATCCCAAGCTAGTAAACAAGCAGAAAAACAAAACATTAACGGCCAGTGAAATATATCCACATGACAAAGTGATGGAAAACCCTCAACGAAACAAACTAATTTAATCAGAGGCAAAAAAAAAAAAATGTGATGGTTAGTGCGAGAGATGAGAACAGGCAGGAACAGATCAGATAAAGCATGTGTGTTTAAAAGCAAGCAAATTCACCTGGTCACACAGCTCTATTCTCTGTCCTTGACTTGCAAGTGACGTCAAAGCAAAATAGAAACATGGATGTCGGCCATGTTGGTGGATATACAAATGCGGGGTCAAGCGACATTCCATACAAAACAGTCACGCGTGCGCAACTCTCCTTGTTTTTCCACTACTTTAAGCGTTCTTTTAGCTCTGCCATATCTTTCTGCTGTATATGGTTGTGGTCACAACAGTACTCGTGACCGTGGCACGTTCCGATTTTTAGAATTCCGTCCGTGATTCGGAAAGAGGGCGAGTAAACTCTAAGGCTTAGTACGGAGAGGAGATGAGGGGATCAGGACACTTCGTCCAATGCCATTTCGTCCAATACTTAAAGGAACAGTCCACCGTACTTCCATAATGAAATATGTTCTTCTCTGAATTGAGACGAGCTGATCCGTACCTCTCCGAGCTTTGCGCGACCTCCCAGTCAGTCAGACGCGCTGTCACTCCTGTTAGCAATGTAGCTAAGCTCAGCATGGCCAACGGTATTTTTTGGGGCTGTAGTTAGATGCGACCAAACTCTTCTACGTTTTTCCTGTTTACATAGGTTTATATGACCAGTGACATGAAACAAAGTTCAGTTACACAAATTGAAACGTGGCGATTTTCTATGCTATGGAAAGTCCGCACTATAATGACAGGCGTACTAACACCTTCTGCGCGCTTCGACAGCGCATTGATACCTGCACTCCCGTTTTCCCCCTCTCCCCCGCCCCCCTGACTAGACTGTGTTCCAAGGAGTGCAGGCTACTTGTCTTAGTGGTCACGTTGGTTGTATTGACGGAAGTTAGGGGGGGCGGGGGAGAGGAAAAAAAAAACAGGAGTGAAGGTATCAATGCGCTGTCGAAGCGCGCAGAAGGTGTTAGTACGCCTGTCATTATAGTGCGGACTTTCCATAGCATAGAAAATCGCCACGTTTCAATTTGTGTAACTGAACTTGTTTCATGTCACTGGTCATATAAACCTATGTAAACAGGAAAAACGTGGAAGAGTTTGGTCGCATCTAACTACAGCCCCAAAAAATACCATTGGCCATGCTGAGCCTAGCTACATTGCTAACAGGAGTGACAGTGCGTCTGACTGACTGGGAGGTCGCGCAAAGTTCGGAGAGGTACGGAGCAGCTCGTCTCAATTCAGAGAAGAACATATTTCATTATGGAAGTACGGTGGACTGTTCCTTTAAGACATTTAATCCAAAGCCTTTTTCATACGCACTATCAATTATTTTATATTTCAGATTTTCTGGTGTTTGCGAATGAAAGCCCGGTGAGAGCGCTGCTCCGTGCCTAAAGATTTAATATGATTCAGCCGGCTTTAAAAATTAATAAGTCGGCCAGTGGAGCTCACAGTGAAGCCAAATTTTACAGGCACCTCCCTCTAAGCCTCCCCCTTTGAATAGCACAGTCTCGGGTCGGTAGGACCGTGTGGGCCTCGGCCTGGTATTCGTGAACAAAGCCTGCATGAGAGCACTGCTCAGTGCCTGAAGATTTAATACGACCCAGCCGGAAACATAGACATGCAAGTGAGCAGCCTGCAATCACAAGAGAGTTAAACTCATCCCAGGGTCAGCAAGTGGCACGGGCCGACGTGGTTACCCCCCTTAGTATGCTCTTTAGTGTTGAAGCAGACATACTAGGGCACTCATTTGCTTTACAAAAATGTTTTTTGCTTCGGTCAAATTCCATTGAGAATTCCTCCTTTTTTTGAATAAACAAATACCTGAAATATAAAATAATTGATTGTGCGTATGAAAAAGGCTTTGGACAAAATGTCTTAACTACTGGACATAATGGCCTGTATTTGTAATCAATGGTTGGCAGAAGCATCTTATCTTCAGAAAAGTCTGACTTTTTTAAATAATATGGGTCAAAACCCACACACATCTATTTTCACTCGACCGTTCAAATCGTCATAATACTAAGAAAATTCAGCATTGTTTACAGACACGCTTTCAGTGGCTGCCATCTTACTTGCTTTGCATATCCACCATCATAGCGGACGCTCATGACGTAGCACATTTTGATCACGTGGTTGTAAGTCATCTACAGTATTCTTCACAAGAATGAAACAGTCAGAAAGAGGGCCTGTCATCTCTCTCTCTCTCTCTCTCTCATACTTGTTTCACTATCCCTGTGAGGACCTTCTATTGACATAATAGTTCATCTCATGTCATTATCTCTAGCCGCTTTGTCCTGTTCTACAGGGTCGCAGGCAAGCTGGAGCCTATCCCAGCTGACTACAGGCGAAAGGCGGGGTACACCCTGGACAAGTCGCCAGGTCATCACAGGGCTGACACATAGACACAGACAACCATTCACACTCACATTCACACCTACGGTCAATTTAGAGTCACCAGTTAACCTAACCTGCATGTCTTTGGACTGTGGGGGAAACCGGAGCACCCGGAGGAAACCCACGCGGACACGGGGAGAACATGCAAACTCCACACAGAAAGGCCCTCGCTGGCCACAGGGCTCGAACCCGGACCTTCTTGCTGTGAGGCGACAGCGCTAACCACTACACCACCGTGCCGCCCGACATAATAGTTATTGCAGTTAATTAATGCTGTGCCTGCACCTCAACCTAATCCTAATGAAAAGGAAAATTTTTGGCACTTTTTTTTTGGTTTAAAAAAAACAACACAACAGCAGTTTCCTTATGGGGACCATCCAAATGTCCCCACAATGTTGAAATTGTCGGATTTTACTATCCTTGTGGGGACATTTGGTCCCCAGTAGTATATAAACACACACACTCCCCCTGGTGGATGGAAAGCTCATGTAAAAATCTCTAAAGCAGGGGTTTTCAAATTGTGAGAAAGTGGGCTTCCCCTCAGAGAAAAACAGCTGAAAAAAGTATTTATGCTTAAAATCTTGTTGATTTTATAACTTTTATATTGTATTTGTTCTGAAAGCAGATTTCAAGCATGAAATTTAATTCAAAGTGTCTTTTGTGTTGATGTTTAAAATGTACACTTGAACATGCATGTTCAAACTTTTCACAAGTGCTGTGTAACATACAGCCTATTACATATAACATGAACTGGTTTTTTTTTAGGCTCTTTTTATATGAACATTTTTGTTTTGACCTCACTTTCAATACTATAAAACTCTGAACTCAAACAAAGGACTAGGTTATAAGTGAATCACAAAATTTCATGATTGTTTTGGAAATTAGGAAAAAGAAATATTAGAAATTATTATACATACAGGCCACTTTTTCCATGGAATAAAAACGTGTTCTATTCCCTTCCAGTGGGTTTATTGATGGCATGTAATATTCTTATCATATTGCTTATCCTCCACACCCACCGCTCTCCCCAATGGAGAATAAGCATGCAATATTGTTATAATATTGCATGTTGTCAAGACAACACAACGTCACACATCGGCGCTCATGCGAAGATCCAGTGACAAAACTTTTCTGCTGCACATGTGTAGAATCATTTTTTTGTCGGCTGGGAAAGAGAAAAGACGAGGCTAATCCAGTGCTAGGTTTAAGCACTTCATAAATAAACTAAAAACTGAAACTAAAGATGCGCTGAACACCCGAAAGGCTACCAAAACTTCATTGGATATTCTTCACACATATTTACAAGAGAAAAACATACCAACGGACATCGAAAAACTGGAAAAGACAGCAATAGTGGAAATATTGTCAAAGTTCTACTTGGAGGTGAGGAAAAGTGATGGAGACTTTTACAAGAGGACTTCACTCATGGACTTCACTCAGCAAAGCCCTTTTGTTTTGAACAACTGCAATGTAACAACAATTAACTACGACCAAAAGTAACTTTGAACTTGAACTGTCGGCCTGGATATAGCTTATATATAAGTTGAGTTGTTGTTCAGGCTTTTTGGACTTGTACCATTTTTATTGTTAGAACTTTGACTGTGTACATGGACATTGGATTGACAGAACATTGAATTACATTCGATCAGGATCAGCATTCAATATTGGTAACCCCCCCCGTTCTTAACTTTTTGTAAAATCTATAATTGTTCCCTCGAATGTGTATGTATAATAATAATAATAATAATATTGGCTGGGTTTTTTTCATGGTTCAAGTTCAAGTCAACTTTATTGTCAATAATGCCATATGTGCAGGACATACAGAGAACTGAAATTGCGTTTCCCTCTTATCCGCAGTGCAAACAGTAATAAACATGAAATATAAAATATAGGTACAAGATATAAACTATAAAAAGGAAAAAAAGGGGGGGGGGAAATGGGGGGGGGGGGTTTACACACACAAGCTAAAGCTATCTAAGAAAAGACAAGACAGTGGCAATCCAGAAAGTGCAAATATGGCAGTGTGAACAGAATTAACGGTATAAATTTAAATGTGACGAATGACAATATAAACAGAATGAACAATGTAAACGGGAACAGCAGTCTGACAGTATAGTAATTATCAGTATAAATATAAATAAATAAATGGCAGTATGAGCAGAATTTTCAGTGTAAGTATACAGTGGGGTAAAAAAGTATTTAGTCAGTCACCAATTGTGCAAGTTCTCCCACTTAAAAAGATGACAGAGGCCTGTAATTTTCATCATAGGTACACTTCAACTATGAGAGACAAAATGAGAAAAAAAAAAATCCAGAAAATCACATTGTCTGATTTTTAAAGAATTTATTTGCAAATTATGGTGGAAAATAAGTATTTGGTCAATAACAAAAGTTCGTCTCAATACTTTGTTATATACCCTTTGTTGGCAATGACAGAGGTCAAACGTTTTCTGTAAGTCTTCACAAGGTTTTCACACACTGTTGCTGGTATTTTGGCCCATTCCTCCATGCAGATCTCCTCTAGAGCAGTGATGTTTTGGGGCTGTCGCTGGGCAACACGGACTTTCAACTCCCTCCAAAGATTTTCTATGGGGTTGAGATCTGGAGACTGGCTAGGCCACTCCAGGACCTTGAAATGCTTCTTACGAAGCCACTCCTTCGTTGCCCAGGCGGTGTGTTTGGGATCATTGTCATGCTGAAAGACCCAGCCACGTTTCATCTTCAATGCCCTTGCTGATGGAAGGAGGTTTTCACTCAAAATCTCACGACACATGACCCCATTCATTCTTTCCTTTACACGGATCAGTCGTCCTGGTCCCTTTGCAGAAAAACAGCCCCAAAGCATGATGTTTCCACCCCCATGCTTCACAGTAGGTATGGTGTTCTTTGGATGCAACTCAGCATTCTTTCTCCTCCAAACACGACAAGTTGAGTTTTTACCAGAAAGTTCTATTTTGGTTTCACCTGACCATATGACATTCTCTCAATCCTCTTCTGGATCATCCAAATGCTCTCTAGCAAACTTCAGACGGGCCTGGACATGTACTGGCTTAAGCAGGGGGACACGTCTGGCACTGCAGGATTTGAGTCCCTGGCGGCATAGTGTGTTACTGATGGTAGTCTTTGTTACTTTGATCCCAGCTCTCTGCAGGTCATTCACTAGGTCCCCCGTGTGGTTCTGGGATTTTTACTCACCGTTCTTGTGATCATTTTGACCCCACGGGGTGAGATCTTGCTTGGAGCCCCAGATCGAGGGAGATTATCAGTGGTCTTGTATGTCTTCCATTTTCTAATAATTGCTCCCACAGTTGACTTCTTCACACCAAGCTGCTTACCTATTGCAGATTCAGTTTTCCCAGCCTGGTGCAGGTCTACAATTTTGTTTCTGGTGTCCTTTGACAGCTCTTTGGTCTTGGCCATAGTGGAGTTTGGAGTGTGACTGTTTGAGGTTGTGGACAAGTGTCTTTTATACTGATAACAAGTTCAAACAGGTGCCATTAATACAGGTAACGAGTGGAGGACAGAGGAGCCTCTTAAAGAAGTTACAGGTCTGTGAGAGCCAGAAATCTTGCTTGTTTGTAGGTGACCAAATACTTATTTTACCGAGGAATTTACCAATTAATTCATTAAAAATCCTACAATGTGATTTCCTGGATTCTTTCCCCCCCATTCTGTCTCTCATAGTTGAAGTGTACCTATGATGAAAATTACAGGCCTCTCTCATCTTTTTAAGTGGGAGAACTTGCACAATTGGTGGCTGACTAAATACTTTTTTGCCCCACTGTAAATATGGCAGATATGACAGTATAAACAGTGTAGCAGTGAAGTCTATCAAAGATTAAAGATGTATAAAGTGTAAACAGTGTTGTAAACAGTTTTTATATAGTGCAATTAACTATAAAAAAAAGCCAGTATGAGCAGAATTTTCAGTGTAAGTCTAAATATTGCAGATATGTAAAAAGTGTAAACAGTGTTCTAAACAGTTTCTATATAGTGCAATTAACTTTAAAAAAAATACCCGTGTAGACAGTATTGTAAACAGTTTTAACATAGTGCAATTTAGTTTCGTTACAGTTCGTTAAAGTGGCTGGTGACATTTGGTTTATGTATTAAGGGAAGGGGGTACTGGCCTGGGAGGGAGTTCAGCATCCTGACAGCTTGGTGGATGAAGCTGTCTCTCAGTCTGCTGGTTCTCGCCCGGAGGTTTCTCATTCTCCTCCCAGAAGGCAGGAGGCTGAAGAAGTGGTGGTTGGGATGGGTGGAGTCGCCTGCAATGCTGAGTACTCTGTGGGCCAGGCGTGTGTTGTAAATATCCTGAAGGGAGGGTAGGAGGACACCGATGATCTTCTCAGCTGCTTTCACTATGCGCTGCAGGGTCTTCTGGCAGGATGCAGTATAGCCGCCGTACCACACAGTGATGCAGCTGGTTAGGATGCTTTCGATGGTTCCACGGTAGAAGGTCTGCATGATAGGGGCTGGTGCTCTAGCTCTTTTCAGTCTGCGGAGGAAGTAGAGGCGCTGATGTGCTTTCCTGGCCAGCGATGCGGTGTTGTTGCTCCAGGAGAGATCCTCGGTGAGGTACACACCCAGGAACTTGGTGCTGCTCACTCTCTCCACAGCAGCACCATTGATGGTCAGTGGAGGATGCTGGGTGGAGGCTCTCCGGAAGTCGACAACCATCTCCTTCGTCTTCTCCACATTAAGAGAGAGATTGTTGTCTCTGCACTACGCGGCCAGTTGGCTCACCTCGTCCTTGTAGTATGACTCATCATTGTTGTTAATGAGTCCCGTGTCATCCACAAACTTGATGAAGAGGTTGCTGTTGTGTGTTGGTGTGCAGTCGTGGGTCAGCAGGGTAAAGAGAAGGGGACTGAGCACACATCCTTGGGGGGCCCCTGTATTCAGTATGATGGTGCTGGATGTGTTGCTGCCGACCCGGACTGCCTGTGGTCTTCCGGTCAGGAAGTCCAGCAACCAGTTGCAGAGGGAGGTGTTTAGTCCTAGACAGTCCAGTTTCTGTATCAGCTGCTGGGGGATGATTGTGTTAAATGCTGAACTAAAGTCTAAGAACAGCATCCGCATGTAAGAGTCCTTAGTGTCCAGGTGAGTGAGAGCTGAGTGGAGAGCGGTGGAGATTGCATCATCAGTGGACTGATTGGCCCGATATGCAAATTGGTACGGGTCCATGGAGGAAGGGAGGATGGATTTGATGTGCTGCATGACTAACCGCTCAAAGCACTTCATAACGATGGGGTTCAGTGCCACAGGGCGGTAGTCGTTGAAGCAGGATAGAGAGGCCTTCTTTGGAACAGGGATGATGGTGGTGCTCTTGAAGCAGGTGGGAACAACAGCTTGGCTCAGGGAGGTGTTGAAGATGTCTGTGAGCACTTCTATGAGCTCCTTTGCACAGTCCTTTAGCACACGACCTGGAATGTTGTCAGGTCTTACAGCTTATGGTATATCAGATATATTCCATTCAGCTACTCATCTTTGATTCATTGAGTATCATGCCAGCTGAATGGAATATATCTGATAGACTACTCAATGCCAGTCAATATTATTTAATTATTTTTTTTGATGAATCCAGATCTAGGTGAATCAGAAAAGGTCGAAATCTTTAGTTACTTGCAGCACACCACATTTTTGTGTTTTACAGGTTATACTAACACTGTCTATGGGATGTTCATGTATAGGCTATAGGGGGTGCAGGTAAGGTGTGAGTTATTAAAAATATTCAATATTGAATACAAACATTCAAAAACTTGTATCAGATCTGCCAAGCTTTACACATTTTGTGTAGGAGCTCCACATTCAACATTGGAGTGCACTAGAACATACTCCAAAATACTCTATTGTTTGGTCTGTGGCAATAAAAGTGATTGAACTGTAATATTGATGTGTCTATACACAAGAGCACGACCATATGTACACGGAAATACATCCATTAAATGTACTTAGAATAACTCAAGAGAAGTTGTTTCTCTCTCTGTCTCTCTCTCTCTCTCTCTCTCCAGGCAGAGGTGAGATGACAGAGGTGCAGCCAGTGTTGGACTTTGCCTCATCAGGAAGGTCTGGACGACGTAATGCTCTGCCTGACATTTTAGGCTCACCAGCAGGGGTTAACCCGTCTGATCTTCCCCTGAAATTGACTGAGCTGTCTCTCACAGGTCAGTCTGAAGAGAAGTGTGCGTGTTTGGATGATGTACATTTTGTCAAATTAACATTTCCAAGGATTTGGCAGACTTTCCCCCCCAGAGAGCCCTCCTGAAGCTCTGTCATCTTCTTAAGCCAATTCCTATAAATTCCCCTCTCTCGGTGATGTGCTGACTGGCACAAAAGGAAATGCAAACACTTTCATTTGTACGAAAAATCACCTCATCAGATAAAAAGCTGTCCAGTTTTCATCACTCACCAATTTCTCGGTTTGATATCAGTCTCTTGATTCATCCTCATCAATTCGCCACCCAGCATGAACAGCATTCCTCTTTACCCCTACTCAAAGGGAGCCATATTGGCAGATAAATCTATACTGATCCCAACCACAATTAGATTAGTTATCCGTCTCCGCCAGGAACAATTCCATTGCAGAAGTACAGTAAATTTTCCATGTCTTGCGGCCCCCATATCAACCCTCAGTCCTCAACACCACTTAATCAGTCTCTTTTGCTCCCCACATACAGTGTCTTGCAAAAGTATTTATCCCCCTTGGTGTTTGTCCTGTTTTGTCGCATTACAAGCTAGAATTAAAATGGATTTCTGGGGGGTTAGCACCATTTGATTTACACAGCATGCCTACCACTTTAAAGGAGAAACTTTTTTTTTTAAATTGTGACACAAACAGTAATTAAGATGAAAAAACAGAAATCTGGAGTGTGCATAGGTATTCACCCCCTCAAAGTCAATACTTTGTAGAGCCACCTTTTGCTGCAATTACAACTGCAAGTCTCTTGGGATATGTCTCTATTAGCTTAGCACATCTAGCCACTGGGGTTTTTGCCCATTCCTCAAGGCAAAACTGCTCCAACTCCTTCAAGTTAGATGGGTTGCATTGGTGTACAGCAATCATCAAGTTATGCCACAGATTCTCAATTGGATTGAGGTCTGGGCTTTGACTAGGCTATTCCAAGACATTTAAATGTTTCCCTTTAAACCACTCTAGTGCAGCTTTAGCAGTATGTTTAGGGTCATTGTCCTGCTGGAATGATGAACCTTCGTCCCAGTCTCAAACCTCTGGCCAACTCAAACAGGTCTTCCTCCAGAATTGCCCTGTATTTAGTGCCATCCATCTTTCCTTCAGTCCTGACCAGCTTTCCTGTCCCTGCAGATAAAAAAACATCCCCACAGCATGATGCTGCCACCACCATGCTTCACTGTAGGAATGGTGTTCTCAGGGTGTTGGGTTTGCGCCACACATGGCATTTCCCATGATGGCCAAAAAGATCAATTGTCGTCTCATTTGACCAGAGAATCTTCTTCCATGTGTTTGGGGAGTCTGCCATATACTGTTGGGCAAACTCCAAATGTGTTTTCTGAAGCAATGACATTTTTCTGGCCACTTTTCCATAAAGCCCCACTCTGTGGAGTGTACGGCTTAAAGTGGTCCTATGGACAGATACTCCCATCTCTGCTGTGGGTCTTTGCAGCTCCTTCAGTGTTATCTTTGGTGTCTTTGTTGCATCTCTGTTTAATGTCCTCCTTACCTGGTCTGTGAGTTTTGGTGGGCGGCCTTCTCTTGTCAGGTTTGTAGTAGTGCCATATTCTTTCCATTTTGCTATAATGGATTTAATGGTGCTCCGTGGGATATTCAAAGTTTGGGATATTTTTTTTTATAACCCAACCCTGATCTGTACTTCTCCACAACTTTGTCTCTGACCTGTTTGGAGGCTCCTTGGTTTTCATGTTGCTTGCTTAGTCATGTTGCAGAATCAGGGTCCTTCCAGAACAGGTTGATTTATACAGAGATCATGTGACACTTTGATTGCACACAGGTGGATCTTAATCAACTAATTATGTGACTTATGAAGTGAATTGGTTGGACCAGCTCTTATTTAGGGGTTTCATATGAAAGGGGTTAAATACCTATGCACATTCCAGAGTTCTGTTTTTTCATCTTAATTATTGTTTGTGTCACAATAAAACAACAATTTTCACCTTTAAAGTTGTAGACATGTTGTGTAAATCAAATGGTGCTAACCCTCCAAAACTACATTTTAATTCCATTTTGTAATGCAACAAAACAGGATAAACACCAAGGGGGATGAATAATTTTGCAAGACACTGTAGAGCTAAGAGATGGAGCTCCTGCAGAAATGGTGTTTTGTTTCATGTCTCCTTCCTTTTCTTTCTCATCATGTCATTTAGGTGAGATTGTGGTCTTCACTCTCAAAATGGACCCAACATCTCCCTTTGTTCTCTATACTATTCACCAACTTCTACCCAAGAGTCTTTAGTGGGACCCTGGCTATTCTGCACAAAGAAGTAGCTGCCCAGCCCAAGTTCTCAGAGTTCTCTCTACTTTTTTTGTTTCATGATTTCTCTTTGGACATTTACTTAACAGTATGGTCTGCTCTTGCAGATGTGCGTCTGTCTTTGTTAGTATGATGCACAATGGCGTATGGTTATAGAGAGGGAAAGAAACCATGAGTCCATGAAGGAAGAGGTACAAATCATGATCCCAGCGAGCATGTTGATTAAAGTGAAGCTGGAGTGTGTAGAGCTGCTGGAGGTTCAGCGCTGGGCTTGAAGGCAGAGCTCCTTAGCTAGTCTGTAAATTGCTGAGAGTGTGAGCCTTCAAGGCACAGAAGCTCACTCTGGTTCAATCAACATTCACTGTCATTATCTTCTTTAGGTAGTGTTTTATGGTAACCTTTCACTTGATGCCAGTTGAGGCCTGATGCATTCACTATCATCAGGTGCTGGGTGCTTGGGCTGATTTCATCCAGGGACATATGCCTTTGTTGTCTGCAATAGTGCTGGGTGTATCACTGACCTGAATGAAACAGACACATCATATATGACTTACATTATATAGATGAGTAACAAGTTAAAGGAAAACACCAGCATAGTGCCTTAGTCAGGTGTTGGCCCACCACAAGCAACCAGAACAGTTTCACTGTGCCATGGCATAAACTTTATGTCTCTAGAATTATACTGGCGCAATGAACACCACTGTTCCAAAACATATTCCCTTCATTGGTATTTTGATAATGGTGGTGGACAGCATTTTCTTCATACTTACTTACTGCCTGTTATGCCTCCTGACATTTAGGGCAGCAATGAAGGATCTCCACTCCTGGCGATTCTGGGCCGTCTTTTGGACGCTTCTCCAGTTCAGATTCATGGTTCGCATCTCCTCCGCCACAGTCCGACGCCAGGTGGTTTTGGGTCTTCCTCTTTTTCTTCTACCTTCTGGTGTCCAATGCAGGGCTACTCTAGGGATGCTGTTTGGCTCTCTTCTCATGACATGCCCTATCCAGTTCCAGCGCCGTCTCATTATAATATTCTCCATGCTCTCTCATAGTCTTATATTTGGCATTCAGAACTTCCACCTTCCTGCCACTGGCTTCCAAATAGATTTCACCATTGGCACTCATCCTGGCATCTATCGATAGCCCTAGAAGTCCATCATGCCTGGTAGTGTCAATTCCTTCTGTTGCTGTTTCCATAACACATTTGTTTTGCGGGACAGGGTTGTTAGCCCTGTGCCCAATCCCCAACCTCGAGGACCAGTAGATTGCTTTTTGTCTCATCTCTACCCTTTGACTTGTCCAGCATGGGGAGCCCTACAGGAGATAAATCTCCCACTGTCATAGCTCTAGGGGTCACTGAGACACACAAGCTCTCCGACCACGACAAGGTTGCAGTCCAACAGGGAGCATTTCCTTAGACATCAGTCCAGAAGCTCCCATAGGTGTTCAACTGGATTGAGCTCTTGGGAGTATGAAGGCCATAGAATATGGTTTACAACGTTTTCTTATTCATTTCACCATTTAGTGACCCCTCATGACCTATGATCAGTCGAAAGAATTTATATTGACCCTTCCCTCAAACGGGACAAGTGGACTTTAGAACTGGCATCATGGTCACTGTAGTACATCACGCAAATGGATAGTGCTTTCTACAGATCTATGGATTGTGAAATATAATGGTGAATTATGAACTTTGGGAGAACAACCATGCCTACAACTCCATCTGCCTCCAGTCTGACTACCTATAAACTTTGTCATTCATTAATTGTGACATACACAGTTTCCACATGCACCACATCCTCTTCTCCTCTCGACAATGCAAAAACTCTGACCTAAGGCCTCTTTTATTTTCTCTCCTTCAGAAATGTATGTAGGTTTTACCAAGGGCTTAGCCCAAGGAATTAGGCATCCTACACCTGGAGAATATTTTACCTCCGCTAACTTTGTTGGATAAGGTTATGTTTTCACCTTCATTTGGTTGCCTGTTCCCAACGTAACTCAAAAAGTAGTGAACAGATTTGGATGAAATTTTGAGGAAAGGTGGGCCATGGGCCAAAGACCAATATGTAGCATGGCGGAGGTATGCACTCTTCCGAGTGCCCTTCTAGTTGAATTTTGTGACATTTTAAAGCTAGATCCATGACAGATTTTGGATAATCAGACAAAAAATGACTGGATTGGTGGTTTACTGAAGTATTAGTTCTTCTGGTGTTAATCCAATAAACATTAAGGTCCGGACTATTTCAAATATTGGGGGTAAGGTGAAAAATATATTCGTGAAGACCATGGATAAAGCATTGAGATTAAATAGCACAAGGCATCACATGCCTCAGAGGAAGCACATGTTCTGTCATTTTAACTCTTCCCAGTTGGTAGCTGTGCTGTTCGGTTGGTGGGAATTTGCAGGTGAGAAAAATTATTAAGGGATTTTTGCCACACTTGGTGAACCCTAACCCTAACAACGATTTGTAATATAATGTATAATAATGTTTTATGTTTCTCTCTGTCTCTCTCTCTCTCTCTCAGAAGATGGGCCAGGAGGAGTTCAGTCACCAACATCAGAGGAGGTCTGTCTGCCTTCAGAGAGCGCTGAGGGAAAGGATGAATCATAAACACCTCAGAGTCTGCACTATGAGAAGCGCTGCAGTAACAGGAGTAACGGGAGTAGGAGAAGAAGACAGAGGAACATTGAGGCAGGCAGAAATTGGGAGACATTGAGGAGGTGCAATATGATTTATCAGTGGCTGTGGTACTGGGTGTCATCATGTATCGGTAGGAGGAATATTTGGGAAAGTTCAGGATGTTCCAAAGCAGATGTATCTATAAGACAGAATGAGAACTGGATTGTCTTATATATGACATTCTGTGGATTAATGATGAGCTAATAAGAATGACTTTTTTTAAATACATAATTGGGTGAATGTAACTCTTCTGAATACAGTACTATCAATATCTCAAATACACTGGTAAAAGTTATGTCCTTTTATCTCTTCCAAATCAGAAGGATTTGTTTTAGAGGGGATGATATAGATATGGTTAATCTATAATCAAGAGTCTGGTGTATTATATGGGAAAAAAGGCACTGTAGTAATTATAGATTCCAGTTGATCATTTAAACAAAGTGAATTGTAATATTTGACTTGCCATTGTAACATTTTGCAGTGGCTACTAGAACAACATTAAAGTGACTGTTTGGCCAAACACATCATGGATGGCATATGATGTCATTTGGAAGCTCTTTTGTACAATTAGTCTCACTGTATTAACATATTCACACCAAATGTGTCGTGTAAGCTCAGTCCTCTGTCATGTGTCTCAGCCACATTTCCATATGTGTGACTGCTAGGAGAAAGATCGCTTTTGGCAACTCCAGGTTGCGTGACAGTGCAAAGCCTCTACTGGAATCACATTTCTATGTCATTCCATTGCAGAGTTATTATTGTCCAACTTTGCCAAATTGGTGACTCTAGAGGGCTTGAGTGGTGCACACAAAAATTACTTTGAAGGTATCTGAGACAGACTTCTATCACTGTGTCAGATTACATAATAAGCATATGAAGCATTCGATGGGCTGCGATAGACTCCCATAGGAAGTATAGTAATAATAAGAATCATAAGTAGAAAACATACAGTCACTAAAGGGTGCATATGTACCTTTGGTGCTTGGCCCCCTAAGTATGTTGATCCGACTACATTCAGCAAATCAGCAAAAACATGATACAGTGACTGAGAAAATGTGTACAGCATAAGGGTGAATATGTAGTACATATGTTGTAAATAATAAACACAGAATTAAGTCCATACTGTACAGTATGTCGTTTTACTTTCATTGGTTCCTGCCTTTTCAGACACCATGCGTAAAGTACATTGTTGTATACATTCAAGAAATTCTAACTTACAATAATTCAAATTCATTTTCTAAATATGGCATTACACTGTATGTATCTGAATTTGACAAAAGCACTGACTTCAAGAAGATTCTTCTGATTTAACTATTTATTGTGTTTCCTCACTAAATGAGTTTGTATTTAGTTAAATCTAGCTAGATTAAAGTGCCAGTATCTGTTTTGCTGTGTACTGGGTCTTGTTCTTCATATATCACTCAATGAAATAAAGTCTGCCAGGTCTCCCAATTGTGATACCTCCAAACGGGCTAATTCTGAGCTTTACATTCACCGTGAAACTGATTAATATAGTCATATTGAGTTGTTTGAGATAACTACATGCGCCCAGTGAATATGCCAGATATATTGAGACTCGAAACTATGATCAGTGAGTTAAAGAGAGACAGCGTTTCGATTTCATAAAATCGGTGAAATTTAGTTCCCTCTGAAATTTGGTCATTGTGATACAGTTATGGTCAGAAGTTTACATACAGTGACATGAGTGTCATCTTGAATGTCATGGCAATATTTGGGCTTTCAGTAATTTCGTTGAACTGTTCTTTTTCTGTGACAGAATGATTGTACAGCATACATCTTTAATTAAAAAAAAACACTAGCATTTGGTGCACAAGTTTTAATTTTCTTTGGGTTTTCTGAAATCACCACAGGGTCAAAATTATACATACAGGGTGAAAAATATACATACAGCACACCTAATATTTGGGTAAAATGTCTCTTTGCAAGATTCACCGTGACCAAACATTTTTGTTTAGCATGAACAAGCTTCTGGCAGAATTCTGGTTGGATATTTCATGACTGTTCATGGTAGAGTTGGTAGAGTTCAAATAAATTTGTCTTTTTTCTTGGCATGGACTCAACTTATAAGCACGGTCCATATATTTTCAATAGGGTTGAAGTCAGGACTTGTTTTAAGCTTAATGTTAGTCTGCTTTATCCTCCACAACCAGCTCTGATGCGTGTTTGGGTTCATTGTCCTGTTGTAACTCCCAAGTCCCAAGTTGTGTTCAAGTTTCTGATGGTTTATTCTGAAGAATTCTGAAGTAGTCCTCCTTCATTATTCCATCCACTTCGTGCAATGAACCAGTTCCACTGGCAGCAAAACAGCCCCAGAGCATGATGATCCTACCACCACCACCACCAGTTGGTACAGTGTCCCTCTGTACATGGTGGTCATTGTGGTCAAACAACTCAATGGTTGTCTCATCTGACAATACAGCTTTCCTCCAGAAGGCTTTTTTCTTTGTCTATATGGTCAGCTTCAAATTTTAGTTAAGCTTGAAGGTGTCAATTTTGGAGCAGGGGGTTATTTCTTGGATAGCAGCCTCTTAGCCCATGGTGATCTGAACTGTAGACAGTGATCCATCAGCTACCAGTTCATGGCAGGGCTGTGCCATGGTGGTTCCCAGGTTGTTCCTGACCATCTAAACCAATTTCCTTTCAGCTGAGGGTGACAGTTTGGGTTTTCTTGAAGCAAAGTGGATTGGCAAAGTAACTACACCTCAGAATAACTTGGATACAATTGTTTGAACTGATCTTGGAATTTGCAGTTGTTTAGAAATGGCTCCAAGAGGCATTCTGGAGTTGTGTATATCTGCGATCCTCTTTCTCAAATCTGCACTGAGTTCCTTGGACTTTCCCATTTTACTGTGTGTTGGTCAATCCAATGAGTGCTGTAAACAAACCCATTTTATGAAGACACAGAGAAGCTACCAGCTGTAGTCAACCATGATCACAAACAGGAAGTGAAGAGACCTTGGCCTTGGCAAGATAAGAGACATATTGGAAATTTCAGCACCTCTGAATTAATAATCTAAGTGATTGTATGTAAATTTTTGACCTTGTCTTGATTTCAGAGAATCCAAAGAAAATTAAAACTTGTGCACCAAATTCTAGTGTTTTTTTTAATTAAAGCTGTATGCTGTACAATCATTCTGCCACAGAAAAAGAACAGTTCAAAGAAATGACTGAAAGCCCAGATATTGCCATAACATTCATATCCAAGATGACATTCATGTCACTGTATGTAAACTTCTGACCATAACTGTACCGTATATGTTTATTTCTGTAATATCTCACAAAACCCCCAGGCCATTCTGTGGCTGGGAAGTCATTTAATTTGAGGGGATTCCCGAGCAAGTAATGTGCATGAAATCGCTCGCTTTGCGCAGTCAAGCAGACAGAGGAAGTCCGTAAGCTGTGCATGTGCAGGTTTACCTTTGAACGTGCACTGACAGTTCCGTCATTCTGTCGCTAAATGAACAGCTGATCACACAGAGGTGTTTGCTGACCGCCAATATGTATTAGTTTGGTCCTGCATTTCCTTTCCTTCCTATACCTGTATAACATAACGTCTTTTCTTCTCGCTTTCCGTTACTGTAGTCGGTCTTTCACATTTGATTCGCACACTCACGTCCTCCGTTTTTCTCTCCTGTTTCAAATTTGTATCCCATAATGCCTTGTGTCAATGGGGAAAGCCCACCACGTGATGCATGACGTAGTATCTTGTATTGCATCATGGTGAAGCAGGAAAAAATAGCAGAGAATTTAGGGCCATGTGGCCCTAAATTCATTAACTGTTCTATTTTATTTTTTTTAAACCGAATAAAATTGGAAGTCTGTGATTCGAATTCAGTAGCTTTCGGTCCACTAAACAAAAATAATTGGGTGTCGGGGAAAATTATTTTTATGACCTACACTTGAAAACTCTGAAAGGCAGTACAGCTTTAACTATTGGATAAGGCAAATCATACAGAAGTCTAGCAAGGCAATCTAGAGAGGTTTACCACTTTCCTTGCGCACCATGTACATAGTAAGACGTGCAAAGATTAATTTAATACGATAATTAATTTAATAAGATAATCAGAGTCATGATGCGTGCGCTTGTTTTATTTAGAGTGGTGCTTGAAAATTTGTGAACCCTTTAGAATTTTTTATATTTCTGCATAAATATGACCTAAAACATCATCAGATTTTCACACTAGTCCTAAAAGTAGATAAAGAGAACCCAGTTAAACAAATGAGATGAAAATATTATACTTGGTCATTTATTTATTCAGGAAAATGATCCAATGTTACATTTCTGTGAGTGGCAAAAGTATGTGAACCTCTAGGATTAGCAGTTAATTTGAAGGTGAAATTAAAAAGTCAGGTGTTTTCAATCAATGGGATGACAGTCAGGTGTGAGTGGGCACCCTGTTTAAAGAACAGGGATCTATCAAAGTCTGATCTTCACAACACGTTTGTGGAAGTAACATGTAACATGTAACATTTTCATGGCACGAACAAAGGAGATTTCTGAGGACCTCAGAAAAAGCATTGTTGATGCTCATCAGGCAGGAAAAGGTTACAAAACCATCTCTAAAGAGTTTGGACTCCACCAATCCACAGTCAGACAGATTGTGCACAAATGGAGGAAATTCAAGACCATTGTTACCCTCCCCAGGAGTGGTCAACCAACAAAGATCACTCCAAGAGCAAGGCGTGTAATAGTCGGCAAGGTCACAAAAGACCCCAGGGTAAGTTCTAAGCAACTGAATGCCTCTCTCACATTGGCTAATGTTAATGTTCATGGGTCCACCATCAGGAGAACACTGAACAACAATGGTGTGCATGGCAGGGTTGCAAGGAGAAAGCCGCTGCTCTCCAAAAAGAACATTGCTGCTCGTCTGCAGTTTGCTAAAGATCATGTGGACAAGCCAGAAGGCTATTGGAAAAATGTCTTGTGGATGGATGAGACCAAAATAGAACTTTTTGGTTGAAATGAGAAGCATTATGTTTGGAGAAAGGAAAACTCTGCATTCCAGCATAAGAACCTTATCCTATCTGTGAAACATGGTGGTGGTAGTATCATGGTTTGGGCCTGTTTTGCTGCATCTGGGCCAGGATGGCTTGCCATCATTGTTGGTACAATGAATTCTGAATTATACCAGCAAATTCTAAAGGAAAATGTCAGGACATCTGTCCATGAACTGAATCTCAAGAGAAGATGGGTCATGCAGCAAGACAATGACCCTAAGCACACAAGTCGTTCTACCAAAGAATGGTTAAAGAAGAATAAAGTTCATGTTTTGGAATGGCCAAGTCAAAGTCCTGACCTTAATCCAATTGAAATGTTGTGGAAGGACCTGAAGCGAGCAGTTCATGTGAGGAAACCCACCAACATCCCAGAGTTGAAGCTGTTCTGTATGGAGGAATGGGCTAAAATTCCTCCAAGCCAGTGTGCAGGACTGATCAACAGTTACCGGAAACGTTTCGTTGCAGTTATTGCCGCACAAAGGGGTCACACCAGATACTGAAAGCAAAGGTTCTTTTGCCACTCACAGATATGTAATATTGGATCATTTTCCTCAATAAATAAATGACCAAGTATAATATTTTTGTCTCATTTGTTTAACTGGGTTCTCTTTATCTACTTTTAGGACTTGTGTGAAAATCTGATGTTGTTTTAGGTCATATTTATGCAGAAATATAGAAAATTCTAAAGGGTTCACAAACTTTCAAGCACCACTGTACATGATTTGGGCTCATGATTGTGATTTCAAGTCCTTGAATTAATGAAAATATGACCATTGGATCATTTATGCTCGTTAAGATTTAAAATATGGATACAATTATTCTGTTGCTCGCAATGGCAATAAAGCCAATTTCATATCCCTGTGCTAACACGAAATAAAAATATATGCTAATTTAAAAAGTCTATCAGTCGACATTACTAAAAAGAAAAGACATTTTACTATAAGAGTACATTCCGTAAAATGAATTCAATTACTTGAATTTTGAAATATATTTAAAAATACATGATGCAATTTCTTGTATTTTGTGCTTGGGTTATGGACTTCTAGTCTTCGTAACAAGCCGAAGAAAATCACGATCATGTCAAATCAAACAGTCTGATCTAGACAACTCGGTAATCCACGTATATGAAGAACAGGCTCATGTTTTTTTTTTTTTGTTCTGAGTGTATGTGAATCAGATTCTTCCTATTTGGTAGCCTGAAGCCATAATAAATGCACAGACTTTATAATTGATTTATTTACTTCATATTCAACACAAATGGATCCTTTTGTAATCAAATCCGTTACCAGGACTGTTTATACAAATGAAAACTGGTTCTGTTAATAAAATTGTTATAAAATAATTGCTTGCCTGTCAAATAGTTCCTTGTGTCATTATAATGCATTCTTTACTCCCCTGTTTTTCAGGAACTCACGGGTGCATGAGATCTTTATGGGCAAGAAGGTAGATGGTGCTCTTCTCCATGCATTTTCATTACATTACAAGTATTTAGCAGACGTTCTTATCCAGAGCGACGTACAATGTACCCAGAGCAGCCTGGGGAGCAGTTGGGGGTTAGGTGCCTTGCTGAAGGGCATTCCTGCTGGTCCAAGGAATCGAACTGGCAACCTTTTTGTTCCAAAGCTGCTTCTCTAACTTTAGGTCATGATTTCCCCCTTGATATTCAACTGGTTATGAGCAGCAAGATGTCTTCATATGCCTCAAAGAAAGCTTTCCTCATTTGGACACTTTTGGAATTAGCAATGACTAAATTGTGAGGAAGTGCTCTGTGTGCATACAATTCTTGACTTTTCAATGTACTTAGTGTTAAGGGTGGCGAGATGTGAGTTAAGAACCAATAGCAAAACACAAACCAGAAAAGCCAATGAATAAAAAGTTTAAAGTCCAAAAAAAAAAAAGTCAAACAAAAATAGCAAATAATCCAGACAATAACGAGGTAGACAAAGAGCTAATATGAAAAAGCATGAAACAGTTCAGACAACAACCATAGTGCAAAAAACAAGAAAAAAAAAAGACAAAAAACGTGAGTACAAAAAACTGTGGCTAAGACTAGGCAAAACAGAGCAAAAATCAGGAAGCAAAAAAAATGGCACAGAGACATGAGAAACAGACAAGACGTTCTGGCAAAGTCCCCTTCTGAGAACGGCCTATTTATACACAGCAGAGCAGACCAGGAAGTGAATGCTGGCAAGATGGAAGTCCCGTCCCAGATCCGGATTGCGCTGAACTGGGAGATAGTAAATCTCCGGAGTGGAAGTCTGGAGCAGATCATGACAGTACCCCCCCCCTTCAATGAGCGCCTCCAGGTGCTTTAGGGAGAGCGTCAGGGTGTTGCCGGTGGAAATCCGTGATAAGTGTTGGGTCCAGTATGAACCTGGCAGGGACCCAACTTCTCTCCTTGGGACCATAACCCTCCCAGTCCATCAGGTACTGGAGTCCTCTGCCTCGCCGCCACACCTTCAGCAGTTTCTTCACCGTGTAGGCCTTGCCGCCATTGATGAGCCTGGGAGGAGGAGGGGGTTTGGAGGGCAGGAGCAAAGAACTAGAGACCAGAGGTTTAAGCTGTGATACATGAAAGGTAGGGTGAACACATCACGTGGTGAGTGGTAATGGTAGTCTAACGGAACAAGGATTGATTACCTTCTTGATGAGGAAGGGTCCAAGGAACCTGGGTGCCAGCTTGTGAGAGATGGCCCTAAGTGGCAGGTGGCGTGTGGAGAGCATAACTCGTTCACCCACTCAGTAGATGGGTGCCTTGGAGTGATGTTTGCCGGCCTGCTTCTTGGATGCGAGTGTGGAGCAAATGAGTCTTCTCCGGGCCAATGCCCACGTTCTCCTGCAGCAGTGTATAAAGGCCTGGGCTGATGGTACAGCAACCTCCTCCTCCTGGCTGGGGAACAGTGGTGGTTGGTACCCTAGTGAGCACTGGAATGGAGAGAGACCTGTGGCAGAGGAAGGGAGAGTGTTATGTGTGTATTCGATCCAAGGTAGGTACTTGCTCCAAGAACTGACATCCCTGGATGCCATGTACCTGAGTGCAACCTCCAAAGCCTTGTTAGCCTGTTCTGCCTGGCCATTGGTCTGTGGGTGGAAGCCTGAGGAGAGACTACAGGTGGCCCCGATGAGTTTGCAGAAGGCTCTCCAGAACTGTGCAGTGAACTGAGGACCCCGGTCAGAAACTATGTCGGTAGGCAGACCATGTAGGCGGAAAGCGTGGTGGATGAGTAGTTCTGCAGTCTCTTTGGCTGAGGGGAGCTTGGGCAGAGGAATGAAATGGACGGTCTTAGAAAAACGGTCAATGACAGTGAGGATGCATGTATTGCCACCTGAGTTGGGGAGTCCGGTGATGAAGTCCAGGGCGATGTGAGACCAAGGTCAATGTGGAGTAGGAAGGGGTCTTAGTAAGCCAGCAGGGGGTCGATTGGCTGTCTTGTTCTGGGAGCATGTGTCGCAGGGTGCCATGAACTCCTGGACGTCCTCCTTGATGGATGGCCACCAAAAGCGCTGCTGGATGAGAGCCAGGGTTCGGGTGGCTCCCGGATGACAGGCCAGCTTGGAACCATGACCCCACTGCAGCACCTGAGTTCGCACATGACGGAACAAACAGATGGTTATGTGGAATATTCTTGGAGTTACCTTCACCGGGGTCCTGCTCCAGGGCCTTCTGCACGAGCGTCTCAACTTCTAGAATAGCAGCTCCCACCAGGCAGCGTGGAGGAAGGATAGTCTCGGGTTGCTTGGACTCCTCTTGGTGGGAAGAGAACATCCTGGACAAGGCGTTGGGTTTGTCGTTCTTGGAGCCTGGGCAGTAGGAGAGCATGAAGTTGAATCGAGAGAAGAGACCAACGGGCTTGATGGGAGTTGAGACGTTTGGCAGACTCGAGGTACTCCAGGTTTTTATGGTCGGTCTAGACTAGGAACAGGAGGTCAGACCCCTCGAGCTAGTGCCTCCACTCCTCCAAGGCTAGTTTCACGGCCAGTAGTTCTCGGTCGCTGATGTCGTAGTTTTGTTTGGCTGGGGATAGCTGGCGGGAGAAGGAGCATGGGTGGACCTTGCTGTCATTGGTCCTCTGGGATAGGATGGCTCCGACCCCTGACTTGGAGGCATCGACCTCGACGATAAACTGCTTGGTAGAATTGGGTATGGTGAGAATAAGAGCTGTGGTAAACCTGTGCTTGAGACTGGAAAAGGCTTGTTCTGCTTCCTCCCCTCACTTGAACTTGGTCTTGGTCGAGGTCAGGGCTGAGAGATGTCTGGCCACCGTACTGACGTTGCAGATGAAACACCTGTAAAAGTTGGTGAACCCCAGGAAGTGCTGGAGCTCTCGTCTCGAAGATGGGGTAGGCCAGTCAGCGACTGCCTCCAGCTTGAGGGGGTCCATCTGGATCTTGGCTGGTGAAATGATGAACCCCAGGAACAAGACAGAGTTTTGGTGAAACTCGCTCTTCTCTGCCTTAACGAACAGCTTATTCTCCAGCAGGCGTTGAAGAACCTGCCAGCCGTGACCCCGATGTTCCTCCAGGGAGCGAGAGAAAATCAAGATATTGTCCAGGTAAACAAAGACAAAGGTGTTAAGAAAGTCCCTCAAGGCATCATTAACCAGCACCTGGAATACCGCAGGCACGTTAGTCAGGCCGAAAGGGACTACGAGGTACTCATAGCGGCCTGTGGTGGTGTTGAAGGCAGTCTTTCACTCATCCCCTTCCCTGATCCTGACTAGGTGATAGGCATTGCGCAAGTCCAGTTTAGTGAACGCCTCAACTCCCTGGAGCAGTTCAAAGGCTGTAGTCATGAGCGGTAGTGGGTAGCGGTTCTTGACTGTGATGGCATTGAGATCTCGATAGTCAATGTAGGGGCAGAGTGACTTGTCTTTCTTCTCCATGAAGAATCCCACCCCTGCTGGGGAGGAAGAAGGGCGGATGATCCCAGCTGCCAGAGACTCGGTGATGTATTTCTCCATGGCTTGTCTCTCGGCAGGGGAAAGAGAGTAGAGACGTCCCTGGCAGGAGGTCGATACTTCAGTCATAGGGCCTATGAGGGGGAAGGGACACTGCTCGGGTCTTACTGAAGACATGCTTGAGGTCCAGATATTCCGGAGGCACATGAGAAAGGTCGGGAAACTCACTGGCTGAGGGCTGAGGTGGTTTGGCGGGAGGCAGAGCGGAGTTCAGGCAGGAGGCCAAGCAGGAAGGACTCCAGCCTAAGATGGTGTTGTCAGTCCAGTTTAAGTGGGGGTTGTGCTGCATCAACCAGGGTAATCCAAGAATAACGGGAATGTGAGGGTTGTTCATGATATGAAGTTGTATAGTTTCAGAGTGATTGCCTGAAATCCTTAGGGTGAGCAGAGTGGTGAGGTGAGGGATGGTGGTCAAGCCAGTGCCATTGAGTATCAGGACGGTGAGACGGACCTCGAGGGCGAGTAACAGGATTCCAAGATCTTTGGCAGTGGCGGAGCAGATCAGGCTCCTGTCCGCCCCCAAGTCAACAAGCGCCTGAAGATGGTGATGCCGGTTGTTGAGAGTGATGATAATGGGGAGCAACAGTCGGTTGGCAGGGGACTGGTTCCGAGCATTGCCCACCAGGGCCCCTCGATTCACTGGTGGGCTCATCCTTTTAGCGGGCAGGCTTGGCAGATGTGTCCCTGCTGACCGCAGTAAAAACAAGCCCCCATGCTCCGTCAGCACAGTCATTCCTCCACGGACACCCGTACCTGATTTACCTGCATGGGTTCGACGGACGAGCCGGGTGGTGGAGAGGGGTTGAAGTTGCGGCGGCTCCTCTCTCTCCTCCGTTGTTGAACCCGTGTGTCAATACGATTGGCCAGGTCCATCAGGCTGGAGAGGTCCGATGGCAGATCCAGCGAGACGAGTTCATCCTTGATGGTGTCGGATAAGCCATGTAGGAACGCGTTGACCAGGGCACTCTTGCTCCAACCGCATGACGCTGCCAACATCCTGAACTTGATGGCATAATCCGAGGTAGATCGGGACCCCTGCCACAGGTCCATGAGCTCTCTTGCTGCCTCCCAGCTGGACAGAGAGCAGTCAAATGTTCACCTCATTTCCTCAGAGAATTCCTTGAAGCTGGAACAACAGGGTGCATCGGCATCCCAGACCGCCGTGCCCCATTCCCTGGCCTTGCCGGTGAGGAGCGTATAGGCTACCCGGGAGCGTTCTGTGGGGAAAGCCAGAGGTTGAAGCTCCAAAAGCAGCGAACACTGTGACAAAAAAAGATCTGCAGGTACCTGGTTCTCCACTGTAGGGCTGAGGCGAAGGGAGTCTTGGTTCGTGGAGAGCGGCGGTGGCGGGAGGTGAAGAAAGAGACGGCTGGGCAGGGATAGGCATGGCTTGGGAGTGCTGGAGTTGTGTGGCTAGGAGGTTGAGTGAGTCAGACAGGGTGGCCAGGTTCTGGGTGATCTGCCTGAGTTCCTGTTGGTGGGTCCCGAGGAGGGCTCCTTGCTGCTGCATAGCCTTTCTCAGATGGTTAAGTTCCGCTGGATCCATGTTGGCCAGAACGTACTGTTAAGGGTGGCAAGATGTGGTGAGTTAGGATCCAATAACAGAACACAAACCAGAAAATCCAATGCATAAAAAATGATTTAATTAAAGTCCAAAAAAAGAGTCAACAAACAAAAATAGCAAAAATAATCCAGACAACAACGAGGTAGACAAAGACAAAATGCTGATATGAAAAAAACATGAAAAATAGTTCAGACAACAACCATAGTGAAAAAAAAGACAAAACATGAGTACAAAAAACTGGCTAAGACTAGGCAAAACAGAGAGCAAAAATCAGGAAGCAAAAAATGGCACAGAGACAACATGAGAAACAGACAAGACGTTCTGGCAAAGTCCCCTTCTGAGAACCGCCTATTTATACACAGCAGAGCAGACCAGGAAGTGAATGCCAGCAAGATGGAAGTCCTGTCCCGGATCCGGATTGCGCTGAACTGGGAGATAGTAAATCTCCGGAGTGGAAGTCCGGGCGGATCATGACACTTAGGGTGGAGCTAATTTTTTAAGTTATTAAATATGACCATCTTACTACATAATTTAATTTCTATATATATATAAAAAATAATTCTGGTGTAATATTAACAAAAATGAAGAAATCTAACTGGGAGCTCAATCAGCATGAAGTTTGGCAGCCAAGTCACAAGGTCCACCACAATTAAGTCCTGTTGTCATGAGAGGCATTATTCAATACAGGGCCTACAATAATACTACACTGGAATGGATTGGGGCAGCATTAAATATTATCAGTTTATTAAGGGTTTATTGCAAAGTATACAGTGAAATACACTGGTGCAACTGTTATAGTGTTAATCATTTTAAAAACTGATCACTAACATTATGGAGCTAACCGATCTAGCTGATCCCAGCCCACAGTGCCTGACAACATAAGCTTAGGAACAAAGCCTCTACTGGCCCTAGGTCTACCTGTACCCATACTGAAGACACTTTTCTGAGTACCTCTGAAGTCTGGATACAGAACTAGTGCATGGTAAATATGCCACATTGCTATAATTGTCAATGTCTAAATAAACTATTTTGTTGAACAATATTTTCTTTATTTACCTTACTGATAAAATATATCAAAAAGAAAAGTACCAATAGGCTAAAAAAAAGCCTGTAGAATGGGAACTTCTTTTGAATACGTGAATGTGTGCAATGATCCGAATATGTTCTGAATCTGTAGTTCTGTACAATATATACAAATACAGAGCTGCCCAAGAACACGTGTCTAATTTTTCTAAAACTTACTATACACATACATGAAATAAAAGAAAATAAAATTATATAAAATCATACATTCAGCAAAATGCCATCACAGTGAGACAGAAATGCAAAGGACTAGAATTGTATATGAACTATATAATAATATAGTTTATAATTTGTACACACAGCAACAAATGTAAATAAAATAAATAAATATAAATGAACAACTGATGATGTAGTACTGACTAGAAAATGGACAATTGTAAAAAGAAAATAAACAAATTACTTTTGTAATCTTCGAGTTGATTGAGCTGCCATTCAAATTTAAGATATAATGCACAAACTTTGTCTATGTGGTGTTTAGTACAAATGGAACATGTTCAGGGGGTAAGACCAAATAAAATCAATGAAAAACAATTTTCTGTCATTTAAGCGCCACCCTTATGTACCCTGTCATTTCTGAATGAAACGTGGCTTGTTTAAACTTAACCTCTTCTTGTTTAATTGCTGTTAAAGTGACTGTATGAAAAGTTTTCATTGGATTTCGGTAGCATTTTCAGTAATAAACATTTTCAGCTCTAGGACTTTACAACCCCGATTCCAAAAAAGTTGGGACGCTGTTTAAATGTAAAACGTTATGGAAGCGTATTGCTGCCACACCAGAAAAAAAAATCAGCATCATGTAAGAACATGAAAAGTTTATTGTTATAACAATATATTTTTCTTGTTATTATGTGAAATGTTTCATGTTATAACGTGATCATTTAGTTTCATGTTATAACAGGATCATTTGTATTGTTAAAACGTGAAACTTCATGTTATAACATAACTTGAAACTCATGTTTGATTGAAGTGTGCGGAGAATAAACTGGGTAATATGGCTCATTTACATGATTTAATCAAGTTCTATTTCATGCTGGGATTGAGACATGGCGAGATTCTGCTGTCATTAAACATGGTGGATGACTTGTAATAAGTATGCACACTCTAAGGAAGATTTAATAATAATAATAATAATAATAATAATAATAATAACAAAAAGACAGAGTTATCTATATCCCCCGCCCTATATACCAACTATATACCAAGTTTCAAGCTATTATTTGTCACATTTTTCAAGTTCTGCTGCAGGAAACCAACCCTATCTCTTTACACTGACCTCAGCAGCCCATTGCGTAAACCCACTGGACCTTTGGTCCATTTGAGCTAAAAATTAAAATTTCTCATATTTCTTAGCATCATCTTGTCTTCTTCTGCTTATCCGGGGCCGGGTCGCGGAGGCAGCAGTCTGAGTGTGGAAGCCCAAACTTCCCTTTCCCCAGACACCTCGGCCAGCTCCTCGGGAAGAACACCAAGGCGTTCCCAGGCCAGCCGAGAGACATAGTCCCTCCAGCGTGTCCTGGGTCTTCCCCGGGGCCTCCTCCTGGTGGGACATGCCTGGAACACCTCCCCAGGGAGGCGTCCAGGAGGCATCCGAAAGAGATGCCCGAGCCACCTCAGCTGATTCCTCTTGATGTGGAGGAGCAGCGGCTCTACTCCAAGCTCCTCCCGAGTGACTGTGCTTCTCACCCTATCTCTAAGGGAGCGCCCAGCCACCCAGCGAAGGAAACTCATTTCAGCCGCTTGTATCTGCGATCTTGTTCTTTCGGTCATTACCCAAAGCTCATGACCATAGGTGAGAGTTGGAACGTAGATCGACCGGTAAATTGAGAGCTTCGCCTTTTGGCTCAGCTGCTTCTTCACCACGACGGACCAGTAAAGCGACCGCATCACTGCGGAGGCTGCAGCGATCCGCCTGTCGATCTCACGCTCTATCCTTCCCTCACTCGTGAACAAGATCCTGAGATACTTAAACTCCTCCACTTGAGGCAGGACTTCTCCACCAACCTGGAGAGGGCAAGCTACCCTTTTCCGGTCAAGAACCATGGCCTCTGACTTGGAGGTGCTGATTCTCATCCCAGCCGCTTCACACTCGACTCCAAACCGCCCCAGTGCATGCTGAAGGTCCTGGTTTGAAGAAGCCAACAGGACAACATCATCTGCAAAAAGCAGAGATGAAATCCTGTGGTTCCCAAACAGGATTCCTTCCGGCCCCTGGCTGCGCTTAGAAATTCTGTCCATAAAGATTATGAACAGAACCGGTGACAAAGGGCATCCCTGCCAGAGTCCAACATGCACTGGGAACAGGTCTGACTTACTGCCAGCAATGCGAACCAGACTCCTGCTCCGTTCATACAGGGACCGGACAGCCCTTAGCAACAGCCTTGGAACCCCTAAATTTGATAGTAAATTGACCTCTGCACGTAAGAAATCTTGGAGGATGAAGAGCTAAAGATTGTCGGGTTGAATAAAAATAGATCTGTGAATTAAATTTAAAATAAGTCTTAAAGTGCTCTGCAAAATTTTCATGACTTGAATATACCTTATAAATAAAAACACATTTTTGAGAGATATTGATATCATGAATAGTAAGTATCTGAAGTTTCTGAAAAAGAGGTACAGCTGTGACTCAGATCGAGTTGCCATCCTAACAAAGCGCTTCTGCAGGACCAAAATTCTGTGAAGTGTAGTAGGAAAAGTGCTTGCCCAAACTATATTACAATATGAAAGATATGGATAAATTAAACTATAATAAAGTATAAGAAGACAGTTTGTGGTAACAAGATTACTAATCCTCCTAATTATACCAATAGATTTAAGTATTTTTTTGCTAACCCAGTCAATTTGTGCTTTCCAACTCAAATTCTCATCAACAAAAATTCCCAGGAATCTTGTTGTTGAGACTTGAGGTATCTCAACAGACTGAATTGTAACTTTACAAAAGTCCTTAGAATATGATTTTTTACCACAAAAAATTATATAATTAATTTTTTTTTATATTCAGAGATAACTTATTTAATCTGAACCATGCAGCATATGTAATTAAACCAACATTAACATGTTTAATCAGAGAATTGAAATTTGAGTGAGAATGAATTAGAGTTGTATCATCTGCAAACATTATTGGAGAAAGAATCTCATCTCATCTCATCTCATTATCTCTAGCCACTTTATCCTGTTCTACAGGGTCGCAGGCAAGCTGGAGCCTATCCCAGCTGACTACGGGCGAAAGGCGGGGTACAGCCTGGACAAGTCGCCAGGTCATCACAGGGCTGACACATAGACACAGACAACCATTCACACTCACATTCACACCTACGGTCAATTTAGAGTCACCAGTTAACCTAACCTGCATGTCTTTGGACTGTGGGGGAAACCGGAGCACCCGGAGGAAACCCATGCGGACACGGGGAGAACATGCAAACTCTGCACAGAAAGGCCCTCGGAGCTCGAACCCGGACGTTCTTGCTGTGAGGCGACAGCGCTAACCACTACACCACCGTGCCGCCCTTGGAGAAAGAATATTTGAGACATTTGATAAATCATTAATATAAATAAGAAATAATAACAGACCAAGAATGGACCCCTGTGGGACCCCACAAAGTAGTGTAGCTTTGTTAGAATAGCATCCGTTAATACAAACAAACTGTCTTCTGTTTGAGACATAGTTTTTTAACCATTCAAACATAGAATCATGAAAACCATATTTATGCAATCTTTTCAATAAAATATGATGGTTGAGTGTATCAAAAGCTTTTGAAAAGTCAATGAATATACTACAGGTACTGTAAATTCATTATTTTCTAATGCAGAGGTAACTTTGTCAATCAAATGAAGCAAAGCCATATAAGTGGAATGATTTTTCTGCAAACCATACTGATGTTTGTAAAGAATTGAATTAGAATCTAGGTGAAAAATAATCCTTTTGTAAATAATTTTTTCTAATATTTTTGAAAAACATGGCAAAATAGATATGGGTCTATAATTATTAAAACAACACGGATCATCCGCTTTAAACAGAGGCATAACTTTGGCAACTTTTAAATCCTCTGGTATAATGCCTGTTTTCATAGACAGAGAAAAAATATAAACTAGTGGCTTCAAAATTGACTGCTTGACCTGTTTAACAAGGGATGCAGAAATGTTATCATGGCCAGCTGAAGATGTTTTTAGTTCACCAGTAATGTCACTTATTTCCTGAACATCAGGAGGCTTAAAAGAAGAGATAGAAGGATAATCTCCTGTAATAAAATCCAATGGATTACCACAACAAGCAGGAACTTTACCTAGCCAATTCATAACCAATGTTAACAAAAAAATCATTAAATTTTTGAGCTATATCAAATGAATTGTTAAAAGAATTGACACCATCTAAGAAGATTGAGGGTAACTCTGAGTGAGTCTTTTTTTCTCGATGCAGCAACTGATTTATAACTTTCCATGTGGTTTTAGTGTCATTTGAACATCTGTTAAATTTTTCACAAAAATATTTCTTTTTTGCAAATCTAATGGAATGAGTATATTTATTTCTGTAAGATTTATAAACACCATGAGTAAGGGGTGTAGGATTTTCTGTACAGTTTATTCTTTTTCCTCAGCAGCTTAAGCAAATCAACTGTAAACCAAGGCTTACTAAAATCCTGACTGCATTTCCTAGTAAAACTGCCTATTGGAAAACATTCATTGAAACTAAAACTAATAACTTTCATAAAATTTTGATATGCAAAATGAGCATTATTTTCTTTATATAGATCATTCCATGAAATACTGGCAAGCATATCATTAAATTTAGAAATATTTGACTTGCTCATAATTCTTTTGTGCATCTTTTTCTTATTTTGTTTAATTTTATTAGACTTGATTAAAGAATATTGGAATATAGGAAAATGATCTGACAAATCTAAATACAAAACCCCAGATTTCATTCCTTCACTCAAGTTGTTTGTTAAGATGTTATCAAAGTTACTGAATTTTCCTTTACTCTTGTAGATTTATAACTAAGAGGAAAAAAGTAACTAGAATAAAGAATATTGAGAAAATCTGCAGTTAATGTATCTAAATTATTTTTTAAGAGGTTTATATTAAGGCGGCACGGTGGTGTAGTGGTTAGCGCTGTCGCCTCACAGCAAGAAGGTCCGGGTTCGAGCCCCGGGGCCGGCGAGGGCCTTTCTGTGCGGAGTTTGCATGTTCTCCCCGTGTCCGCGTGGGTTTCCTCCGGGTGCTCCGGTTTCCCCCACAGTCCAAAGACATGCAGGTTAGGTTAACTGGTGACTCTAAATTGACCGTAGGTGTGAGTGTGAATGGTTGTCTGTGTCTATGTGTCAGCCCTGTGATGACCTGGCGACTTGTCCAGGGTGTACCCCGCCTTTCGCCCGTAGTCAGCTGAGATAGGCTCCAGCTTGCCTGCGACCCTGTAGAAGGATAAAGTGGCTAGAGATAATGAGATGAGATGAGGTTTATATTAAAATCTCCTAAAATATAACAAAGTTTATCCTCCTTGTTTATCAAGTCAAGAGAACTGGACAGACTTTCATTAAAATCTTTGACAGTAGAGTCAGGTGGGCGATAAATAACACCAACTATAACATTTTTTCCACCAAAAACACCAGAGAGCTCCACAAAAACAGATTCCACCTCAGCCCTAACTGACTTCAGGGGGAGATCATCCCTAACTTTAAATTCATAGTCACCAAGAAAAAACAAAGATACTCCACCTCCAGATCTATTCTCACTTACGTAGTGAACTGAATTATAACTTGGTAATTTAAATATTTCTCTAGAATCTTCTGTAAGCCATGTTTCAGATAGGGCAATAACAGAGAAATTAAGTTTAAGTGAAGATAAATAATGAATAAATTCATCATAGTTGCAAGGAAGACTTCTTATATTCAGGTGGAAAGTGGAGAATATATATTAGAAGGCATAGAAACACATAAGTCATTAAACTGAATTTCATCATAAAATCTACAAAGATTAATGGCATCAAATGATGAAAAAAAATGTAGATCTGGGTCAACATCAAAACTGTAAGACTCAATTTCAGAGGACTCAAAAGGCTTAAAAATATGGTCATCAAAGTCAGATGTATTGCAGTAGTCCATAGGGTGTAAATGTAATGTACCGTGGATATGTCATAAAAAAATCAAAGTACTGTAAATCAGAGTCATGGTGGGCACTACTGAGTATTGGCCCTCCTTTGTTGTGGAAGGTTTTGAATAGGTGGATGAACAATAATTTTGTCATATCTCAAATATGCAATGTCACCTCTCTCTTGAGCTGCCTTCATTGCAGGGAGTAGATCTTTCCTTCTTTGTTGGACAATTTCAGAAAAATCCTCATTAGTAAAGATGCCTGAGCCCTTCAGGTTTTTAGCTTTATCCAGAACAGCAAGTTTGTCCTTCAGCCGCAGGAATCTGACCACAATGGGTCTGGGCTTTTCTGATGGTGGCTTCCCAGTTCTATGAGCCCAGTCCAGCTCTATTTTCAAGTGATCCAGTTGAAATTTTTCACTGAATAGTTTTCTCACTTTTTCTTCAGATTCAGACACCTTTTCTTTCACAGACTCTTTAATGCCATCCACAACAATACTATGCCGTCTTGTCTGTCCCTCCAGATATTCAGTCTTGGCTGAGACTGAAATCAAACTTGTACAAATTGTGTCCAAATCTGTCCTGATTTCACTACAGTTCTTAGACAAAGTGCCACAAGAAATTTTAAAATCATCAAATTCCTTTTGAGTCATTTCCAGACTCACCTTAAAATCATAAACTTGGGGGTGTCATGGCTCAGGTGGATAAGGCGCCATACCATAAATCCGGGGACCTGGGTTCGATTCCGACCTGAGGTTATTTCCTGATCCCTCCCTGTCTCTCTCCTGCTCATTTCCTGTCTCTACACTGTCCTATCCAATAAAGGTGAAAAAAGCTCCAAAAAAATCATAAACTTGCTTTGACAGATCATCAATCCTCTTATTAGAAGAATCAACTATGATCTGTACACAAGATTTGAAGCTTTTTTCTTGTTGTTCAAGCAAAGTTCTGTAAAAGTCCTTTTGCTGATCCAATAATTCACGCACTTGAGCCATGGTAACATATTCCTCGGTGGTGTAGTTGGAAGCTTTAGGGGGCATTGTTTGATGATCAAGGCCTACTAGGCCTGAAAATTGAGCAGTAGAGTCCCAGAAACACTTCACAAAATACAAACAAAGGCCACAATTTTACTGTAGATATTTGATTAGATTCTTCTTACTTCAAACAGCAGCAAATATTTTGAATTTTAAGTAGGATTCCTCAGATTTTTTGTGAACCGTTTCATATAATAACGTGAACATATATTGTTATAATGTGAAAATATACTGTTATAACAATAAACTTTTCACGTTCTTACATGATACTAATTTTTTTCTTTTTTTTTCTGGTGTGGCAGCAATACGCTTCCATAAAAACATACATAGAATAAAAACAGAATACAATGATTCACAAACCATTTTTGACCTATATTCAAATAAATACAATACAAAGACAAGATTTAAAGCTAGACTGCCTTTCAGATTTTTAAAGTGTAGGTCATAAAAAGAATTTTTCCCCAACACCCAGTTATTTTTGTTAAGTGGACCGAAAGCTACTGAATTTGAATCACAGACTTCCAATTTTATTAGTTTTTTTTAAAAGAACAATTAATGAATTTAGGGCCACATGGCTCTAAATTCTCCACTATGTTTTCCTGCTTCATCATGACCCAATTCAAGATACTACGTCATGCATCATGTGGTGGGCTTTCCCCGTTCATGCAAGGCATTGTGGGATACAAATTTGAAACAGGAGAGAAAAATGGAGGACGTGAGCATGCAAATGAAATGTGAAAGACCAACTATAGTAACGGAAAGCGAGAAGAAAAGACGTTATGTTATATACAAAGGAAAGGAAATGCAGGACCAAACTAATAAATATCTGTGGTCAGTGAGCACCTCGGTGTGATCAGCTGTTCATTTAGCGACAGAATGATGGAACTGTCAGTGCATGGTCAAAGTAAACCTGTAGATGGCAGTCATGCAACACTGGATGCCAGCTGCCGTAAAACCCAAAAGAAGAAGCAGGTAAACCTGTGCATGCGCACACGGACTTCCTCTGTCTGCTTGACTGCGTGAAGTGAGCAATTTCATGCACATTATTTGCTTTAATCCCCTCAAATTAAATAACGTCCCAGCCACAGAATGACCTGTTTCTTCTTTTTTTTAGATATTACAGAAATAAACATATATCACAATGACCAAATTTCAGAGGGAACTAAATTTCACAAATTTCAATTTAGAAATTGAAATGCAAGAAACTTTTTTTTTCCTCCAAATATACACTCATTTTGAATTTGATGCTGGAACATGTTCCAAAAATGTTGGAACACGGGCAACAAAAGACTGGGAAAGTCATGGTGCTCAAAAAACATTTTGGAACATTCTTCAGGTAAACAGGTTAATTGGTAATTGGAAAGGCTCAGTCAGTCATTCACAAGCGAGGATGGGACGAGGTTCAACATTGTGTGCAAAACTGCATGGACAAGTAGCCCAACAGTTTAAGAACAATGTTTCTCAACTCACGACCTTTGATCCCTCAGGCGGCAGTGCATTAAAAACCGACATGATTGTACAAAGGATATTACTACATGGGGCAGCACGGTGGTGTAGTGGTTAGCACTGTCGCCTCACAGCAAGAAGGTTCTGGGTTTGAGCCCAATAGCCGACAGGGGCCTTTCTGTGTGGAGTTTGAATGTTCTACCCGTGTCTGCGTGGGTTTCCTCCGGGTGCTCCGGTTTCCCCCACAGTCCAAAGACATGCAGGTTAGGTTAACTGCTGGCTCTAAATTGACCGTAGGTGTGAATGTGAGTGTGAATGGTTGTTTGTCTCTATGTGTCAGCACTGCGATGACCTGGCGACTTGTCCAGGTTGTACCCCGCCTCTCGCCCATAGTCAGCTGGGATAGGCTCCAGCTTGCCTGCGACCCTGCACAGGATAAGCGGCTACAGATAATGGATGGATGGATGGATGGATGGATGGATGGATGGATATTACTACATAGGCTTTGGAAAACCATTAAACACAGTTTGTCTATTGTGCAACGCAAACTATCAGTAGACGGCTCAAATTCAGAATGAGTGTATATTTACAAAAAACAATAAATTATATCAGTCTGAACATTAAATATCTTGTTTTTGTATTGTATTCAACTGAATATACCGTAGGTTGAAAAGGACTTGCAAATCATTGCATTCTGTTTTTATTTAGGTTTTACACAGCGTCCTAAATTTTTTTTTTAAATTGGGGTTGTAATAAATAGAATAAATATTATTCAACAGAAATAATCAAATAATGTTCATGCTGGGATAGGCTCTAGCTTGCCTGCGACCCTGTAGAACAGGATAAAGCGGCTAGAGATAATGAGATGAGATGTTCATGAAATAAATCTATTCTGTGGGGGGTCCACAGAATTTATTTTACTGGCCATAGCTACATAAAGTTTGACCACCCTGATCTAGATTGTATTAATTTATTTGCCTATACAGCCAGTGTTGTGTTCAAACTCTATATTGTTATTTCGATGGATTTCTATGGATTGTGGCTTGATGTTTGCTCAAAAGGAAATAACTGATGCATGTAATGTGTACTGAGGGGAAAAAAACTCTTTAGAAGTGTGAATTGGCCTGAAGGGAAGCAAAATATAGCTGTGGTAGTTCCTGGTGTGGGTGGAGCACAGAAGCACAGCAGGTGAGTTGATGGTCATACATAAACTCTTTATTTCACTTTACGACTGGTCATGCTCCGCCCCAGACATCCACTCCGGAGATTACGGATCTCCCACGCCATCGCCGATCTGGATCCGGGACGGGAATTCCATCCCACCTGAACTCACTTCCTGGTTTTCACCACTGCTTATTTAAAGGCCGTTCTCAGACTCTGACTTTGCCTTTTGGAATGATGAATGCCAACAAGCTGTTAATGATAGAAATACTGCAAAACGCAATGCAATGCATAGTTTTAATTCGAATGATTATATAAATTTCAAATGTAAAAGTGCTATGGCTACAAAAATTATTAAAAAAGCTAAAAGAAATCATTGGCATTCCTTTTGTTCTACCTTGAATGAAAGATCAAGGCTATCTAAAATTTGTAAAGTTTTGAAAAATCTGGACAATGTAGGAAAAAATTTAAAAATCCCAGAATTTAGAAAAAATGATGGTTCTTTTACACTTGGTAATGCACAAAAGGCAGAAGTGTTAGTTTCTCATTTTGCTAAAGTTAGTAGTGATGAAAATTATACTGATACATTTAAAAAACATAAACAGTCTTTTGAGAAAGAAAATGAAAATGTTTTTTCATTTAGATCTAATGATGATTCCTCTTATAATATTGTATTTTCCTTGTCTGAGTTTCTAAGGGCTTTAAAGAAGTGCAAAAACTCTTCTCCTGGAGGTGATGAACTATGTTATCAAATGTTTAGAAATATGTCTTCTTTTTCTCAGGAATTTATAGTAGAATTTTTTAATATATCTTGGAAATATGGAGTGGTTCCCTCTTGTTGGAAGGAGGCTATAGTTGTGCCTATTCTTAAACCTATTCTATTCACTGGCTTCCAGTAAGCTACAGAATTGACTTTAAAGCATTGCTGCTGGTGTACAAATCTCTAAATGGTACAGGGCCCAATTACCTCTCTGATATGTTGCAGCGGCCTAACCCAATCAGATCTACCAGATCGCAACAGAAAAATTTACTATTAAAACCAGTTGTTAAAACAAAGTGTGGTGAAGCAGCTTTTAGCTACTATGCAGTGCAGCTATGGAACCAACTGCCAGAGGACATTAAAAATGCTCCTGCTGTTGGCAGCTTCAAATCTAGGTTAAAGACCAAGCTGTTTTCAGATGCTTTCTGTTAAATAATTAATATTTTACATTTTTTATAATCTTTTTCTCTGCATGTTTTAAATTTATTTTAACTTTATTCTATTTTATTCTGCTAGGTTTTTTTTTCTCTTTCTCTTTCTTTTTCTCCTTTTTCTTTTTGGCATTTTAATATTTTATTTCTACTATTGTTTAATTCTTATTTTCTTTTAATTCTTTTAATTCTTTTAATTAATTATTTTAGAATAAAGATAAAATTATTTTATGTAATTTTATTTCTCTATTGTTTACTGTTTTTGTTTTTACTTCTGTAAAGCACATTGAACTGCCATTGTGTATGAAATGTGCTATATAAATAAACTTGCCTTGCCTTGCCTTAAACCAGGAAAACCGAGTTCAGATCCTGCTTCTTATAGACCTATTGCTTTAACATCAAATTTTGTAAATTAATGGAAAAAATGATTGTTGCCAGACTAAATTGGTTCTGTGAAAAGCATAATTTATTTAATAATAATCAATCTGGCTTTCGACAGAAAAGAAATACATTGGATCATCTTTTAAGATTGAGTGACAATATAATTAAAAGTTTTGGTAGAGGTCATAAAGTCTTGGCTGTGTTCTTAGATATTGAGAAAGCTTATGACATGGCATGGAGAAAAGGCATCCTCTTTAAACTTCATAAAATAGGTTTCTCTGGTAATATCTTCAATTGGATATCCTCTTTTCTTACTGATCGTTCCATCAAAGTTAGAGGAGATGCTGAACTTTCTTCTTCTTTTGAAGTGCAAAATGGAGTTCCGCAGGGAAGTGTGATCAGTCCTTTCTTATTTCTTGTTGCAATTAATGATTCATATCCTTCAAATGTATCTTTTTCCATCTTTGCTGATGACACAGCTATTTGGAAATCTGGTAGTAATGTTGAATTTCTTCAAAGAAAAATTCAATCTGCTTTGGATTTTATTCAAGATTGGTGTAACAAGTGGGGTTTTAAAATTTCTGAAACCAAATCTTCTGTTGTTTTATTTCAACGTGGAGGTTCTAAGAAGGTTCTCTTGAAATACAATAATAAGAATTTAAAAAATGATAAATCTGTAAAATTTCTGGGTCTACATTTTGATTCTCGCCTCAATTGGAAAACTCATGTTGATTATTTATTAGGTAAATGTAGGAAATGTTGCAATTTATTAAAAGCAATATCAGGCAGTAGATGGGGATCCGATAAAGAATCAATGGTATTAGTTTATAAGGCAATTGTGTTATCTTGTTTAGACTATGGTTGTGAAATTTATGATACTGCATGTATAACTAGGAAAAGGTCTTTAGATGTTATACAAAATCAATGTCTCAGAATATGTACTGGAGCTTTAAGATGGACCCCTATTGCTGCATTAGAAGTAGATTGTGGAGTGATGCCTCTGGACCTTCGAAGAGAACTCAAACAGGCAAAGTGTGCTCTAAGATACCGGTCTTTGGTTAATCATCCTACTTCCTCTTGTTGTATTGAAGAACAAAACTGTGATATAAATGTCAATTTTAGACCTATTCTATCTAAAGTTGGACATCTTGTTAATGGTTTTCCAAAACCAGAAATTATTCCCCTAGTTGACAGTTTTCCTTTTTGGGAATATCCAACTCCTGAAGTGGACCTTGAGCTAAAAGAAAAGTTAAATAAGAAGTCTGATAATATTCATGTTATGAAATCTTTATTGAGGGAACACATGAGAAAATATTTTGGAAGTTTAGAAATTTATACTGATGGATCTAAAGCTGATGAAAAATGTGCAGCAGCATTTCATATTCCTGCTTTAAAGTTGACAAAATCTTTCAAAATTGGTAATGGATCTGTTTTTAAAGCTGAAATGATTGCAATAAATAAGGCTTTGGAAGTTTTAATTAACAAGCCTCCTTTAAGATGTGTTATTTTCTCAGATTCCTTATCCGTCTTACAAGCTATTAATTCAGATAATTTCAAAAACTTTGACTTTAGGGATTTCCATTATCTATTTTACCAATTGTCTAATATGGGAGTTGAAATAATCTTTTGTTGGATTCCTTCTAATGTTGGCATAAGAGGAAATGATATTGTTGATCTGGCAGCTAAAAAAGCTTTGAATAAAAACTCTTTGGATATTATTTTCCCATACTATGTTGATGATGTGGCAAAACTAATTGAAGATGTTTGTCTTGTTAAATGGCAAGATCGTTGGGATTCTAGTGAAAAAGGCAGATTTTATCATTCTATGGAACCAGAAGTTTCATTCAAAGTTAAATTTGCTAATAAAAATAAAATGGTACAAACAACTTTTACTCGTCTGAGGTTTGGCAAATGCCTTTTCAATGACATGATGTTCTTGTTTAAAAAACATGAAAATGGTTTATGTGATACTTGTGGAATCTTAGAAAATGTTCAACATGTTCTTCTTGATTGTGTCAAATATGTTAACTTCCACCAACAAATTATATCAAAGTTAAACGAAGAAGGGTTAAATTTTTCTGTATATAGTATTTTGTCTCAACCAATGTTCTATAATGATGTATATAAATTCATTGTTGAAAACAATATTTCAATTTAAAAATATGTGTATATATGTATATATAAATATATATATAAAACTTGTCAAACTCTTGAGTGGTACTGCATTAAATATTTAGGATTTTAATAAGATAAATCAAACCTTTACAGGACGCCATATCAATTCTCATTGGGCGCGTCCTTAAACCCCTTCAGTTCAGTTAAGTTCAGTTCAGTTCTGACTTTGCCAGAATGTCTCGTTTGTTTTCTCTAGTCGTTTCTGTGCCATTCATGCTTTTCATGGTTTTTCCCTCTAGCTATTTTTCTAGTTCATGTTTTTGCACCAAGGGTTTTTTCTTGTTCATGGTTTTTTTGCTTTTGTATTTTTGTCCTTACCTGTCTCATGTTTTTGTCTCTTGTTACCCGGACTATTTTTGCCATTTGTGTTTTTGTCCTGTTTTGCTACCTTTTTGCCATGCCCTTTTTTCCCCTGGATTAAATCACCTTATTTATTGGATTACTGTCTGTTGTGTGTTTTTCTGCTTCTGGAGCCAAACTTCACCTCTACCACCCATAACACTACTAGCTTTTCAGCTTGCTTACTTGCTTTCATTCACTCACTCACTCACTCACTCACTCACTCTACACACACACACATGCATTGTGGTCGGGAGGGAGCCCCTTTACTCTGCTCTCTCCCTCCTTTTATGCTCTGTCCCTGTAAGACACACACACTAATTGACAGCAGGTGGAATGACTTAGCCACTTACCTTCCCTGACCCCGCCCTCCATTCACAGACTGCTGCTTGGCCACGCTCCCACTGCCATATATCCCCACCGCCCGACCCAAGCCGGGGAGCCGTCCGTCCTGAAGCTGACTCCCCCCCGACGGGACAGGAAGTCTGCCACCACCATCTCTGCCCCTGGCCTGTGGATCACCTCGAACTTAAATGGCTGGAGGGCGAGATACCAACGGGTGATCCGCACATTGGCATCCTTCATGTGGTGGAGCCACTGGAGGGGCACGTGGTCCGAACAGAGAGTGAAAGGGTGCCCCAGCAGGTAGTATCGGAGGGCGAGGACCACCCACTTGATGGCAAGAGACTTCTTCTCAATTGTGCTGTGCTTGTTTTCATGCATCGACAGTTTCCGGCTGATGTACACCTCCACCTCCTGGGACAAAACGGCCCCCAGCCCTCTGTCCGATGCATCAGTCTGCAAAATAAAGGGGAGAGAGAAGTCAGGGAAGTGTAAAAGTGGCCCCCCACATAGTGCAGCTTTTACCTCAGAGAAGGCCTGTTGGCACTGCTCCGTCCACTGGACCGGGTCTGGAGCCCCCTTTTTAGTGAGATCGGTTAGTGGGCTGGTGACGTCCAAATAATTAGGTATAAACCTACGATAATAGCCAGCCAGCCCCAGGAACCGTCTCACCTCCTTTTAGGTCTTGGGCCTCGGGCAGGCCGCAATCACTGCAGTCTTGTTAATTTGGGGATGCACCTGCCCATGACCCAAGTGGAACCCCAGATACTGTACTTCCATCCGCCCTTTTTTGGGTTAGCTGTGAGGCCCGCTCACCTCAGCGACTTTAGAATGGCCCTCAGGTGTTCCAAGTGCTGTGGCCAATCATGGCTGTAGATTATTATATCGTCCAGATAGGCGGCCGCGTAGGCAGCGTGAGGGCGGAGGACCCTGTCCATAAGCCGCTGGAACGTAGCAGGTGCCCCAAACAACCCAAAAGGGAGCATGACAAATTGGTGTAAACCAAACGGTGTGGAAAAGGCTGTTTTCTCTCGGGATAGAGGAGTCAAGGGGATCTGCCAATATCCCTTTGTTAGATCCAGTGTCGAATAAAAGCGAGCAGCGCCTAACCGATCAAGCAACTCATCAATGCGAGGCATTGGGTATGCTTCAAATTTAGACACCGTGTTGACCTTTCTATAGTCCACACAGAACTGGACCGACCCGTCAGTCTTGGGAACCAGGACCACTGGGCTGCTCCAGTCACTGTGGGACTCCTCAATTATGCCCATTTCAAGCATGGCCTTGAGTTTGTCCTGAACCACATTTTTCTTGTGTTTGGGCAAGCGGTAAGGGCGGCTACGCACTACGACCCCCGGGGGCATTTCGATGTGGTGTTCTATGAGGTGGGTACGACCAGGAAGGGGCGAGAACACGTTGGAAAATTCCTTTTGCAACTTGGCCACCTCTGTGAGTTGGGCCGGTGAGAGGTGGTCTCCACAAGGGACCGGAGTGGTCCGAGATGTTATCTTTTTCACCTCTGGCCCCGGCTCTGCCTTCTCCAGGACTACCGATGCCAATGCCATGGGGACCCACTCATTCCAGCATTTTAAAAGGTTGAGGTGGTAGATTTGCAATGCCCCGACCCTATCCGTTAGCCTCACCTCATAGTCAACGTCCCCAACTCACCGTGTGACCTCGAAGAGCCCTTGCCACTTGGCGACTAATTTGGAGCTTGGCGTGGGCAATAATACGAGCACTTTGTCTCCTGGCATGAACTCTCTAAGGTGCGTGCCCCTGTCATACAGCCAGATTTGACATTCTTGTGCCTGCCTCAAATACTCCTGGGTTAGGTGCATGAGTGTGTGGAGTTTTGCGCGCAGATCAAGAACATACTGGATTTCATTTTTGCTAGGTGAAGGTCCCTCCTCCCAATTTTCCCGTAGCACGTCCAGAATGCCATGCGGCTTACGCCCATATAATAATTCAAATGGAGAAAACCCCATGGAGGCTTGCAGGACATCTCATACTTAATCCCTAATAACCTATACAGTTCGCACAGTGTGCGTGACATAAACGAAGTGCCTTGGTCTGTCAGGATTTCTTTCGGAATCCTGACCCGGGAGATAAAGCGGAAGAGCGCTTCCGCAATACTGCATGCTGAGATATTGCGGAGAGGCACTACTTCCGGATATCGCGTTGCATAGCCCACCAGAACTAAAATAAAGTGATATCACCAGGCTGACCGATCTAATGGCCCGACAAAATCCATCCCAATTCGCTCAAACGGGGTCTCGATTAGAGGAAGAGGGCGCAAAGGCACTTTTGGAGTGGCCGCAGGCTTTACTAATTGGCATTCACGGCATGCTGCACACCACCGACGGACATCCCTGCGAATCCCTAGCCAATAGAACTGGGCCATTATTCGGGCTAGTGTTTTATCTTGCCCTAAGTGTCCAGCCATGGGATTAAAGTGAGCCGCATGGAATATGAGTTACCTATGGCTCTTTGGGATTAATAATTGGGTTATTCATTTGCTAGTTTGAGTGTCCTGCGTCACTCGGTACAATCTATCTTTAATAATAGCAAAATAAGGGAAGGTCGGTGCCACGCTTGGCTGAAGTTTGACCATCGATTACTCTCACTTGGTCAAACGCATGCCGCAGAGTCTCGTCTCGTGACTGCTCTAATGGGAAATCCCCAAGGGAACCCCCGAGAGAGGGAGGAGCAGGCTGCTCCTCACTCTGACGCAGTGTTGATGTAGACGGCTCTGTGACAGCTTCTCCAGTCAACACCACACCGGGATCTTCCCGTGACCTACTAGTGCAGGACCCACTACGTGTTAAATATTCCATCAACTTTTTAAACCCTTGCCAATCAGTACCCAAAATCAATGAGTGGGTGAGATGAGGACTAACCGCCGCCTATACTCTATGCATTTGTCCCCAGAATAGAATACGGATGGACACTAAGGGATAATTGTGGACATCCCCGTGCACACACAACACTTTCACTGCTTGTGCTCTCCCCAATGCCTCACCTTGCACCAGGTGTTGGTGAATTGATGTCTGATTACAACCGGAATCCACCAAAGTGTGATATGTAGTCCCTTGAACACTTATCGGTATGCGATACATTCCGGCCCGATCGGGGGCAGTTTCTGGCACGTCGGGGATCTGGATCACATCTCCCACCTCCCTTGCAGGGCTCCAACTCTGGAGATGCTCCGACTCCCTGCTGCGCCAGCACACCGGCCCAGGCTTTCCCTCTGCACTGGTGTTATGGGTGTCACTCACCTGAGGAGGAGACAACACAGACATGGAAGAGGGAGATGGGAGGACACCACGGGTGCGACAGGCCGGCTGGGGAGGAGCCGGCCTCCGCCTCCGCGGCAAGGGAATGGGGTGGGGAGGAGAATGAGAGATGGGGGGAAGAGAGAGAGAGAAGAGAAGCAAGGGGAGACACCTCGTCTGCCTGCCATCAGAGCTGCCTCCAGATGGTCCTCCACCAGCTTGATGGCTTGTTCCAGCAACGCTGGGCGATGACACTGGACCCATTCCACCATTCTTTCCGGAAGTTGTGAGATGAATTGTTCCAGTGCCACCAGATCGATGATCTCATCGGCGTCGCGGTCTTCGGTCCTCAGCCACCGCCGGCAGGCATCCCGGAGTTGCTGGCCGAATGCAAACAGCCGGCCAAGCTCCTCCAATGCCAGCGTCCGGAAGCGCTGGCAATGTTGTTCTGAGGAGCGGCTGACCCGCTGCAGGATGGCTTTCCTCAGGTCAGCATACAGCAGTTGGCTGCCAGCAAGGAGCTGCTGCGTTGCGAGCTGCGCCTCACCAGTCAGGACCGTGCACTGCTCCAGCGGCCACCCCACACCTCGGCTGCTTGCTCGAAGAGGGTGAGGAACGCTTCTGGATCGTCCTGCGGGCCCATCTTCGTGGGGGTGCCGGCTGCGGTGATGGTCGACACTCCTGCTGACGCGAGCAGGTACCGAAACGCCTGGCGATCTTCCTGCTGGGCCAGCATCAAGGCTTTGAAATGTTACTCTTGTTCCTTTTGGAGGATGGTCAGCGCTTGATGCTGGTTCTGCTGGGCGGTAGCGAGGGCAAGGATGAGCTCTTTGAATGGGGAGGACTCCATGGGGTGGTTCCCTTCTGTGCTTCCTGGGTTTCAGCACCACTGTGGCAGTTCCTGGTGTGGGTGGAGCACAGACGCACAGCAGGCAAGTTGATGGTCATACACAAACTCTTTATTTCACTTTACTACTAGCTTGCTTGCTTGCATTCACTCACTCACTCACTCACTCACTCACTCACTCACTCACTCACTCACACATGCGTTGTGGTCAGGAGGGAGCCCCTTTTCTCTGCTCTCTCCTTCCTTTTATGCGCCGTCCCTGTAACAAACGCGCACACACACACATTAATTGACAGCAGGTGGAATGACTTAGCCACTTACCTTCCCCGACCCCGCCCTCCATTCACAGACTGCTGCTTGGCCACACCCCCGCTGCCACAATGACATAAACAATGTGTCAGACTATATGAGCGTAAGTCAAATACTCTAAAGAATACAGACAAACCACACACACACACACACAAACCAAGAAGCAATCAGCTGCACTAGTATCACATAATAAATCATTTAAAATTGTTCAATGATTGAATGATTTGTCAACTTAATTCTGTCTTCAAAACGAATAGCACACTGTTATAATGATGCTCAATATTTAAGTTTGATATTTAAGATGCAATTTAAGTGATTATAGTAATGCGAGCGTGTCTGCAAATCAGTGGAGCTGCACATTCATGTGTTCGAATAAGTTTAATTGCAGTGTTTACAGGGAAGGAGTGCTAGAGCATTATTTTAAAATAACCATGTGGATTATGGTTTTGCAAAAACAATCTGGTTTGCATGTACATACAGTATTTGTGATCTATTAAGGAATTTCCCCTTTCTGAACACTAGATGGAGGCCTGTCCTTTCAGTGGACATGTGTACTGGAAGAAACCATTTGATAACAGAGGCAAAGACTCTGAAGTACATGCAGGACAAAAAAAAAAAGGATCTCCTTTCTACTGTTCATTTACCGTCATCATGAAGCACAAGATCTTCCATACCTTTTAATTTTCCCAAATAGAATATCAAGAATATCAATAATGCATGTATTTGGAATTTTTTTCCTTCCTTTTCTGATTCTTCATCCCCTCAGCTCCTACCCCCCAAAATTTGGCCACCTGCCAAATCCCACCCACTAACCAGCTCTCATCTATCATTTGATAAATACCAACCAGGGAGGGTGAAGGCTAAGGCGTGCTTCCTCTAATATGTGAAGTCAGCCAACCACACCTTTTCGAACCCCCTCAGTGTTATACAGTCATAGGAAAGTGCTATCTGCACTCTTCCACATACTTGAGCACACAATAGCCCATGATTGGCTCGTGTCACTGTGAGTGACATGGGAGAGACAGAGAGATGACAAACTATTTTTGAAGCAAGTCCTTGGAATGATTTAAGTTTTGAATTATTTCTAGTGTGCTATCAATCAAAGTCGAAGACCCTCTCATGCCAGAATCTGGTCTTCCCAAGCAGTATCCTATCCCAGGACTACAAAGTTGTGCTAAAAAAAAAATTATATATATGGTGACACGGTGGTGTGGTGGTTAACACTATCGCCTCACAGCAAGAAGGTCCTGAGTTTGAGCCCAGCGGCCGACGAGGGCCTTTCTGTGCAGAGTTTGCATGCTGGCCACGTGGGTTTCCTCTGGGTGCTCCGTTTTCTCCCAAAGGCATGCAGGTTAGGCTAATTGGTGGCTCTAAATTGACCATAGGTGTGAATGGTTGTCTGTGTCGATGTGTCAGCCCTGCGATGACCTGGCAACTTGTCCAGGGTGTACCCTGCCTCTCGCCCATAGTTCGCTGGGATAGGCTCCAGCTTGCCTGCAACCCTGTAGAACAGGATAAAGCGGCTAGAGATAATGAGATTTTATATATATATATATATATATATATATATATATATATATATATATATTTGTTTAATTGGCAACAGGTCAGTAACATGATTGGGTATAAAAAGAGCATTCCAGAGAGGGTGAGTCTCTCAAAAGTAATGATGGGGAGGGGTTCACCGCTATGTGAAAGACTGCATGGGCAAACAGTGCAACAATTTAAGAATAACATTCCTCAGTGTAAAATTGCAAAGAATTTGGGGATCACATCATCTATGGCACATAATATCATTAAAAGATTGAGAGAATCTGGAGAAATCTCTGTATGCAAGAGACAAGATCGAAAACTGACATTGGGTGCCTGTGATCTTCAAGCCCTGAGGCGACACTGCATTAAAAGCAGACATGTGTCTGTAGTGGAAATCACTGTATAGGCTCAGGAACACTTCAGAAAACTATCTATCCATCCATTATCTGTAACTACTTATTCTGTGCAGGGTCGCAGGCAAGCTGGAGCCTATCCCAGCTGACTATGGGCGATAGGCGGGGTACACCCTGGACAAGTTGCCAGGTCATCACAGGGCTGATACATAGAGAGAAGCAACCATTCACACTCACATTCACACCTATGGTCAATTTAGAGCCACCAATTATCCTAACCTGCATGTTTTTGGACTGTGGGGGGAAACTGGAACACCTGGAGGAAACCCACGAAGACACAGGGAGAACATACAAACTCCACACAGAAAGACCCCCATCAGTCACTGGGCTTGAACCCAGAACCGCCACCTTCTTTGGGCCCGAGCTTTTTTACGATGGACTAAGCAAAGTGAAAAATTGGCCCGAGGTCTGACAAATTCCATCCATTATCCGTAACCATTTATCCTGTGCAGGGTCACGGGAGCCTATCCCAGCTGACTACTATGGGTGAGAGGCAGGGTACACCCTGGACAAGTCACCAGATCAATGCAGGGCTGACACATCGAGACACACAACCATTCACACTCACATTCACACCTACGGTCAATTTAGAGCCACCAATTAACCTAACCTGCATGTCTTTGGACTGTGGGGGAAACCAGAGGACCTGAAGGAAACCCATGCAGACACAGGGAGAACATGCAAACTCCACACAGAAAGGACCCCGTCGGCCACTGGGCTCGAACCCAGAACCTTCTTGCTGTGAGGCGACAGTGCTAACCACTACACCACTGTGCTGCCCATTCTTTCTTATTGATTATTTGTAATGATTCTTCACTGATATAGTTCAAACTCAAAGATGTAGAAATTGAAATTTCTAGGCAAGCATACCGTATAAAAAAGAAATCCCATCCTTTGGAACTCTTCTTTCACCACAAATGATTTCTCATTTATGAACTGTCATATAGTTGGATTCTTTGCTCATACAGAGTTGTATATCTGATATAATTGTCAGTTTTATTGTAATAATCTTCAACAGGACATCTGGAGCTGGATTTGAGGCATTTAGAACGCTGTATTTCCTTTGTCCGCTCCTCCGTCTCCTCCTATTCATCCTCTTAGTGCCCCACTGTCTTGCTGATGACATTATGGTCTCAGAAGTATGATGTGATGGTAACGTAGTCTGATTCAGCATATGGTAAAAGAACCATCCCCCCACACTGATCCCACTCTACATTGTTCTGCTTGCTCTTACAGCCTGAAAGTACACCAGGAACAATCAAATTAGTTGTTATTGAAACCTTAAAAATGTAAAGACTTCAATATAGTTAAAAGAGACATGGCAAGAATGATATGAGATCAGGAAGACAGAGGTCACATTAGTGCATTTGAAGTAAACACAGGGTTTACACTGTATACAGTGGTGCTTGAAAGTTTGTGAAAACTTTAGATATTTTTGCATAAATATAACCTAAAACATCATCAGATTTTCACAGAAGTCCTAAAAGTAGATAAAGAGAACCCAGTTAAACAAATGAGACAAAAATATTATACTTGGTCATTTATTAAGTGAGGAAAATGACCCAATATTACATATCTGTGAGCGGCAAAAGTATGTGAACCTTTGCTTTCAGTATCTGGTGTGACCCTCTTGTGCAGCAATAACTGCAACTAAATGTTTCCAGTAACTGTTGATCAGTCCTGCACACCGGCTTGGAGGAATTTTATCCCATTGCTCCATACAGAACAGCTTCAACTCTGGGATGTTGGTGGGTTTCCTCACATGAACTGCTCGCTTCAGGTCCTTCCACAACATTTCCATTGGATTAAGGTCAGGACTTTGACTTGGCCATTCCAAAACATGAACTTTATTCTTCTTTAACCATTCTTTGGTAGAACGACTTGTGTGCTTAGGGTCGTTGTCTTGCTGCATGACCCACCTTCTCTTGAGATTCAGTTCATGGACAGATGTCCTGACATTTTCCTTTAGAATTCGCTGGTATAATTCAGAATTCAATGTTCCATCAATGATGGCAAGCCGTCCTGGCCCAGATGCAGCAAAACAAGCCCAAACCATGATACTACCACCATCATGTTTTACAAATGGGATAAGGTTCTTATGCTGGAATGCAGTGTTTTCTTTTCTCCAAACATAACGCTTCTCATTTAAACCAAAATGTTCGATGTTGGTCTCATCCGTCCACAAAACATTTTTCCAATAGCCTTCTGGCTTGTGCACATAATCTTTAGCAAACTGCAGATGAGCAGCAATGTTCTTTTTGGAGAGCAGTGGCTTTCTCCTTGCAACCCTGCCATGCACACCTTTGCTGTTCAGTGTTCTCCTGATGGTGGACTCATGAACATTAACATTAGCCAATGTGAGAGAGGCCTTCAGTTGCTTAGAACTTACCCTGGGGTCCTTTGTGACTTCGCCAACTATTACATGCCTTGCTCTTGGAGTGATCTTTGTTGGTCGACCACTCCTGGGGAGGGTAACAATGGTCTTGAATTTCCTCCATTTGTACACAACCTGTCTGACTGTGGATTGGTGGAGTCCAAACTCTTTAGAGATGGTTTTGTAACCTTTTCCAGCCTGATGAGCATCAACAATGCTTTTTATGAGGTCCTCAGACATCTCCGTTGTTCGTGCCATGATAAACTTCCACAAACATGTGTTGTGAAGATCAGACTTTGATAGATCCCTGTTCTTTAAATAAAACAGGGTGCCCACTCACACCTGTTTGTCATCCCATTGATTGAAAACACCTGACTAATTTCACCTTCAAATTAACTGCTAATCCTAGAGGTTCACATACTTTTGCCACTCACAGATATGTAATATTGGATCATTTTCCTCAATAAATAAATGACCAAGTATAATATTTTTGTCTCATTTGTTTAACTGGGTTCTCTTTATCTACTTTTAGGACTTGTGTGAAAATCTGATGATGTTTTACTTCATATTTATGCAGAAATATAAATTCTAAAGGATTCACAAACTTTCAAGCACAACTGTATAATATCTCAGGAGACTGAAAGAAACCTGCTCATGTATGTTACTGTCACTGAAACAAGAAGAATAACTGCATGGTTTGATAATGATGAGCAAAGATTGCATCTCTAAAGATTACATGGTTTAGGGTGATTATTATCAGCAAATAAAGAACACATGCAAAAATTTCAAGATTATGAAATTATTTAAGGAATTTGCAATCAGAATATAATTTCCTATATTTAATTGAAAATAGTACAAAGACAACATAGCAAATGTTGAAACTGAGTAATGTTATTAATATGCTCACTTTGAATTTAATGCAAGCAATACATTTCCAAAAAGTTGGGATAGGGGCATGTTCACCACTGTGATGAATCACCTCTTCTTCTTTTTTTTTTTTTTAAACAACACTCTGTAAACTTTTGGGAAATGAGAAAAACAACCTCTGTTGTTTTAAAGTGTTATCCCATTCTGATCTAAAGTAGGATTTCAGCTGCTCAACTGTTTGGGGTATCAAATGTTTTCAGGTCTGGACTGCAGGCAGGCCAGTTTAGCACCCAGACTCTTTTACTATGGAGCCATGCAGATGTAATTGTGTAGAATGCGGTTTAGCATTGTCTTGTTGAAATAAGTAACGCCTTCCCTGAAAAAGACATCATCTGGATAGCAGGACATTTTGCTCCAAAACCTGTAAATATCATTCAGCATTAATGGTGCTTTCCTAGATGTACAAGCTACCCATTTCATGTGTACTAATGCACCCTCATACTGTACCATCACAGATGCTAGCTTTTGAGCTGTGCACTGATAACAAGCCAGATGGTTCCTCTCCTCTTTTGCCTGAAGGACATGGTGTCCATGATTTTGAAAATGAATTTCAGATTTCGATTCATCAGATCTCGGGACAATTTTCCACTTCACCTCAGTCCATCATAAAAGAACTCTGGGCCAGAGAAGGTGGCAGTGTTTCTGGATATTGTTTATATATGGCTTTAACTTGCATTTATGGATGCAGTGATGAACTGTGTTCACGGACGATAGTTTTCAGAAGTGTTCCTGAGCCCATACAGTGAGTTCCATGACAGAATCATGTCACCTAATGCCCCGAAGATCACAGGCATCCAATGTTGGTTTTCGTCCTTGTCCCTTGTGTACAGAGATGTCTCCAGATTCTCTGATCTTTGAATGATATCATGTACCTTAGATGATGTGATCCCCAAATTCTTTGCAACATTACTTTGAGGAATGTTATTCTTAAATTGTTGCACTATTTGCCCACACAGAGTGATGAATCCCATTGGTAATACCTGTACATCTTTACTCCTGAGAAACTCTGCCTCTCAGAGATGCTCTTTTTCTACCTGATCATGTTCCTGGCCTGTTTACAATTAATCTATTTAGTTGTGAGATGCTCCAACAGATTTTTTTTTATTTTTTATTTAGCATTACACAAGGTTTTCAGTCTTTTGTTGCCCCAACCCCACTTTTTGAAACATCTTGTTGGCATTAAATTCAAAATGAGCATATATTTTTAAAAATATGAATACATAATAAAATTTCTGTTTCAACATTTGTGATGATGTTTTTGTACTATTTCCAATGAAATATAGAGTTTCCATCATTTGCATTGCATCACACTCATTTTTAAAAAAATTTTTAATTTATTATTTTACACAGCATGCCAGCTTCTTTGGAAACAGGTTTATTTATTGTGTATATATATATATATATATATATATATATATATTCATTCATTTCATTTCATTTCATTATCTCTAGCTGCTTTATCCTGTTCTACAGGGTCGCAGGCAAGCTGGAGTCTATCCCAGCTGACTACGGGCGAAAGGCGGGGTGCACCCTGGACAAGTCGCCAGGTCATCACAGGGCTGACACATAGACACAGACAACCATTCACACCTACGGTCAATTTAGAGTCACCAGTTAACCTAACCTGCATGTCTTTGGACTGTGGGGGAAACCAGAGCACCCGGAGGAAACCCACGCGGACATGGGGAGAACATGCAAACTCCGCACGGAAAGGCCCTCGCCGGCCACGGGGCTCGAACCCAGACCTTCTTGCTGTGAGGTGACAGCACTAACCACTACACCACTGTGCCGCCCTATATATATATATATATATATATATATATATATATATATATAGAGTGCCTGCAAAAGTATTCATCCCCCTTGATGTTTGTCCTTTTTTTGTCACGTTACAAGCTGGAATTAAAATGGATTTTTGGGGGGTTAGTAACATTTGATTTACACAACATGCCTACCACTTTAAAGGTGAATTTTTTTTTTTTTACTGTGACACAAACAATAATTAAGATGAAAAGACAGAACTCTGGAGTGTGCATATGTATTCACCCCCGTTCATATGAAACCCCAAAATAAGAGCTGGTCCAACCAATTCTCTTCATAAGGCACATAATTAGTTGATTAAGATCCACCTGGGTGCAATCAAAGTGTCACATGATCTGTCACATGATGTCTGTATAAATCAGCCTGTTCTGGAAGGACCCTGACTCTGCAACACGACTAAGCCAGCAACATGAAAACCAAGGAGCCTCCATACAGGTCAGAGACAAAGTTGTGGAGAAGTATAGATCAGGTTTGGGTTATAAAAAAATATCCTAAAATTTTAATATCCCATGGAGCACCATTAAATCCATTATAGCAAAATGGAAAGAATATGGCACCACTACAAACCTGACAAGAGAAGGCCCCGCCCACCAAAACTCACAGACCAGGCAAGGAGGGCATTAATCAGAGATACAACAAAGACACCAAAGATAACACTGAAGGAGCTGCAAAGATCCACAGCGGAGATGGGAGTATCTGTCCATAGGACCACTTTAAGCCATACACTCCACAGAGTGGGACTTAATGGAAGAGTGGCTAAGAAAAAAGCCAATGCTTCAAGAAAAATTTAGAAAACATGTTTGGAATTTACCCAACAGCATGTGGCAGACTCCCCAAACACATGGAAGAAGATTCTCTGGTCAAATAAGACTAAAATTGATCTTTTTGGCCATCATGGGAAATGCAATGTTTGGCATAAACCCAACACCCTGGTATCACCATTCCTACAGTTCATTGACAGCGAGCTAAACTTTGACAGTCACATGAAAGCAATCACTAAAACGGCATTTTATCACCTAAAAAACATTTCCAAACTAAGAGGACTTATGTCAAAAAATGATCTGGAAAAACTTATACATGCCTTCATCTCTAGTAGGGTTGATTACTGCAATGGCCTTTTCACAGGCCTGCCAAAAAAGACCATCAAACGACTTCAGCTGGTTCAAAATGCAGCGGCTAGGGTTCTCACATGAACAAAAAGAACAGAGCACATTACTCCAATTCTTAGGTCCCTTCACTGGCATCCAGTAAGCTACATAATTGACTTTAAAGCATTGCTGCTGATGTATAAATCTCTAAATGGTACAGGGCCCAATTACCTCTCTGATATGTTGCAGCAGCCTAACCCAATCAGATCTACCAGATCGCAGCAGCAAAATTTATTGGTAAAACCTGTTGTTAAAACAAAGTGTGGTGAAGCAGCTTTTAGTTACTATGCAGTACAGCTATGGAACCAACTGCCAGAGGACATCAAAAATGCTCCTGCTGTTGACAGCTTCAAATCTAGACTAAAGACCAAGCTGTTTTCAGATGCTTTCTGCTAAATGATTAATATTGTCATCTTTACATGTTTTAAACTTTCTTAACTTTTACAGTCTCTGCATGTTTTAAACTTTACTTAACTTTTATTCTATTTTATTCTGCTGTTTTTTTACTGAACTTTTACTTCATTTTATTATTTTATTTCTACTATTGTTTAATTCTTATTATTTTTTCCCCATTTATTTTGTGTAATTTTATTTTCTATTGTTTACTGTTTTGCTTTTACTTCTATAAAGCACATTGAACTGCCACTGTGTATGAAATGTGCTATATAATGCCGCTTTTCCACTACAAACGCGGCTGAGTCGGGCTGAGCCGTGCCGTGCTGAGTCGGGCTGAGCGGGGCTGTTGGAGTTGCATTTCGACTACAACTGCGCTGAACCGTGCTGGCTGGAAGTGGGTGGACACATTGGGTGGAGTTAGCGAAAGTGGGTGGACGTCAGGTGATGTCGTTAAGCAGCGCAAACAGTGACATCAGTGAGCTTTTAAGCGGTAGTCTCACGACCCGAATAGTAAACAATAAACATGGAGGACATGGAGTCGTTAGTGTTGTTGGTCTTGGTGCTGTGGCTTGTTGTCACCGACAACGCGGACAGATACTGGCAAGAGCGTATAGATGAGGCGAGGCGCATAAGGCTTCAGAAATTCTCGTAATTTGTAATTATTCTCCTTCTGGGTTTGCGGTGTTTACAGATCCCAGCGCGCTCGCGGGGCGTGTGTGGGCATGTGAGGACACTCCTCCTCACCAATCAGTGCACAGGGGAGTGTCTGCTCACGCCCCCAGCCTCACTCGGCACGGCTTGGCTCGCTTCAGCCCCACTCCAAAACGGTGCGAGTTTTAGGGGCTAAGCAGGGCTGAAACGAGCTGAGTCGTGCTGGTTTTTGGTAGTCGAAACGCAAGCCGTGTCGGGCTGAAGTGAGCTGAAGCGAGCTGAAGTGAGCTGAAAAAGGGTAGTGGAAAAGGGCCATAAATAAACTTGCCTTGCCTTACAGTGAAGCATGGTGGTGGCAGCATCATGCTGTGGGGATATTTTTCATCTGCAGGGACAGGAAAGCTGGTCAGGACTGAAGGAAAGATGGATGGCACTAAAGACAGGACAATTCTGGGGGGAAACCTGTTTGAGTCGGCCAGGGGTTTGAGACTAGAACGAAGGTTAATGTTCCAGCAGGACAATGACCCTAAACATACTGCTAAAGCTACATTGGAGTGGTTTAAAAAGAAACATTTAAATGTCTTGGAATGGCCTAGTCAAAGCCCAGACCTCAATCCAATTGAGAATCTGTGGCAAAACTTGAAGATTGCTGTACACAAACGCAACCCAGCTAACTTGAAGGAGTTGGAGCAGTTTTGCCTTGAGGAATGGGTAAAAATCCCAGTGGCTAGATGTGCTAAGCTAATAGAGACATACCCCAAGAGACTTGCAGCTGTAATTGCAGCAAAAGGTGGTTCTACAAAGTATTGACTTTGGGGGTTGAATACCTATACACACTCCAAATTTCTGTTTTTTTCATCTTAATTATTGTTTGTGTCACTCACACACACACACACACACACACACACACACACACACACACACAAAATCACCTTTAAAGTGGTCGGCATGTTGTGTAAATCAAATGGTGCTAACCCCTACAAAAATACATTTTAATTCCAGCTTGTAATGCGACAAAACACCAAGGGGAATGAATACTTTTGCTTGATACTATAGACACTATATTAATTAGTGTCTATAGTATCAAGCAAAAGTATTCATGATTCATATATATATATATATATATATATATATATATATATATATATGAATCATCACTTTTTAAGATCATAACAGGTACAAGTATAAAAGCAAGGCTGTCAATTAAAGCACATTTGTGTTATACAGTACACTAATAAGCCAGCAGAAAGCTGATGCTAATCTTTTAACTTCATTTCCTTTTTCAGACAGGAATAACACCCTACTGTGCCTCCACTGAGCTCTTCTTCTATCCATCTATTCTTGAAATATAAGATCTCAAAAAGTCTCCTCAGCTGGAACTTGTTAGTGAGATGCTCTAAGGCACAGCCATTATCTCTGTACTCTGTGTGTGTGCGTGTGTGAGATAGATAGATAGATAGATAGATAGATAGATAGATAGATAGATAGATAGATAGATAGATAGAATGGTGTTTGAATGTTTGTGAACCATTTAGAATTTTCTATATTTCTGCATAAATATGACCTAAAACATCATCAGATTTTCACACAAGTCCTAAAAGTAGATAAAGAGAACCCAGTTAAACAAATGAGACAAAAATATTATACTTGGTCATTTATTTATTGAGGAAAATGATTCAATATTACATATCAGAGAGTGACAAAAGTATGTGAATCTCTAGCAGTTAATTTGAAGGTGAAATTAGAGTCAGGTGTTTTCAATCAATGAGATGACAATCAGGTGTGAGTGGGCACCCTGTTTTATTTAAAGAACAGGGATCTATCAAAGTCTGATCTTCACAACACATGTTTATGGAAGTTTATCATGGCACGAACAAAGGAGATTTCTGAGGATCTCAGAAAAAGCATTGTTGATGCTCATCAGGCTGGAAAAGGTTACAAAACCATCTCTAAAGTGTTTGGACTCCACCAATCCACAGTCAGACAGGTTGTGTACAAATGGAGGAAATTCAAGACCATTGTTACCCTCCCCAGGAGTGGTCAACCAACAAAGATCACTCCAAGAGCAAGGCGTGTAATAGTCGGCGAGGTCACAAAGGACTCCAGGGTAACTTCTAAGCAACTGAAGGCCTCTCTCACATTGGCTAATGTTAATGTTCATGAGTCCACCATCAGGAGAACACTGAACAACAATGGTGTGCATGGCAGGGTTGCAAGGAGAAAGCCACTGCTCTCCAAAAAGAACATTGCTGCTCATCTGCAGTTTGCTAAAGATCACATGGACAAGCCAGAAGGCTATTGGAAAAATGTTTTTTGGACGGATGAGACCAAAATAGAACTTTTTGGTTTAAATGAGAAGCATTATGTTTGGAGAAAAGAAAACACTGCATTCCAGCATAAGAACCTTATCCCATCTGTGAAACATGGTGGTGGTAGTATCATGGTTTGGGCTTGTTTTGCTGCATTTGGGCCAGGACAGCTTGCCATCTTTGGTGGAACAATGAATTCTGAATTATACAAGGGAATTCTAAAAGAAAATGTCAGGACATCTGTCCATTAACTGAATCTCAAGAGAAGGTGGGTCATGCAGCAAGACAACAACCCTAAGCACACAAGTCGTTCTACCAAAGAATGGTTAAAGAAGAATAAAGTTCATGTTTTGGAATGGCCAAGTCAATGTCCTGACCTTAATACAATCAAAATGTTGTGGAAGGACCTGAAGCGAGCAGTTCATGTGAGGAAACCCACCAACATCCCAGAGTTGAAGCTGTTCTGTATGGAGGAATGGGCTAAAATTCCTCCAAGCCGGTGTGCAGGACTGATCAACAGTTACCGGAAAAGTTTAGTTGCAGTTATTGCTGTACAAGAGGGTCACACCAGATACTGAAAGCAAAGGTTCACATACTTTTGCCACTCATGGATATGTAATATTGGATCATTTTCCTCAATAAATAAATGAGCAAGTATAATATTTTTGTCTCATTTGTTTAACTGGGCTCTCTTAATCTACTTTTAGGGCTTCTGTGAAAATCTGATTATGTTTTAGGTCATATTTATGCAGAAATATCGAAAATTCTAAAGGGTTCACAAATTTTCAAGCACCACTGTCGATAGACAGATATCTCCTCTCATACTGTATTACCTCTCCCGCAGTTTTAGACTTCCATACACCTATATAGACACATGTCTCATTCATCTCATTATCTCTAGCCGCTTTATCCTGTTCTACAGGGTCGCAGGCAAGCTGGAGTCTATCCCAGCTGACTATGGGCGAAAGGCGGGGTACACCCTGGACAAGTCGCCAGGTCATCACAGGGCTGACACATAGACACAGACAACCATTCACACTCACATTCACACCTACGCTCAATTTAGAGTCACCAGTTAACCTAACCTGCATGTCTTTGGACTGTGGGGGAAACCAGAGCACCCGGAGGAAACCCACGTGGACATGGGGAGGACATGCAAACTCCGCACAGAAAGGCCCTCGCCAGCCATGGGGATCGAACCCGGACCTTCTTGCTGTGAGGCGACAGTGCTAACCACTACACCACCGTGCCGCCCATAGACACATGTATGGATCCAAAAAAATTTTTTTTTTTTTTGCTCCTTACCAGAACACAACTGTGTTTCACATAGTTTAATAATAATTTAATGATTTTTATTTTCACATGCACACATTCTTAGCTATACCAGTGATGGAAAGCGTATCAAATACACTGACTTGGGTACTATGAATGTAGAAATAATTAATCTGAGTAAATGTAAAAGCAGTGATCAAGAAAATGATCTTGAGTTTAAAAACAACTTCTGTTTACAAATTACAAATCACTTTGTTGTTTTTAACATCATTAATCCAAAAAATTTCTATATCTGTGTCAGGCATTTTTGAAAAATTGTACACAGTGTATTGTTTGAAATTTTTCAAAAATTGTCCACAGTATCGTATCTAAAAATTGAAGCAACCCCATGTCTAGCATCCCTGCTGGCTGGTTGCAATATAACATGTTCCACCACCCATCACCATGTGTTTCAATTACAAAATAGCCTTTTTCCTATATCACTTTTCTCATGCCAACTGTCTTTCATCTACAGTGTCTAATTTGTACAGTTAGTTTTCCCTATGCTCATATCTGTACATTTTATTTTCCCCAGAACTTAGACTTTAAAATGTTATTCTACTGTATCATAAGAAGGTGTGGCTAAGCTTGGGAATGAAGTAATTGGCAGCCTTGGCAAAGTGCTGGACCTTGGTATTGTGGAGAAGGGGGAATGCCTACCAAATGAGTAGGTACCAGACGTTGACTCTTGTCTCTACTGCACAGACTCTGGCTCCAAATTTAATGTTTGAAAAAGTTAACGCTGACACCTTTCTGTTTTAGCCAGCATTAACTTTTTCAGCAGTTTGGCTACAGTAGCTCTTTTGTGAGATTTGGCCATATTGGCTAGCCTTCATGCTCCATGCAAATCAATGAGCCTTCAACACCCATGACCCTGTTGCCGGTTCACCGGTTGTCCTTCCCTGGACCATTTTTGGTTGGTACTAACCACTGCATACAAGGAATACCCCACAAGATGTACCAGTTTGGAGATGCTCAGACCCAGTCATCGAGCCTTCACAATCTGGCTCTTGTCAAAGTCGCTCAGATCCTTACGCTTGCCCATTTTTCCTGCTTCCAACACATCAACTTCAAGAATTGACTGTTCTTTTACTACCTCATTTTTCCCACCCCTTGACAAGTGCCATTGTGATTGGTCATAATGTCATGGCTGATCGGTGTGTGTGTATATGGACATGAGTGTAGTTCATATGAACTACATCCAGGACATTGAGTAACATAGTTTCCAATATCCTCACTCGTGAGGAAATCTATGAATTGTTTTGATAAATTTTGATACTTTTTGTATGTGATTGTGTCTATATAATAAAAAGAAAATCACACCTTGGCTTGAAGATATGAAGTTTATCTTCTCGTGTTGAAAAACACATTTTTTATCGAAACATATTGTGGATCTGAGTGACATATTTAAACAATATTGGCTTGCTTTAAGTGGTCTATCGGATATATTCCATTCAGCTAGCATGATACTGAACAAGTCGAAGACAAGTAGCTGAATGGAACATATCTGATAGACCACAACAAAAAGCTAGCCATTATTATTATTATTATTATTATTATTATTATTATTATTATTATACATACACATTCCTTTCAGGTGTTCAATGCATCATTCTCTTTCAAAATTCTCTCAAAATCTTTCATATTTAATGAAGCAAACCTGGAGGCCATGTTTGTTTACAAATTGTCACAGTCGCTCGCTAGCGCAGAAATTTTACATTTCCGATGTCTCTTTTCTAGTTTTTTGATGTCTGTTGGTATGTTTTTCTCTTGTAAATATGTTTGAAGAATATCTAATTAAGTTTTGGTAGCCTTTTGGGCGTTCAACGTGTCCTTCTCTTTCCTGGCAAACAAAGAAATGATTCTGCGCATGCACAGCAGAAAACTTTCTCATTGGATATTCACATCAGCTCCAACATGTGATGTCATGTTGTCTTGATAACCATGCAATATTGTAAACCATATACAACACTCATTCTCCATTGGGTAGAGTGATGTAATACATGTAGGATAAGTGATATGCTAACAATATTGCATGCTATCAAACCAAATGAATGGAACCCACTAGAAGGGAATACAATACATGTTTTTATTCCATCGAAAATTGTCCTGTATGTATAATAATTCAATAATATTGGCTGGCTTTAAGTGGTCTATCAGATATATTCCATTCAGCTAGCATGATATTGAATGAGTCGAAGACAAGTAGCTGAATGGAATATATCTGATAGACCATGAAAAAAAGCCAGCCAATATTATTATTATTATTATAATACACTTTCTTCATATCAGCATTTTCGAAGGCCAATGTGAACTTACCCACAACTCGGGGCTGTTAGCGCGGCAGTCCAGTTACCTTCTTGCTGGTGTAGTCTTAGCGAAGGCCAATGCTAGTGCAGTCAAGATGAATATGATTATTATTATTATTATTTTCCCTGTGTAATTTACTTGTTACTTTTAAAATCAACATGGACAGCTACACACAACGGAGCGACCTGGCAGCCAAAATTCTCTCAAAATCTTCTACTTTTAACGACGCAAACCTCGCAGCCATGTTTGTTTACAAACTGTCACAGTCACTCGCTAACGTGGAAGTTTTACATCTCCGATGTATCTCTTTTCCAGTTTTTCAATGTCTATTGGTATGTTTTTTTTCTTGTAAATATGCGTGAAAAATATATAATGAAGTTTTGGTAGTCTTTTGGGTGTTCAGCGGGTCTTCTTTCTTTCCCGGCCAACAAAGAAATGATTGTGCGCATGCACAGCACAAAAGTTTTATCACTGGATCTTTGCATGAGCTCCGATGTGTGACATTGTGTTGTCATGACAACGTGCAATATTATAACAATATTGCATGCTCATTCTCTATTGGGGAGAGTGGCGTAATACATGAAGGATAAGCGGTATGATAACAATATTGCATACCATCAATAAACCCACTAGAAGGGAATAGAATACATGTTTTTATTCCAATCAAAAAAGTGTCCTGTCTGTATAACATCCATCCATCCATTATCCATAGCTGCTTATCCTGTGCATGGTCGCAGGCAAGCTGGAGCCTATCCCAGCTAACTATGGGTGAGAGGCGGGGTACACCCTGGACAACTCGCCAGATCATCGCAGGGCTGACACATAGAGACAAACAACCATTCACACTCACACATTCACACCTACGGTCAATTTTGAGCCACAAATTAACCTAACCTGCATGTCTTTGGACTGTGGGGGAAACCCATGCAGACATGGGGAGAACATGCAAACTCCACACAGAAAAGCCCTCGTCGGCTGCTGGGCTCAAACCCAGGACCTTCTTGCTGTGAGGCGACAGTGCTAACTACTACACCACCATGCCACCTATATGTATAATAAGTCCCGATATTTCACTCTGATGATGTCACTCTCAGTGTTTTCCCACTGACTAGACGTGTGTTGTCAAAATGACGAACTGGTTCAAAATTAAAATTCTTTTGATTAACTTGTGTATTTTTTGTGGATGGCCTAATGGTTAGAGAAGCAGCTTTGGGACCAAAAGGTCATCGGTTCAAGTCCCTGGACCAGCAAGAATGGCTGAAGTGCCCTTCGGCAAGGCACCTAATCCTCAATTGCTCCCTGGGCTGTTCTGGGTATGTTGTACGGTATGTCGCTCAGGGTAAGAGTGTCTGCTAAATGCCTGTAATGTAATATATAATATAAAGAATATTACATGGTGGTGAAAAGTTTATACTCTTGTATTGAAAAATAGTTTACTTGCCCGCTTCATTTACTCATGAATATGTTCAACACTCGAAGATAAACTTCATATCTTCACACACAAAGTCCTCATTATTATGAGTAATACATAATACATAGTATGTGACATACGTTACAAAACTAGCCAGTCTTGTTTGGACTTGTATGCTGTTTCTTCTTCTTTAAGGTTTTATGGCAGTTGGCAAACCAACTTAAAGGTGCATTACCGCCACTGACTGGGCTGAAGTTTTGAACAGAGATATACTGTAAGGGAGGGGGAAAAAATGTATATTCTTTTAGCTAATTCTGTATCTTTCAGAAATTTGATAATGTAACAATACATCTGACTTGATGCTCTCCCTAATAAACCAGGTAAAGTGAAATTGTGATGATTAACCATTCTGAGAGATTTATAAAGCTCATTTCTTTTGCATTCATATTTCTTACAGTGAAGCATTACCTGCTCTACTGATTCCGGATGGCTACAGTATTCACAATTTCCGGCTGGGTATTTGCCTATTTTGTTAAGAGAACAGTGAAGTCCTGTATGTCCAATTCTTAATCGGGTGATCATGATGTCTTCTCTCCAACTCCTGCCCCCTATCCTTCCAGTATTCACCTGTTTTTCAATGTAGTATAGATGTCTTCCTGTTTCACTGCCATCCCAATATTCCTGCCAGACTGACTTTGCGTAGGACTTGATGTAAATCTTAGCCTCTGCCTTACTGATTGGGATTTGCAATTCTATTTCTATATTATTTAGTGTTTGCTTAGCCAGCTTGTCAACCTGTTCATTTCCATCCACGCCAACATGCACAGGTACCCAAAGAAAACTAGTTGTAATGCCCTTTGAATCTATTTTACACAAAGTTATAAAGATTTCATTGATTATATCTGTTCTAAATGATTTACCTGATTGAATACTTTCCAATGCTGAGTAACTATCTAAGATAGTTTTGTTGACTGTTTTGTTTACTGCATTTTCTTTAACCCATTCCAAGGCCAATAATATTGCCACCAATTCTGTTGTATTCACATTGTTGGTCACTCTTTTCTGAAGACTTACTCCTTTCTTTGGGATATACACTGCTGATTCAGCACACCCTTTTTGGGGGTCTTTAGAACCATCTGTAAATATACATGTATATTTAGAAAAATAAAAATCCAAATAATTTTGTACAATTTCCCTTACTGATATATCATTTGATTTCTTTCTTATTTCTTGATGAATATTTAAATCTACAACTGGTAATGGGAATAACCATGGTGGGACTGGTGATAATGGGACTGTTTGGGCAATACTGTAGCTGATGTAAACCAATACTTTCTGCTTTAGAAAGAAAGAAAGCACAACTTTATTCATCACATACTTGTGAAATTCCTCTCTGCATTTAACCCATCTGAAGCAGTCAACACACACATGCGCACACACACATACCCAGAGCAGTGGGCAGCCATGCTAACAGCACCCGGGGAGCAGTTGGGAGTTAGGTGCCTCGCTCAAGGGCACCTCAGCCCAAGGCCGTCCCATATTAACCTAACCGCATGTCTTTGGACTGTGGGGGAAACTGGAGCACCCGGAGGAAACCCACGCAGACACGGGGAGAACATGCAAACTCCACACAGAAAGGCCCCTGTTGGCCACTGGGCTCAAACCCAGAACCTTCTTGCTGTGAGGTGACCGTGCTAACCACTACATCATTTTAGCATCACTTATCCATCCAAAGCTTTGGAAATTAGATTCATAGTGTTCCCAACAATCTTTTGTTCTACTTTTAGCAGGATGATTGTCATAATGCCTCTGAAGATTGACCCAATATGCCATCATCAAATCAAATCAAATCAAATCAAATCAAGTTTATTTGTACAGCGCTTTTAACAATAAACATTGTCGCAAAGCAGCTTTACAGAATTTGAACGACTTAAAACATGAGCTAATTTTATCCCTAATCTATCCCCAATGAGCAAGCCTGTGGCGACGGTGGCAAGGAAAAACTCCCCCAGATGACATGAGGAAGAAACCTCGAGAGGAACCAGACTCAAAAGGGAACCCATCCTCATTTGGGCAACAACAGACAGCCTGACTATAATATTAACAGTTTTAACAGGTATAACCCTCAACTGTCCTCATGGGGCCGTCCTTCACAGGAGCGGTGCGATAAAACTCCGACCAGACACAGGGCACCAGGATGGATCAAGCAGGTCCGAGGGGCAGAAGAGGCCAGCATCTCAATCCCAGGATCAACATGTAACTCAGAGGGACAGATTGGGGGGGAGAGAGAGAAAGAAAACACATTGTTAGGTATGCCCTAAAAATGACAAGTATTAAATCTGTGTGGTAGGCTCGCAGAGACGAGAGTCTTTACATCCGGCATAACACACAACAATGGCATGTTAATATGGTAAAATATATCATGACCTGCTCTGGCTGGATGTTTGATTGGGTGATGGGAGCACACTCCTCAGCAATGATGAGATGTAGATGGGACCCTTAGGGCTGGCCAAGACAATTCAGTTACATTTCACCTGGTCTGGGACATGCGACAGAAGTCTGACGGCCAATTCCCTGCAGGCTACGATAGCCAGTCGAGGTCTCCACCCTCTCCACCAAAAGATTTCCTGTTGACTCCATGTAACTCAGAGGGACAGATTTGGGGTGGGGGGGAGGGAAAGAAAACACAGGTGGTTAGGTATGCCCAATGTCACCTGAATAAGTAGGAACAGTATACATATTGCACCAAGTACAAGCAGGGACTTCGGCAACTAACTATGACAGCATAACTAAAAGGAGAGAGCCAGAAGGTAACACAGGCATGAGGGAGCCCCGGGACATAAAGCAGCCAGCCACTACACCGTCAACAAACTCGAGTGAGCAAGCGAGTGGGGACTGACAGCATCCATACATCCCAGTTTACCAAAACACTCTATGTCTGAGGACCCTCCAGATCTACTCCTTTACCTCATAAACACCATTAACAAAAGGCTTGACTAAACAGATATGTTTTCAGCATAGACTTAAATGCTGAGACTGTGTCTGATTCCCGAACATTACTTGGAAGGCTGTTCCATAACAGTGGGGCTTTGTAAGAAAAGGCTCTGCCCCCTGATGTAGCCTTCACTATACGAGGTACCAGCAGATAGCCTGCACCTTTTGATCTAAGTAGGCGTGGCGGGTCATAAAGGAGCAGAAGTTCACTCAGGTACTGTGGTGCGAGACCATTTAGTGCTTTAAAGGTCAATAGTAGTATTTTATAATCAATACGAAATTTGATTGGGAGCCAATGCAGTGTGGATAAGACAGGCGTGATGTGGTCATATTTTCTAGTTCTAGTAAGGACTCTTGCTGCTGCATTTTGAATTAACTGGAGCTTGTTTATGCACTTATTGGAACATCCAGACAGTAAGGCATTACAATAATCCAACCTGGAGGTAACGAAAGCATGGACTAGTTTTTCTGCATCATGCAATGACATTAAATTTCTTATCTTTGCAATATTTCTGAGATGAAAGAAAGCTATCCGGGTGATGTTATCAATGTGAGTTTCGAATGAAAGACTGGGGTCAATAATCACTCCGAGGTCTCATCAATTGTAGCCTTCTGATCCTTAATGGCATTTCTCCCATTTCCACCTGCATTGAAGACACTGGGGATGTTTTAAAAGACCCACTGCAAATTCTTAAAGTCAAGTCAAGTCAAGTCAACTTTGTTTGTATAGGGCTTTTAACAATAGACATTGTCCCTGTGGCAGCGGGGGCGTGGTCAAGCGCCGGTCTGTGACAGGAGGGCGGAGTCAGGGAAGGTAAGTGGCAGAATCACTACACCCTGGGTGCGATTTGCTGGGGGGGATGGTGGGGATCATCCTCCCCTCTGGTTTTTATCTCTGCTGAAAAAAAATCCTCGGGGACAACCCCGTCAATAAAACAAACAAACCAAAAAAAAGTTGACATGACAGGCATGTTGTGACACAGTTTTCTATGGTCTACATTGCACTCACTTTCAAAATGACCTGAAGTGGCAGCTTTGATGTTCACGAACGTCTAGGGTTGCCAACCGTCCCGTATTGGGCGGGACATCCCATTTTTTGGGTAATTTTAATTTGTCCCGTCAGGGACAGATCCTGCCCCTCACTCCAATGCTGTGGTCTAAATTGCGTAATTGCCGTGAGAAGCGCTATTACAGCGAGTCGCGGTCATCTGTGATTTAAAACCATTCACTGTTGCCATATCCTGAATTTTTAAGCTATACTGACAAAATAGGCATCAAATTAAACTAGAGCAGATGGTGCAGCCAGTGGATACAGCCTAACTGTTCAATAAGGATAGCAGATAGCTTAAAAAAAAAAACTTCCGAAACAGGATAGACCTCAGCCTATAGAAGGGGAGCTTTTCTGCCTCACTCCTGCCTTTGTGATGTCTTTCTTTCTTCTGCTATGAAGCATTGCAGAAGGTTCTTAGGGTTTTCAAATGGACAATTAAGCAAATATCAGGGTTTTACAGCTACAGCAAATCATTTTTCAGTTTATGACATTGCCTTCATAAATATGGCCTGATGAATTATTTGGCCAAAGTTTAAAAGAGAAAAATGAGACAATAATATTAGAATTGTTTGTTATTTTGCATTAAGTTACTTAAAAATATCCATTAATTGGTCTATTAATTTTTAAAAGCTCTATTTTAGAAATGAATTTGTAGTGGCCTACATTTGAAACACTCACCTAAAGGCGATTCGGTACTGTAACTATTTTGGGGTGCTGGGGTGCGTGTACAGGGCCTGTACCAGTACTTGTCCACACCCGGAACAAAGTGTCCCTCATTTGGATATGAGAAAGTTGGCAACCCTACGAACATCCCCAGCAAATAGAAACATTGTAGATAATCAGAGTGTGAACGTGGATTTAGCGCCATGAATCACATCCTTACTGATGAGCGCAACAGAATGAATGTATCCACACTGACAGCCTTCTTTTCCTCGCTGTCAATGGGCCAGACGTGCGTTCCTTCCCTGCTGAGAAATTCGCAGAAATGTGGATTAAAGAAGGGCGAAACGCGGCGGATAGCGCATCGACGGGAAAGCAGAAAAGGCCACATGAACTGCGCCATCAGAGCAAACTGTTCATTTAGTATTCATGTATTTTAGTGATTTTCGAGTCACTGTCCATTTAATCCGGAGGGAGAGAAACATCACAGCAACGCGACAAGCCATGCGAACTTTGTTGTGTTAGTGTTCATGTATTTAGTCAGAGAGATAGGAAGATGAATTTACTATCTCTGGTTTAGTGTTCGTTTTCATTTAGTATTATTCATTTGATATCATCGGATGTTAATGAGCTGTTAGCCTATTGTTACCTTAATTTTGTGACGTTTCATGATTAAAAAAAAAACATCCCCCCTTCTGGTTTTTTGACAAATCGCACCCTGACTACACCTGATGTCAATTAACCTGTGTTTGTGTGTGTCTTCCCAGTGACAGCGCCCTACTTAAGGAGGGAGAGCGAGAGCAGAGGAGCTCATCCCGAACCAGACGCTGGTCGTGTGTGTGGGTTTGTTTGGTTTACGAGTTGTTCACTGAAAAGTGTGGCAATAAAACCCCTGTTTACGAACCTGATCTCTGTCCTGCCATCCTCTGTGCTCCACCCACCCATATAAACTGTTACAGTGGTGCCGAAACCCGGGATCTGGAGCGCAGCAGCCAAACAGCCCCATGGAGTCCTCCCCATTCGCCGAACTGGTCCACGCCCTCTCCACGGCCCAGCAAAGCCAGCACCAGGCGCTAGTCACCCTCCGAAAGGAGCAGGAACAGCGGTTCGAGGCCCTGGTGCTGGCCCAGCAAGAAGATCGTCAGGCGTTCCGGCACCTCCTCACGTCAGTGGGGTCCACCAGCACTCCCACCGCGGGCCCGTCCCCCCTCACCCTAACCAAGATGGGCCCGCAGGACGACCCCGAGGCATTCATCACACTCTCCGAGCAAGTCGCAGAGACCTCGGGGTGGCCGATGGAGCAGCGCGTGGTGCGCCTCCTCCCCCTGCTAATGGGAGAGGTGCAGCTGGCCGCGCTACAGCTCCCCACCGACCGCCAGCTGGCCTATGCGGACCTCTGCTGGGCCGTCCTCCAGCGTGTGGGGCGCACCCTTGAGCAGCAGCAGCAGCGCTTCCGTGCTTTGCGCTTGGAGGAAGTCGGCCGGCCGTTTGCATTTGGCCAGCAACTCCAGGACGCCTGCTGGCGGTGGTTGAGGGCCGACAACCATGATGCCGAGGGGATCATCGACCAGGTGGTACTGGAGCAATTCGTCGCACGCTTGCCAGCAGGAACCGCGGAGTGGGTCCAGTGCCACCGCCCGGCGTCGCTGGATCAGGCAATCGAGCTGGCAGAGGACCATATGGCGGCTGTCCCGGCGGCAGGACAGCAGACAGCCTCTTCTCTCCTCTCCTCTCCTCTCCTCTTCTCTCTCTCTCTCTCTCTCTCTCTCTCCCTCTCCTCCTGTGTCTCGTCCTCACCCCATTCCCCCACCACAGAGGCGGGGGCCGGCGCCACCTGTGCCGGCCCGCCGCACCCGCGGTGCCCTCCCGTTTCTCCCTTCTGTGTCTGTCTCTTCCCCCGCTCAGGTGAGTGAGCCCCAGAACACAGGTGCAGAGAGGAAGCCCGGGCTGGTTTGCTGGCGCTGTGGGGAGCCGGGCCACCTCCAACAACAGCGCACGGTAATGGAGGTGGGCGCGGTGGTTCGGATCCCCGACGTGCCAGGAGCCGCCCTCGATCGGGCCGGAGTGTATTGCATACCGGTGAGTATCCAAGGGGATACATATCAGGTGTTGGTGGATTCTGGTTGTAATCAGACCTCAATTCACCAAAGCCTGGTGTAAAATGAGGCATTGGGGGAGCACAGGGGGTGAAGGTGTTGTGTGTGCACAGGGACGTTCACAGCTACCCTTTGGTGTCGGTCCACATTTTTTCCGAGGGGAAAAATTTATAGTGAAGGCGGCGGTTAATCCTTGCCTTACCCACTCTATAATTTTGGGGACTGATTGGCCGGGATTTCGGGATTTAATGACACACTTAGTGAAGAGTGGGTCCTGCCATTTAATAGGGGGAGGTCCCGGTGTCCCTTTGGTGGGAGCAGCTGTCGCAGAGCCGTCTACATCATCTCCGCGTCAGAGTGAGGAGCCGCTGGCCCCTCCTCTCCCTGTTGGTGAATCCCTCGCGGATTTCCCATTAGAGCAGTCGTGAGACGAAACTCTGCGGCATGCGTTTGACCAAGTGAGAGTAATTGATGGTCAAACGCTCCAGCCGAACGCCACCCCGTTCTTCCCCTACTTCGCGATTATGAAGAATAGATTACACCGAATGACGCAGGACACTCAAACTAAAGAGCGAGTCATGCAGCTTTTAATTCCGAAGAGCCGCCGGGAATTGGTATTCCAGGCGGCTCACTTTAATCCCATGGCTGGACACCTAGGGCAGGATAAAAACACACTAGCCTGAATAATGACCCGATTCTATTGGCCGGGGATTCACGGTGATGTCCGTAGGTGGTGTACGGCGTGCCGCGAGTACCAGTTAGTAAATCCAGTGGCCATTCCAAAAGCGCCTTTGCACCCTCTACCATTAATCGAGACCCCGTTCGAAAGAATTGGGATGGATCTCGTCTGGCCATTAGATCGGTCAACATGAGGGTACTGCTTTATATTAGTTCTGGTGGACTATGCAACGCGATACCCGGAAGCCGTGCCTCTTCGCAATATCTCAGCACGCAGTATTGCGGAGGCACTCTTCCGTGTCATCTCCCGAGTTGGAATCCTGAAAGAGATTCTGACTAATCAAGGCGCCTCGTTTATGTCACGAACACTGAACGAACTGTATGGGTTATTAGGTATTAAGCCGATCCGCACCAGCGTGTATCACCCACAAACTGACGGTTTAGTTGAACGGTTTAATCGCACCCTCAAGAACATAATTAAAAAATTCGTAAGTGAGGACGCACGTAACTGGGATAAATGGCTCGAACCCTTGTTATTTGCAGTACGAGAAGTCCCCCAAGCCTCCACGGGGTTCTCCCCATTTGAATTATTATATGGGCGTAAGCCACGTGGCATTCTAGATGTGCTGCGAGAAAATTGGGAGGAGGGACCTTCACCAAGTAAAAACGAAATTCAATATGTTATTGACCTACACGCAAAACTCCACACCCTCACGCACCTAACCCAGGAGAATTTGCAGCAGGCCCAAGAACGGCAAACCCGCCTGTACGACAAGGGTATGCGCCTTAGAGAGTTTGCACCGGGAGATAAAGTACTTGTACTGTTGCCCACATCGCGCTCTAAATTAGTCGCCAAGTGGCAAGGACCCTTTGAGGTCACACGGCGAGTCGGGGACGTCGACTATGAGGTGAGCCGAATGGACAGGGGTGGGGCGCTACAGATTTACCACCTCAATCTACTCAAACTTTGGAATGAGGAGGTCCCCGTAGCATTGGTGTCGGTGGTTCTGGAGAAGGCGGAGCTGGGGCCGGAGGTTCAAAAAGGCGCATTGACATCGCATACCTCTCTGGTCCCCTGTGGAGACCACCTCTCCCCGACCCAACTCGTGGAGGTTGCCCAGTTGCAGACCGAGTTTTCAGAAGTGTTCTCGCCCCTGCCCGGCCGCACCAACCTCATAGAGCACCACATTGAGACGCCCCCGGGGGTGGTAGTGCATAGCCGCCCTTACAGGCTACCCGAACACAAAAAAAAAAGGTGGTTCGGGAAGAACTCGAGGCCATGCTCGAAATGGGCATCGTCGAGGAGTCCCACAGTGACTGGAGCAGCCCGGTGGTCTTGGTACCCAAGGCCGACGGGTCGGTCCGGTTCTGTGTGAACTATAGAAAAGTCAACGCGGTGTCTAAATTTGACGTGTACCCAATGACTCATATTGATGAGTTGCTCGATCGACTAGGCACTGCTCGCTTTTATTCGACACTGGATATAAAGAAGGGATATTGGCAGATCCCCTTGACTCCACTATCCCGAGAAAAAACGGCCTTTTCCACACCGTTTGGTTTACACCAATTCATTACACTTCCGTTTGGGCTGTTTGGGGCGCCTGCTGCGTTTCAGCGGCTGATGGACAGGGTCCTCCGCCCCCACGCCACCTATGCGTCCGCCTACCTCGACGACATTATCGTCTATAGTAATGACTGGCCGAGGCATCTCGAACATCTGAGGGCCGTCCTTAGGTCGCTGAGGCGAGCGGGTCTCACAGCCAACCTGAAGAAGTGTGCGATTGGGCGGGTGGACGTATGGTATCTGGGCTTCCACTTGGGCAACGGGCAGGTGCGTCCCCAAATTAACAAGACCGCAGCAATTGAGGCCTGCCCGAGGCCCAAGACCAAAAAGGGGGTGAGACAGTTCCTGTGGCTGGCTGGCTATTATCTTAGGTTTATACCTAATTATTCGGACATCACCAGCCCGCTGACTGATCTCACTAAAAAGGGGGCACCAGATCCGGTCCAGTGGACGGAGCAATGCCAGCGAGCTTTTTCTGAGGTAAAGGCCGCACTGTGTGGGGGGCCACTTTTACACTCCCCTGACTTTTCTCTCCCCTTTATGTTACAGACGGATGCGTCGGACAGAGGGCTGGGGGCTGTTTTGTCCCAGGAGGTGGAGGAGGAGGACCGCCCAGTCTTATACATCAGTAGGAAGCTGTCGGTGCGGGAGGGGCACTACAGCACTAGGGTTAGGGAAAAAGACTGCCTGGCAATCAAGTGGGCGGTCCTCGCCCTCCGTTACTACCTGCTGGGGCGCCCTTTCACCCTCTGTTCGGACCACGCGCCCCTCCAGTGGCTCCACCGCATGAAGGATGCCAACGTGCAGATCACTCGTTGGTATCTGGCACTCCAACCCTTTAATTTCAAGGTGGTCCACAGGCCGGGGGTGCAGATGGTCATGGCGGACTTCCTCTCAAGGTCAAGGGGGGGGTAGTCAGCTGCAGGCCAGACGGCTGCCTGGCCTGAGTCGGGCGGTGGGGGTATGTGGCAGCGGGGGCGTGGTCAAGCACCGGTCTGTGACAGGAGGGCGGAGTCAGCGAAGGTAAGTGGCAGAATCACTACACCTGATGTCAATTAACCTGTGTTTGTGTGTGTCTTCCCAGTGACAGCGCCCTACTTAAGGAGGGAGAGTGAGAGCAGAGGAGCTCATCACCGAACCAGACGCTGGTCGTGTGTGTGGGTCTGTTTGGTTTACAAGTTGTTCACTGAAAAGTGTGGCAATAAAACCCCTGTTTACGAACCTGATCTCTGTCCTGCCATCCTCTGTGCTCCACCCACCCATACAAACTGTTACAGTCCCAAAGCAGCTTTACAGAATCTGAATGACCCAAGACATGAGCCAATTTTATCCCTAATCTATCCCCAATGAGCAAGCCCGTGGTGACAGTGGCAAGGAAAAACTCCCTCAGACAACATGAGGAAGAAACCTTGAGAGGAGCCAGACTCAAAAGGGAACCCATCCTCACCTGGACAACAACAGACAACATGACCATAACATTAACAGTTATGACATGAAGTCAGTTTCGTTGATGTTATAAACTCTTCATTAATGGAAACTTGAGTGCAAAACTGTTTATGACAACTGCAGTCCTAAAGTTAGCAAGTCAACTGTAGTCCTCAGCCATAAAAGCATTACTCTTCCAAGTGCGACTTCCAACTGTCCATATGGGGCCGTCCTCATCTGGACAGGCGCGAAGTGCTGAGACTCCAACAAGACACAGGGCATCAGGATGGATCAGGCAGGTCCGAGGAGCAGAACAGGCCAGGATCTCGATCCCAGGACTGACATGTAACTCCTGAAATATTAAAGTCTGAGCTTGTAGTACAGCTAATGTTTTAATGTTTGATTCTGCTTCAGACATACAGGGGCATAGCTAGGATTTTTTTCAAAGGGAGGGGGGTTCACACTCTGACTGGCAGCCTGAGTACATTATGTAACAAAAAAAAAATTACCATTGCTAGTTTTAGGTAGCGGGCAGCACGGTGGTGTAGTGGTTAGCGCTGTCGCCTCACAGCAAGAAGGTCCGGGTTCGAGCCCCATGGCCGGCGAGGGCCTTTCTGTGTGGAGTTTGCATGTTCTCCCCGTGTCCGCGTGGGTTTCCTCCGGGTGCTCCGGTTTCTCCTACAGTCCAAAGACATGCAGGTTAGGCTAACTGGTGGCTCTAAATTGACCGTAAGTGTGAATGTGAGTGTGAATGGTTGTCCGTGTCTATGTGTCAGCCCTGTGATGACCTGGCGACTTGTCCAGGGTGTACCCCGCCTTTCACCCATAGTCAGCTGGGATAGGCTCCAGCTTGCCTGCGACCTTGTAGAACAGGATAAAGCGGCTAGAGATAATGAGATGAGATGAGTTTTAGGTAGCTTAGAAATCGTCTCTTCCATTATTGCTGTTTCTTCCACATTTTCTTGATGTTGTGTTCTATAAATGGCACACTAAAACTTAGCTTCAAAGCCACAAAATGTAACTTTGATGGAAAAAAATATATAATAAATTGCTTACCTCTCTTCAAGTCGAAAGAAGGAGGAAAGTTTTGCTTGTTTTGACATGGCGAATTATTAACACGAGGAAATACTCGTAATTCGCAACTAAAGACTGCAGCTTCACTGGCAGCTTGACCATGCATTCTAGTGCAATCGTGTTGTGCTTGCGCAGAACTGTTTCAGTCCTGCACGCCTTGGCTCGTGCACCTGAAGGCGCGCCTCAGGCTGCGCGCGCACCTAACGAGCTCTGGCATGCAATGAACTATGTTTAGGCTATTTAAGGACTATGCCCATGCAAGGATGATGTGAAGTATTACACCGCGTCTAGTGTGCCTTACAGAGCCTTGTTTCCTGGCCCTGTCCTTGTTGACCTCCTGGTTTTTTGACTCCTGTTTCTCGTCCCTTGATCTTGTACTGTATAGTTTTGCCTCTGATATTCTGTCCACGCCTCGACTGACCTCCTGCCTGTTTCCTCAATTACGACTTTGCCTGCTGTTTTGGACTGTTTGCCTGTTGTGTGCATTTCACACATTTTTTGCTCATATCGCACTGTGTATTATTTAACATATCTGCACTTACATCCGCCTCTCCTGCACACACTCTGACAAACTGGGTTTTCGTGCCCAAACCACAAGAAGTCAAGGTTATAGAATGCAGTCTTGGTTCTGTTGGATCTCAGTGCGGCCTTTGACACAGTGGACCACAACATCCTCCTAAACCGCCTCGAGGGGCGGGTGGGCATCAGTGGCACAGCACTACTCTGGTTTAAATCATATCTACTACACAGAACTTTCTCAGTCTCTATCGACCACTCCTCCTCTCCCTCAGCCCCGGTCTCATATGGTGTCCCACAAGGTTCCATTTTGGGCCCGGTGCTCTTCTGTTTATACATGCTCCCCCTAGGTGACATAATTCGCCAACACAATGTTTCATTTCATATTTTTATGCAGATGACACTCAGTTATACATACCATTAACATCAAAGGATTCCACCCAGTGTTTGTTGGACTGCCTGGATGCCATTAAGTGTTGGATGACCAAGAACTTTCTCCAACTCAACGATTCTAAGACTGAGGTTATCATTTCTGGTTCCCCCAAATCAATCCCCTCTGTGACTTCTAGTTTATCTACCCTCTCACCTTTTGTGAAACCATACGCCAAAAGCCTCGGGGTCATCTTCGACTCTGAACTTTGTTTTAAGAGACAGATAAGCTCAGTCATTAAAAACAGCTACCACCAACTCAGAGTCATTACCCACCTTAAGCCCTCCCTATCATTCCAGGATTTAGAAACCATTATACATGCCTTTGTAACATCTCGCCTCGACTACTGTAACGCCCTCTATTTTGGCCTCCCCCAGTCCCAGATAGCACACTTACAGCTGGTGCAGAATGCTGCTGCTAGACTTTTAACTGGTACTAGGAAGCATGATCACATCACTCCTGTCCTCTCCTCTCTGCACTGGCTCCCCATATGTTTTAGAATCCAATTCAAAATACTTCTTTTAGTTTTTAAGTTTTTACATGGCCAGGCACCTTCCTACATTTCAGACATGCTGCGACACCACTCTGCACCCAGGTCTCTCAGATCCACTAACCAAGGCCTCCTCCATGTTCCCCAGTCCCGTCTCATACATAAAGGTGACTGAGCCTTTGCAGTGGCAGCCCCACGTCTTTGGAATGGTCTGCCTCCAGACATCAGACTCGCTCCCCCTGTCACTACTTTTAAATTTAGACTGAAAACACACTTTTACACTTTAGCCTTTGCTTCTTAGTTCTTAGCTTTCTTCTCTCCCTTAAGCCACTGCCCTTTAACACCTTTTATGTATCTAAATTGCTTTTTAACACTTTTTATGTATCTTAATTATTTTACGCTTCATCTTCTTTTACTATGTGTTGGTCAATGCTGTCAGTATTTTGCCACTGTACACTGCGCCCAGTTGTCTTTGTCTATTGGAATGCTGCTAAAATGTTTTCTTACCATATGTTACTAATATGCTTTATTGCTTTTATTTTCTTTTTATTGTTTTAGCCAGACACTGTACAGCACTTTGGTCAGTTTGCACTGTTTTTAAATGTGCTTTATAAATAAAATGTACTTACTTTACTTACTAGAAACCCTAATGAGGCTGAGGTGATAATCTCGTTTAAAAAAAAAAACATTAGAAAAATTACAGTTGGCTCTTTTCTAATATTCTTATGCGGCTATTGAAAAAATGTTTGGTCTGACAAAGGGGGGTGTCATGGGCACCCCAGGATCCCCCTCCCCCTCTGTCCTCCCCCCCTCCCCCTCCTCCTCCGGACATATATGCTAAACAGTCAAACACAGACCTCATAAAAGCCCAGTATGGACTTGTGTGCTACACCACTGTGGGGCACGGTCGCCTCACAGCAAGAAGGTTCCGGGTTGGAACCCAGCGGCCAGCGAGGGCCTTTCTGTGTAGAGTTTGCATGTTCTCCCCGTGTCTGTGTGGGTTTCCTCTGGGTGCTCCGGTTTCCCCCACAATCCAAAGACGTGCAGTTAGGTTGATGTGGGGCGGCCTTGGGCTGAGGTGCCCTTGAGCAAGGTACTGAACCCCTGATTGCTCCCCGGGCACTCTGGTGTGGCTGCCCACTGCTTTGTGTGTGTGTGTGTGTGTGTGTGTGTGTGTGTGTGTGTGTGTGTGTGTGTGTGTGTGTGTTCACTGCTTCAGATGGGTTAAATGCAGAGGATGAATTTCACTGTGCTTGAAGTGTGCATGTGACAAATATATGGGCTGAGATTTGTGCCAGCAGAATCAGGATTTGAATCCTTTACATAGCCAGCCAAGAAATGTGAAGAAGAGGTGGTGAACAACATGCGAGCGGCGTGCAGCGATGGCATCGGATGAGCGACATACGAATGAGGTATTGGAAACTTAACAAATTAACGTTCTTGTGTTTAGCTGTTGTCATTGTGACAGGTTTTGTAAAAATGTTTCGTTTCTTGAACAGAGCCTATCATTAGTGACTAAAATCTCTGCTAGCAGTTATTAAGTTTCTCTCTCAATGAGATTCCAGCTCTCAACGACAACTAGTTAGCTCATTTAATCCGTGTGTTACTAGAGTACTCCGCTGCCGACATAAGAGTCATTTACCCCAGTCTGTCAGAACTACAACAGTAACGGCAGACACACTGTACCAAACATCAAGACGTGCATGGCTGTACTGAACATAAGCGCAATTTGTGTATGGCAAAAGTCCATGGCTGTAGTAGCATCGACTCGAGCCCCTAGGCTTAGCATGCTAGGCTTAGCTAATTGAAGATCTAAATCATAAAATGGGCTATGATTATGAATACTTTAAGTGGTGCAATGTAAGACAGTACAACGTGGAATTCTATCCACGTTTTCTTGGTAAGATATTTTAAAGGTAAAAGATCGAGTGCAAACTTTTCCAAGGTAGTACTCCATGAGAGTAAATCTAACGTGCCTCAATGGCGGAGCTGGAGAAATGTGAACTCGGCTATGAGTTAGCTAGTGCTGTGCTAACATGTTACTGATAGCTCATTTCCACGAGGCAGCAAAACGGCATGATTGCATTGTTTTCTTTTACGGTCTATGGATTGCACGTGTGAATAGCTTGCTGGGAACAGGCAAAACTTCAAGCCACACACATAGTCCATTCTATCTAAAAAGGGCCAAACATGGAACAAAATGTAATTGTTTATATTGTAAATATTGTTACATATTTATGTTGTTGTATGGGGGGTGAAGATGTGTTAAATTCTTTCAACCTTCTGTTTTGACAGGCACACAACTTAGAGCCTGTGAACTCAGCGAGACATCTGTTAAATCTATTGATAAATTCACCCAGCGCCCACTCTCCAGCCATCCCTGGTCCCAGTGAGGCTCCAAGGTGTTGTCTATTTTCACAAGAAATAACACACAGATTTAAACATTTATACATATTTCATTATTTGACCCCTGAGACATTTTACTCCTTTTAAAGGCCCTGTATGTGGTATTTGTGTAATTTTGAAGTTCCCACTCTTCAGAAATTGTAAGTAATTGCATGTAATAAAAGGATGACTAATGAAGAAATGCACCCTGCCCACCATCTGATAATTTTTAGAGCCATAGGAACGGTTTGAATAATGTGTTACTCCATCACTGCCTCAGACATAAACTAGTACCCCAAGACTGGCTGGACCAACACTTGTCAGCACACAGATTCTGAAGGAGATCTATGCAGTGCTATGCATATAGTACTTTTGTTAGGATTGTCAGTAGGATTACTTCTTCACACTGTGGTATGTACAGTTTTTTTTTTGGTATGCATTGCACTTCAAAATGACACAAACCACACATGGGGCCTTTAAATGTTAATTACTCTATAAAATAATGTTGTGCATCTTCTGAACACGGTGTTATTCCAACAGACAGGGAGTGAGGCAGGAAGTGAGGCCCAGGCCCAGTGTCAGCAGTGAAATGTCAAGGTCCTCTTTTGTACTTTGGTTTCTATGTCAGGTTGACTTGTCCCTTTTTAATTTAAATGCTCAAGCTATAGCTAGTGAGATGTGTACCGTATTTCTTTGTCAATTTTTGACAGGTATTTTGCACGTCCTAAAATCTACCAACCCTGTGGTGTGTGTTAAATCTTTTAAAACACATTGAGCTGCATGATTGTATGAATTGTGCAATACAAATGCAGTTTATTATTGTTGTTATTATAACTATTATACTGCTATTGTGTAACACCAGAACATTCTCATCACAGATCTTTTCCTGGCCTTTTTGGGCCAAAGGGAAAAAAGTGGAAAGGGGAAAAACTTGTCAGAGGGCCACACCACCATGACAAGGAGATGCAAATTACCTTTTATCTCTTGCCAAAATGTGTGGACCGCACTCCAAAAGGTGATGAAGAGATTCACCATCTGCAGGCAGGCTTGGGGTGGAGGTCAACAGTTATACTGCAGCTCTACACCCATGATCAGGTGAGGCAACCTTGAAATTGTATTTTTTTCCTATTAATTTTAACATATGAATGTATAGCCATAATAATTTATTATTTTTAATATAAACATGTTAATGATAAATCCGATTATTCATCCGTAAGTCTCCCGACGATTTGCTGCTGAGACTGCTGTCGTTTTACTAACAGTGAAGAGTCTCGTAGTATGCGTGTCGTTAAGTCAGATATTGCAAAATAGTTCGACTGGATTTAATTGTTGTATTATGTGCTATATACTTTTATTATAAAAGCAAATGTTCTTTTATCAATAATATGGTATGATTAATATAAAACCTTGAAGGTATCTTCAGCTCTGAAGGCTCTCTATCCGATGCTGGACAGCGTATCAGGAGGCTGGTTAATGTACAAAGGCACAGGTACATAACACTTACCCATGTCTGTGTTATCTGAGTCGACTGTATAGTTGTGATAAAGTGCTGTACAAATAAATTTGATTGATTGATTATCTTGTTCTAGCTCTTCAGATCAATATGAGTGAAAGCTACTGAAATGTGACAATAATCAACTACTTAACTTTTCTTGTAAGGAGGATGGGGTTCTAGAAAACTGCACATGGTGTCTCCAGAGGACAGCGGCTACAATGGGCAGATACTAAAGTCAGCAACTAGATGTGGAAAGGCCATGATGTATATAGCTCCAATCCAAGAGGAACTTGACACACTTCCACTGCCTCCTGAGTCAAGATCCTTCAGCAATATGCCAAAGGCAGTGTGCCACTCCTGCCATATTAGTTACCCTTTGCAAATCCTTGCCGTACATGTGGCAACATGTAAGCCCTCTGAGGTATGTACAAATACATTGTGAATGTGGCTTGTCTAATACTTGTTTCATAGAAATAGATTTTTTCATATAATAACCTGCTTCTTGTTGCTGCTGCCTATGATGCTTGATCTACTTGACTTGACTACTGTACAGTAGTTTTTGTTCTTGTTCTTCTTGTCTAAAGCTTAGACTTCTCAAATGTTATTTATTTCTCTGTTACACTCTCACTATTGTATGTGTCCTGCTGTCCTGTCTTGCACTTTAATATCTGTCCTGTTTAATATCTGTCCTATCTATGTCTTCGCATGGGATAGAGAGAAACGTAATTTCAGTTTCCTTGTATGATCTGTGCATGTGAAGAAATTGACAAAGCCGAGTGTGGCAGTGGGGGCGTGGTCAAGCGCCGGTCTGTGACAGGAGGGCGGAGTCAGGGAAGGTAAGTGGCAGAATCACTACACCTGACGGCAATTAACCTGTGTTTGTGTTTGTCTTCCCAGTGACCGCGCCCTATTTAAGGAGGGAGAGTGAGAGCGGAAGGGAGCTTCCCCAGAGGAGACTACAGTGTGTGTGTGTCTCTGTTTATTGAATTGTCAGACTGAAAAGTACGGCAATAAAGCCTCCTGTTCACCCTGATCTCTGTCCTGCCGTCCTCTGTGCTCCACCCACACGCAGGGAACGTGTACACCGAGCTTGACTTGAAAATGGCTGACAACTTGCTACTTTCTTTTATCAGATTAGTGATGAAGGCCACAAATCCAATATGGAAGACCTTGAGGTAAGCTCAAATCAAAATTTCTCTCTACAGTTGACAATCCATGACAAAAAGCAATTGTTATGTACAGTACGGGTGTAATGTCCAATTCCATGTGATGACTAACAAATGTTCTCTGGGAAACACTGCGTGCACATACAGTAGCCTACATACTCATACATGCCATGTAAAGCAACCTTGGGTGTTTATTATTTTTAAGTTTGTTAATTGATGTTTTGTGTCTCGAAAACGTGTTGAAAGATGAATAACAAAAGATATATATTATATATATATATATATATATATATATATATATATATATATATATATATATCTGCTCTGAAGACAATCTCCACAAGAACCATCACTGAGACCAACAAGCTGATACACAGTGCAGCAACAGTAATCATGGAGATGCCTGGACACAAGGTGGGCTCGGGACATAAACAGTATCCACCATGGAAGAGACGATTAGAGGCCAAGATAAAGGCAGCACGGAGAGAAGTTAGCCAGCTAGCTGAACTACAGAAAGGGAACATGGTGAATAAAGGGGCACCCAGGAAGTACAACTCACTCTCCATACCAGAGGCACTCGAAACTGCCAAACAGCGACTAACAGCTCTGGCCACCCAGTTGAAGAGATACACCAAGGAAGGAGAGGCCAGGAGAATAAACAAGCTGTTCTCCACTGAACCAGCCAAGGTGTACTCTCAGTGGCAGGGAAACAACAACCGGTCAGACCCACCAAGAGCTGAGGTGGAAAAATACTGGAAAGACATATGGGAAAGAAAGGCATCACACAACACCGATGCCCAATGGTTAGTGGACCTAAGAGCTGACCACAGCAACCTCCCAGAACAAGAACCAGTAACCATCTCAATGGCAGACGTCCAAGAAAGAGTGTCAAAGATGAAGAGCTGGACAGCACCAGGCCCCAATATGATCCATACGTACTGGCTGAAGAAGCTAACTGCACTCCATGAACGCCTAGCAGCACAGATGAACCAGCTGCTGAGGGATGGGACCCACCCAGAATGGCTAACCCAAGGCAGGACAGTCCTAATCATGAAGGACCCCCAGAAGGGACCCATCCTATCCAACTACCGGCCAATTACCTGTCTCTGCACAACATGGAAAGCCCTGTCAGGCATCATTGCAGCAAAAATGAGTAAGCATGTGGCTCAATACATGAGCGAGGCACAGAAAGGAATTGGCAGTAACACCAGAGGAGCCAAGCACCAGCTACTGGTCGATAGAACAGTTGCCCGAGACTGTAAGAAGAGACAGACCAACCTGTGCACTGCCTGGATTGACTACAAGAAAGCCTACGACTCAATGCCACACACATGGATACTGGAATGTCTGGAACTGTATAAGATCAACAGGAACCTAAGGACCTTCATCCAGAACTCAATGGAAATGTGGAAGACAACCCTACGTAGAGGCCAACTCAAAACCCATTGCCCAAGTCAACATCAAGTGCGGCATATACCAAGGAGATGCGCTATCACCACTGCTGTTCTGCATAGGCCTGAACCCCCTCAGTCGGATCATCACGAAGAGCAGCTACAGGTACCGATTCCGTAGTGGGGCAACAATCAGCCACCTGCTCTACATGGATGACATCAAGCTGTATGCCAGGAACGAGCGAGAAATAGACTCGCTGATCCACACCACCCGGATCTACAGCGATGACATAGGGATGTCATTCGGATTGGACAAGTGTGGCCGGATGGTCTCAAAGAGAGGCAAGATGATCCGGACTGAGGGGATTGACCTACCAGAGGGCAACATAGGTGATATCCAAGACAGCTACAAGTACCTTGGCATCCCACAGGCTAATGGAAACCATGAAGAGGCCACAAGGAAGTCAACCACAGCCAAATACCTCCAGAGAGTAAGGCAGGTCCTGAAAAGTCAGCTGAATGGTAAGAACAAGGTCCGAGCCATCAACATGTACGCACTACCAGTCATCAGATACCCCGCTGGTATCATAAACTGGCCAAAGGAGGAGATAGAAGCCACAGATATCAAGACTAGAAAGCTCCTCACCATGCATGGAGGGTTCCACCTCAAGTCCAGCACCCTGAGACTATACACTAAGCGGAAAGAGGGAGGTCGAGGGCTAGTGAGCGTCAAGACCACGGTCCAGGATGAAACATCGAAAATCCAAGAATACATCAGAAAGATGGCCCCAAAGGATGAACTGCTAAGTGAATGTCTCAGGCAGCAGAACCCTGATGAGAGTGCAGAGGAGGAGGAGGAACAGACAACCTGGAGGGACAAACCCCTACATGGCATGTACCACCGTCAGATAGAGGAAGTGGCTGATATCAAGAAATCCTACCAGTGGCTGGATAATGCAGGACTGACAGACAGCACAGAGGCACTAATCATGGCAGCACAAGAACAGGCCATAAGCACAAGAGCCATAGAGGCCAGGATCTACCAGAGTAGATCAGACCCAAGATGCAGACTGTGCAAAGAAGCCCCTGAAACAGTCCAGCACATAGTAGCAGGGTGTAAGATGCTAGCTGGATCAGCGTACATGGAGAGGCACAACCAAGTGGCTGGGATAGTATACAGGAACATCTGCAACCGGTATGGAATAGAAGTACCCAAGTCCCAATGGGCCATACCACAGAAGGTGGCTGAGAACAACAGGGCCAAGGTTCTGTGGGACTTCAGCTTCCAGACTGACAAACAGATCCTGGCTAACCAACCGGACATAGTGGTGGTGGACAAAGAGCAGAAGAGGGTGGTGGTAATAGATGTGGCGATCCCAGCTGACGCCAACATCAGGAAGAAGGAACATGAGAAACTTGAGAAGTATCATGGGTTGAAAGAGCAGCTGGAACAGATGTGGAAGGTCAAGGGTTGCGTGGTCCCCGTGGTAGTGGGGGCACTTGGGGCAGTAACCCCCAAACTGGGAGAGTGGCTCCAGCAAATCCCAGGAACAACATCTGAAGCCTCAGTCCAGAAGAGCGCAGTCCTAGGAACATCGAAGATACTGCGCAGAACCCTCAAACTCCCAGGCCTCTGGTAGAGGACCGAGCTTGAGGATGACATGGATACCACCCCCCCGCCGGGGGTGAGAAGGAGATTTATTTTTTTTATATATATATATGGGCATCACAATTTCTTTTTCATTCCTTACAGCCTGAAGAGGAAGATGTGCTTTTTGTGTCCTCAAAGGCTGAGGTGTGTTGTGTGATTATTTTGTTTTTAAGTATCATTGTCTTTACGTTTTTATGTTTAACATCTACATGATTCTATTTGCAGACTTTGTGTCCAATCTGTGGCCAGAATTTCCCTCCCAATGTCCTGGAGGCACATGCTAGCGAGTGTGGAGAGAGGTAACTTAATCTTTAAGAAAGTATGTCAAGATATTGCACCATTTTAGGTAAAGATATACTGTACCTCCAAGCATTGTTTTTCCCACCAGTGGATTCATGTATTGACCAGTTGGATTTGATTGATGTAAATTGACCCAGCTGTTACCATAAAGACTGACTGCTTTGTGTGCTGAGTCCACTTTTTAACTAACATATACTCCTGTACTGAGGATATGAGTTTCATTCTTCTGTGTCCCTTCTGTGTTGCCATTTCAGCAAAGCTGCCTTTATTTCTTCAGCTTCACAACTACAAGAGATGAGCATTTCTAGGTTTGTATGCTTCTAGTGTCGTTTATCAATAATAATAACTGGCCCTCAAACCTTTGGGGAATATTACCACTTATGTTAAAGAATCCAGGGATCACCAGAAAGTTATTAGCCAGACTATCGCCACCTAGTATCTCTGCACAATTTCATTTCACTACTGCATCTAGCTCAGGTAGTGCAACTATAAAATATAACAACCTCTGACCTAAAGGAATGAACAGTATCATTCCATATGCAGTTCAGAATTTCACATCTTGTGCAACTGCCTGTTTTCTCCTTCAGCCTTGATGACGTTTTGCAGGCCATATCAGCTGCTGTTAACAAAGCCGAAGAATTTCCTCTCACTGTATCCAGATCCAATTTGGTGGAGCGGGGCCTTACTCAATGGAAGCATCAGAAGAAGGCATCGCCTACAAGTCTTTTGAAAATTAGGTTTATTGGGGAGGCAGGCCTTGATACAGGGGCTCTAAGGAAGGAGTTCCTTACAGGTACACACATTTGAAGTAGAACCTCCGCCAAGCAGCTTAGATTTTTCGACACTGTACTATTTTATCCCAATGACTTCATGATTGACTTATTTAGTCAACAAACTTGTAACGCTGGCAAAACATAACCTTCTTTGCAGTTGTAAATGTGATGAAAAACAAGTTGCAATAGAAAAAATGACAGCTACATGAATAGAGCAATTCTTTGTGTCTGAAGAGATGATTTCAGGGATTGAGCAGAAGCTGTTTGAAGGTGACCAGATCGGAAAATGTCCCAAATATTCCATGTTGGATCTTGATCAAGCAAACTTCAGGTGTGCTTATGGGCTTAATTATTATTTTTTTTTATTAATTTGTCCTATCAGAGCAGCACTGTATGGATTGTGACCATAAGACAGTATGGTCTAGTCTGATTCTTCTAATTTATATGGTTTCTGTCAGGAGTGCTGGTGAAATCTGGGCTGCTAGTCTTGCTCAAAGCGGACCACCACCCTGCTGCCTCAAACTTTGGTGCTATAAGTACTTGTGTGACGGGGAGATACAGATTCAGCACATTTCCAAACAAGATGTCTCTGATGCTCAGTACACATCACTTATCTCCCATGTAAGAGATCTTAAGGGTTTTACCGCTGTAAAATGTGGCTGATTGATATTCGCATTTCAAAAATGTAATTTTGACCCCAGCGTGAAATTGTTTGACACTGCCTCAATCATATTGCAGTTATTGAGGTTGATATACGCACACTGGGCTTATCCTTTATGTATTTTTCTGAATCTGCCCTTTTAAGGTTGAGTCAGCCTCAGAGGATACATTGTTTGAACTGGTTGAGGAAATTTTGAGCTGTGGCTATACTGGACCTATTCATGTTGAAAAGAAGGAAGAAATTATTCGGTTAAATTTTTCACTTTGTTGATCCTTTTGATGTCTAAAACGTCCACATTAAATATGCAATGGATGCGAGCTATTCTCATTGCATTGGTACAGGCATGGGCAGTGAGAGTACAAGCATGGCTGAGACGGATAACGCATAAATACATAAACAAAAAGTATCATTAGACTTAAACCACCATGACAAGGCTTTTTGCTATTTTGGATTTTTAATATCGCCTTAAATTTTAGAAAAATGTCGTGTTCACATTCTCTGGGTGTATATTCTTTGCTGAAACCTTTCCGCCCAACCATAATGCTAAGCACAATAACACAAATGGATTATCAAAGGCTTCATGTACAGCAATGGGCTAAACAGTACAGTATCATTACACATGTACAGTATCACAACACATGTACAGTACCAGTATCATAATGATTACAACAGCTCTTAAAGTACTGTAGTTATACTGTGAAATGTCACAGCGGTGAGGTCCTTATGCTTTGTTTTACTATATTTGCCATATTGAATTACTTTTTTCCTTTTATATTTTAGTGCTGTTGTTCTTCATGCCATTCTTCGGCTACTGCCCCTTTTCTGTCAGCTCAGGGAAGGTCTGGCACTGTATGGTGTAGCTGATCTGATGAGGCAGTACCCGGACGTCTGCCAGGTGCTGTTTGTCCCTGGGTTGGAGGTGAAGGTGAGTTAATCCACTTATGCCGAATGTTGCATAACGCAACAATGTCTTGGACTGGGGTTGTGTTAAATGTTTGTGGGGGGGTTTGAGCCACAGTTTGGTTTTGAGGCAAGTGGGTTTGGTTTTTGTTTTATGCAGAGTGCCGAGGCTCCACACATTTCTTTCTATTATACTGTAGCTCGCCGGCATATCTGGTGTGCTGTGCTTTAGTTGAAAAGTTTACAAGGAACTTTATTTCATACATTTGAGTGTTTCATTTAACTGATCAGTTTCACCAAGAAACATTGCATTTTCCCCTTTGTATAATGGCACAAAAGTTTGGGATAATAAGCATGCAAACAAACCAGCACATGGTTTTGTATTTTCCTTCATGGAAAAAAGTGTTGTGCTGCATTATTGAAATTGCAGTTACAGTATTACTGCAGCATTAGATGAATAGATGAATATTTCAGACACAAAAATATTGCAAACATACTGCAAACTGTACATATGTACATTAAAAATATTTTCATGTATTATGGAAGTAGCGACACGGTGGTGTAGTGGTTAGCGCTGTCGCCTCACAGCAAGAAGGTTCAGGTTTGAGCCCCGTGGCCGGCGAGGGCCTTTCTGTGCAGAGTTTGCATGTTCTCCCCGTGTCTGCGTGGGTTTCCTCTGGGTGCTCCGGTTTCCCCCACAGTCCAAAGACATGCAGGTTAGGTTAACTGGTGACTCTAAATTGACCGTTGGTGTGAATGGTTGTCTGTGTCTGTGTCAGCCCTGTGATGACCTGGTGACTTGTCCAGGGTGTACCCCGCCTTTCGCCCGTAGTCAGCTGGGATAGGCTCCAGCTTGCCCGTGACCCTGTAGAACAGGATAAAGCGGCTAGAGATAATGAGATGAGATTATGGGAGTATCGGATCAGGACTGTATCGGTAGATACTCAAAATCAAATGATCGGAATCGGATCGGAGGACAAAAAAAAGGTCAAGATATCCCTACTTATAGGAGGCTTATTATAGGCCTATGAATAGTCTGTTTAATGTCATGACTGGTATGATATTGTATTGTCTTTTCCCACTTCTTTCTCATACCAAGGTTCCAAGCATTTATTATTGTTGTTATTACTACTTCTACTATTATTCATATCATCGTACTTACTAATTTCTTTTTTTTTCTCTTACCAGGCTGACGCGGACTCTGTTTTCGCCATGTGCCGTCCTATGTTCAGTGACAAAGGCTCCATCAAGGAACAGATGGAAGTGACGCTTATGAACCACCTGCAAGACTTCCTCCAGAGTATGGAAGCATGTAAGTGCTCGTTTAATTTCTTCTTGACCTGCCCCTACCTCTGGCAACACCTGTGACTGTATGTTCAGACCGAAAATGACCAAAGCAAATCTGTTACCTATCCACATTCGTGCCTAGTGGCACATAAGACTTCATAAATCTTTGGTCACCTAATTGGCTGACCAAGCATAGAGAAATAATGACTTTCGTCGCTCTAGTAGCTTTTGTTGCCTCTGGTTTGAACATACAGTAAGCTCTCTGCCCAACACACACACACCATCAGTAAGCCCATCTGACCTTATTTCAGTACATTTTGTAAACCCAGTACATAGATTTCCAAATTGTACCTCTTGTGCTGTTACATGTCTAAAATGTCATTTAACATGCCTGCTTTATCTGTCTCTGGAAGGTGACCATCTAGAGGCAGGCCCAGATTGCCTGTCTCCCAGTAAAGTACTTCAGTGGCTCACAGGACAAGGCCACATTCCTGTGTTACCAGAGGAGAGGCTGAACTTCCAAGTGTGTGTGGAGTTTATCCACAACTGTGACATTCAATATGGTACCCATACTGTTTGCTATCCTACAGTTGCTGCTTGCAGTAACACCATTCGTCTGCCAGTGAAATATATGCAAACATATGCAGAGTTTGTTGCAATAATGTCAGAAGCCTTTCACTTAGGCCAGGCCTTTCATCAAGTTTAGACATGTGAGTTGCTAATTTCTGCTACTGTTCTAAATGCCAATTGTGCTGTTCCACGCAGCAATCACATGCCAGAGACTCTTAAAGGGGTGGCATATGTTGAAGTCTTGAAGGGATGGGTCATCGGATGTGGGACTCAAGCACTTGTGTTTTTTTTTTTTTGATCTGTGGGAGCACCACTGCATTATGGGTAAAGGGAAATCACACTGTAATCATTTTGTTAAATCATCTTTATAGCACTTTATTTTTCACTTAAAAGAACCCATTGTTTTATGCAGTCATTATTGGCAAGCATTACCCAGTGTTTCTCTGAGGACTTACAAGTGAGATGGAGTGTTCTTTTGTCATACAGATATTTCTGTCTGTTTCTCCTCTCCCAAAAAATATGGAAAAAAAAACATTTTGTGGCAATTTCATTATTTTGTCAAACTGTCTTTATTTCTGTGCACTTTTTCACTGAAAAAAAAACTATGCGCCCAGTATTTACGTCATTATGCAGTGACATTCAGTCGTTACTATATACAGCAAGCATAACCCACTTTTCTCTGAGGAAATACAATTGAGTTGAACATTTTTTTTGCCCAAGTACAAGTATTTGTGTCTTTTTCTTCTGTTTTTCTTCTCCTAAAAAAGGAAGGAAATACTGTACATAGAATACAGACTTAGTTGTAGTTTTGTTGTGAATGATTGCGAAGTAGGTACAAAGCGTGAGTGAGTGTGGTCAGATAAATGTCTCTTCCAAAACTATTTGAGTGAGAAAGGGGGTCAATGGAAAGGCGCAGCATTGCAAGATCCTCTGTCGTCAATGGACATTCCATTTCTGGCACGGTAACACCTGGGTTGGTAGAGCTGTCATGACAAAGCCCTACGTTTTCCCAATCAATATCCTTGATTATTATTCCCTAGTACAACAAACAGAATGTCAGTATGTTTATTGAGAAAATTGTTTTATAGACAAAGTAAAATTACTTTAATTACTCAACTACCTCATTTTCTTCATGCATCTCTGGCTGTCTGATGGGGTGCTGCAATTCCCACAACTGGTTTGGGGAAAGGAAGCCCTCTGTCCTGAGAGGATGGTTATTCCATGCAGTGGAGAACTTAGCCAAATCAGCCTTGAGTCTGGTGAGGAAGGTGTACTGAGCACAGAAGAGATGAAGATGATCCGAGATGTCAAGGGCTCCATCTTCCTCCAGGCTGTGTAAAACGTCATAGTAAATGTGTATAACTCCCGTCCAAACATCCCTCCATAGACGTTCGATTCTACAATTCATACAGTACAAAGAAGTTCTTATACTGTACTTGGATATTGAGGTAATTTCTAATCATCATTATTGTTACGAAGAGATGATCTTACCTCTGGTTGTGCATGCTTTTTCCACTGATAAAGCTGCCATGTCCTGTCCCTCTGACCGTAAACATCATCTGGGCAATGCTGACATTTTCAACACCCTGGTCACCTCTTACCCTGCAACACATCAGATGTTGAAAATTAGCATACAACAAATACATTCATTTCTATTGCTTAAAGGAGAAATCTGGTGTTGCTTAAGGTCACTGAATGGTTGCGTCTTTGGTCTAGCACTCGGTGAACTGTAAAAGATACTACGAAAATCACAGTTCAAAATAACTGCAGAATTACTCACTTGTAGGGCCGTCCAAATCTCCTCACTCCATCCAGGAAAAACTCAAAACCAGTACTTGCTGTGTTGTTAGAAGCAGCATTGAGATACATGATCTAGAAGGAAAACCGACATGAGTTCTATAAATGATGGTCATAAGATGGAAACCCAAACAAGAGAGATATTTTTATGTCTATGTTCTTTGTTACAGTAGGAAACTTACCTTCCTTGAGTAGCCGTCAATGCCCCTGAATATCACCAGGTTATATCTAGTGAAAAGGATGGGTTAGTTTAACAGATAGATAAGAACACAGGGCTGGCATATTTTAAGGCAGGCCAAGTAATACTGCCAAAAATGTAACAAACACACCTAATGAGTTTATGATTGGTGTCTATGTGCTGCAGAAAATGTGGGCCTTGAACACAGTATTTACGTCAAACAACACAGCCCATACTTGTCATTCTTGATAAGATGCCCTCTGAATCAACTCTATGCATAGAGGCCTTGAGTCTGGTCCATTGTACATGGTGGCCCTGTGCTTCAAGACACCCCTTGACAATCTGGTATCCAGCATGAGGAAGTCTAGCACTTGCACTTCATTATCGAGAACATCATCAGTTATGGTGGAATACAGGCTCCTAACTGACATGTTGTACTCCTGCATCCTCCTGTACATGGTTCTCCTTGAGACTCCAAGAATGCCTGCTACATATGTGGCAGGTAGACCCAAGTGAAGCAGACTCTGAAGATGGTCCGTTGAGACCTCTAGTCTTAAACGTCCAAGGGGACCTAAACTCCAGACGACAGATTTTGAGGGGGCAGGTTTATTCCGCCGGTCTAGCAAAACTCTCAGTTGTTGGAGGGCTTCCCATATGTCATTAGGCAGGGCTATATTATCCATTGCATTTAGAAGGGTCATCTCTTGGGTCACTACGAAGTCCAAATAATCGAAATCAGGGGGGTTGCTGTTGAGGATATGCTGCACTCTCTCCCTCAGTCTGGCCAAGACCTCCTGGATGACAATGTTCTGCAAAGGCAATGAAATGATGTTATACAGCAATTGGGTCTGGTCGAACTGTTTAAGCTTAGGCCTAATATGATAAACCATTTCATCAGATGGAGCTCCACTGTTACCACAATCTACGACCCCCAGGATATTTTGACCCAATGTCACTCAGTAGTCATGAGATCCGCGTTTGTTCTATGTTACAGCAAATTAATACAATTGGACATTATTTTGAATGGGTCTGGGCTCCTTGTTAAAATAAAATGTTTGGGAGTACTTGAGAGACACAGAGCAGAGATTTGGAGGTGTGGAATGTGGGTCTTGGGGATTGCTGAAGGGGATTTGCAGGTTCCTGGCTGCTGTCCCACATTGGATTTCTTGCTGCAGGGGATGGCATGTTTTGGAGATCGGCGAATTTCGGAACCCTGTTGCAGACAGACTGGGAGTGGTGGAGACTTGGTGGAACTGGAATTGGTGGATATTTCTGTGTGGATTTGAATGGCATCCTTGGTTTGAGCGTTGCTGCCGCAGGCAAGCTTCCAGAATGGGTTGAGAATGCAGGGAATGCAGATTTGTCTTTTTGATTTCCTTGTTGAAATCACCATCTGGTGTACAGTGACCATTGGGGTTCAAGGTTGGGGCTTGTAGTGCGGGACATTGGGTCTCTCTGTGCAGACTTTTGGGTTTCTATCTTGCATGGTGGGGATTGTATTGCACTTTGAAATGTGTGTGTTTTGGGCAGGAGGTGAGGAAGTCGGGGGATTCGGTTGCCTGTGTCTCTGGGGCTATTGGTGATGGGGGGCTCGGGTTTTGGGGATTGACTTCTTTTGGTGGTGTCTCTGAGCCCTCCGGGTTTCGTTGGGATCTGAGAAGGTCGAGCATAACCTCTTGTTGATTTGGCATGGAATGACCCGTATGTAGTATATATTTATTTTTGTAATTATATATTTATATAAATATTCATGAAGTGTATATATGGTATATATTTTTACAGGTGTATTAATGAAGTTTGGATTTTGGCGTAGTTAAAAAGGGGTGGGAAATTAAAAAAGTATTGTACTTCTTCCCACTCCTTTTTCGAACAATGTGCGGTGTATTGTAATGTCTTAGCTCTTTATGTATTTTATTTATTAATTTTTTTGTCACTTTTTCGTTTTCTTTCTTGTGTATGTACAAATAGTTACATACATTTTTTTTACATGTTCGAAATAAAAATAAATTCATTCATTCATTCATTCATTCATTCAAAATAAAGGGCTCAGTTTGATCCGCTGAGGCGTCCATCCTTCTTGATTATCCTAACTACAACAATCTCAGACAGACCCATCATAGTAGGCTATTAAAAACTAGGGGTGTAATGATACACAAATAATTTGGCACGAGGTCACGGTTGTTGTTGTTGTTGTTGTTGTTTTTTTTTGCGGTACAGTGTGGGAACAAAATGCAAACCATTTGCTTGTTTATTTGCGTATTTGTTAATCAATTTGTTGTTACAAATATTGTTGTAGCCTACCATTATGAAGGGGAAATTAAAATAAATGCAATGCTGCGTGGTAGGCCTAATACTAAGTTAAATAAAATAGCAACCTTGTAAGCAACAAATGATGAAATAGCCTATGGATGAATTGAATGAATTATTTTTTTAAAACAAAATCCTTGTAAACAGTAAGCTTCAACAAGTGCAGCACTAACAGTTACAGCATGAACACACGGATGAAATGAGCTAACTGGTTGTCGTTGAGAGCTGGAATCTCATTGAGACAGAAACTTAATAACTGCTAGCAGAGATTTTAGTCACTAATGATAGACTCTGTTCAAAAAACGAAACATTTTTACAAAACCTGTCACAATGACAACAGCTAAACACAAGAATGTTAATTTGTTAAGTTTCCAATACCTCATTCGTATGTCGCTCATCCGATGCCATCGCTGCACGCCGCTCGCATGTTGTTCACCACCTCTTCTTCACGTTTCTTGGCCGGCTACTACTGTGGTCAACAACGCGACCGCTGATTGGCGAAAGAAGAATCCTGCGTGTCTGCGCTCGATTGCTCTTCCTTCACACCCGATGTTTGTCACAGAAACTTGAAACTGAATTTGAATTATGAGAACTGAATCTGAATATTTAGAGATTAAAAATGAATAAATTTCAAATTCAAATCATCATATTCAGATTGTAAATGCACACAATCAAATAGCGAAATACAATGTCAAATTGGGGGCGGCACGGTGGTGTAGTGGTTAGCGCTGTCGCCTCACAGCAAGAAGGTCCGGGTTCGAGCCCCGTGGCCGGCGAGGGCCTTTCTGTGCAGAGTTTGCATGTTCTCCCCGTGTCCGCGTGGGTTTCCTCCGGGTGCTCCGGTTTCCCCCACAGTCCAAAGACATGCAGGTTAGGTTAACTGGTGACTCTAAATTGACCGTAGGTGTGAATGTGAGTGTGAATGGTTGTCTGTGTCTATGTGTCAGCCCTGTGATGACCTGGCGACTTGTCCAGGGTGTACCCCGCCTTTCGCTCATAGTCAGCTGGGATAGGCTCCAGCTTGCCTGCGACCCTGTAGAACAGGATGAAGCGGCTAGAGATAATGAGATGAGATGAATCTGAATATTTAGAGATTAAAAACGCATAAATTTCAAATTCAAATCATCATATTCAGATTGTAAATGCACACATTCAAATAGCGAAATACAATGTCAAATTGGGGGCGGCACAGTGGTGTAGTGGTTAGCACTGTCGCCTCACAGCAAGAAGGTCCGGGTTCAAGCCCCGTGGCCGGCGAGGGCCTTTCTGTGTGGAGTTTGCATGTTCTCCCTGTGTCCGCGTGGGTTTCCTCCGGGTGCTCCGGTTTCCCCCACAGTCCAAAGACATGCAGGTTAGTGACTCTAAATTGATCGTAGGTGTGAATGTGTGTGTGAACGGTTGTCTGTGTCTATGTGTCAGCCCTGTGATGACCTGGCGACTTGTCCAGGGTGTACCCCGCTTTTCTCCCGTAGTCAGCTGGGATAGGCTCCAGCTTGCCTGCGACCCTGTAGAACAGGATAAAGCGGCTAGAGATAATGAGATGAGATGAGAATGTCAAATTGTGTGATGCAAATTCAGTTTGTCAATGCAACCATTCAAGTTCAGCTATTCAAATTCAAATGTAAAGGATTCAAATCCTGATTCTGCTGGCAAAAATCTCAGCCCATACAAATAAAGGTTTCTTCTTCTAAAAACTACACTTCCCATAAAGCCCTGGGTGTCGACAGAAGTAGCCAATAGGGAACGGGCTCCTCTGTGACGACATTAGATTTGGTCTTATTATGCGCGAACAGCAAGCAGTCGGCGCGAAAGGGAAGGAGAGAGAGACAGATCAGGTGGGTTCTCATTTGGAAGTTGGAGAAATTAGATCTGAAAGAAAACAAGTAAAAGTTTGTGCATTTTTTTTTAAAGCAGTCTGATCGAGGTTTGGTTTTATTCAGATAGAGGGTGGTGTTCGGATGCCTGCAGTGCACTAATGCAGCATGTGGGTTGATAAATGCAGGAGATTAATTAATTTTCTCTCTGATGCGGGTTAGTTTGGCTGGTTTTTGAGGGGTTATTTCGCCATGCACAGATTAAACCATCAGACTTTTTGGAATTACCTTCCAGTACCTCGCTCTCTTTTGTTTGCTCTGAGTGAACTGTGTGTGTGTGTGTGTGTGTGTGGGGGGGGGTGGATTTGCTGTAACTTCAGTCAGCCAACGTTGTGTGTTCAGATTATTTCAGAAATAAACTACTAGTCCTTAATCTCTCTGGTGTTTATCTCCCTGATGAAGCTGATTGGTGTGTTTTGGCCTCCCTGTGTGCAGCAGTGCTGTATTGCGCTCCTGACTCTGTGTGCTTGGCCGGTTCCACAGCTTTGTGCTTTTCGGTGTAAAAGCTCGGCGCTGCTGCTCGGACTGGCGCTTCAGATGCCGTGTGTAGAGTTTAATTCCCGTTATTCCGGGACTGAGAGAGAGAGATCAGGAGCCTGGGTGTGTGAGGCGGAGTTGGAGTCTCTCTCTCTCTCTCTCTTTGTTTGCTGGTGTCCGCCATGCGGCTGGTGTTGCCGGTGGGTGTGAGTTTGTCTGTGAGATGGGGAATAAACCCCTGAGCACGCGGCTGAGGGAGGAGGTTGGTGTTCAGTTTGCGCGTGAGGAAGATTTATTATTATATTATTTTCTCTCCCGCTGCATGGCGCGCGCACAGGTTTCACTCTGCACTTTGTTTTGATGTGTGTGACGTCGGGCGGAAGAAAACATGCGCGAGCGCGCCTTTTCACCCTCAAGGACTGTGACTTTTTTTTTTTCCTCTCACGGTGCGCGCCAAAACTCGGTGCAGGGGCTCTCTCTCTCAACCTCTGTCTGTCTGTCTCTCTCTCTCAACCTCTCTCTGTCTGTCTCTCTCTCTCAACCTCTCTCTGTCTGTCTCTCTCTCTCAACCTCTCTCTGTCTGTCTCTCTCTCTCAACCTCTCTCTGTCTGTCTCTCTCTCTCAACCTCTCTCTGTCTGTCTCTCTCTCCCAACCTCTCTGTCTGTCTCTCTCTCCCAACCTCTCTCTGTCTGTCTCTCTCTCCCAACCTCTCTCTCTCTGTCTGTCTCTCTCTCCCAACCTCTCTCTCTCTGTCTGTCTCTCTCTCCCAACCTCTCTCTCTCTGTCTGTCTCTCTCTCCCAACCTCTCTCTCTCTGTCTGTCTCTCTCTCCCAACCTCTCTCTCTCTGTCTGTCTCTCTCTCCCAACCTCTCTCTCTGTCTGTCTCTCTCTCCCAACCTCTCTCTCTGTCTGTCTCTCTCTCCCAACCTCCCTCTCTCTGTCTGTCTCTCTCTCCCAACCTCCCTCTCTCTGTCTGTCTCTCTCTCCCAACCTCCCTCTCTCTGTCTGTCTCTCTCTCCCAACCTCCCTCTCTCTGTCTGTCTCTCTCTCCCAACCTCCCTCTCTCTGTCTGTCTCTCTCTCCCAACCTCCCTCTCTCTGTCTGTCTCTCTCTCCCAACCTCCCTCTCTCTGTCTGTCTCTCTCTCCCAACCTCTCTCTCTCTGTCTGTCTCTCTCTCCCAACCTCCCTCTCTCTGTCTGTCTCTCTCTCCCAACCTCCCTCTCTCTGTCTGTCTCTCTCTCCCAACCTCCCTCTCTCTGTCTGTCTCTCTCTCCCAACCTCCCTCTCTCTGTCTGTCTCTCTCTCCCAACCTCTCTCTCTCTGTCTGTCTCTCTCTCCCAACCTCCCTCTCTCTGTCTGTCTCTCTCTCCCAACCTCCCTCTCTCTGTCTGTCTCTCTCTCCCAACCTCTCTCTCTCTGTCTGTCTCTCTCTCCCAACCTCCCTCTCTCTGTCTGTCTCTCTCTCCCAACCTCCCTCTCTCTGTCTGTCTCTCTCTCCCAACCTCCCTCTCTCTGTCTGTCTCTCTCTCCCAACCTCCCTCTCTCTGTCTGTCTCTCTCTCCCAACCTCCCTCTCTCTGTCTGTCTCTCTCTCCCAACCTCCCTCTCTCTGTCTGTCTCTCTCTCCCAACCTCTCTCCCAGTCTGTCTCTCTCTCCCAACCTCTCTCTGTCTGTCTCTCTCTCCCAACCTCTCTCTCTCTGTCTGTCTCTCTCTCCCAACCTCTCTCTCCCAGTCTGTCTCTCTCTCCCAACCTCTCTCTCCCAGTCTGTCTCTCCCAACCTCTCTCTCTCTCTCTGTCTCTCTCTCCCAACCTCTCTCTCTCTGTCTGTCTCTCTCTCCCAACCTCTCTCTCTGTCTGTCTCTCTCTCCCAACCTCTCTCTCTCTGTCTGTCTCTCTCTCCCAACCTCCCTCTCTGTCTGTCTCTCTCTCCCAACCTCTCTCTCTCTGTCTGTCTCTCTCTCCCAACCTCCCTCTCTCTGTCTGTCTCTCTCTCCCAACCTCCCTCTCTCTGTCTGTCTCTCTCTCCCAACCTCCCTCTCTCTGTCTGTCTCTCTCTCCCAACCTCCCTCTCTCTGTCTGTCTCTCTCTCCCAACCTCTCTCTCTCTGTCTGTCTCTCTCTCCCAACCTCCCTCTCTCTGTCTGTCTCTCTCTCCCAACCTCCCTCTCTCTGTCTGTCTCTCTCTCCCAACCTCCCTCTCTCTGTCTGTCTCTCTCTCCCAACCTCCCTCTCTCTGTCTGTCTCTCTCTCCCAACCTCCCTCTCTCTGTCTGTCTCTCTCTCCCAACCTCCCTCTCTCTGTCTGTCTCTCTCTCCCAACCTCCCTCTCTGTCTGTCTCTCTCTCCCAACCTCTCTCTCTCTGTCTGTCTCTCTCTCCCAACCTCCCTCTCTCTGTCTGTCTCTCTCTCCCAACCTCCCTCTCTCTGTCTGTCTCTCTCTCCCAACCTCCCTCTCTCTGTCTGTCTCTCTCTCCCAACCTCTCTCTCTGTCTGTCTCTCTCTCCCAACCTCCCTCTCTCTGTCTGTCTCTCTCTCCCAACCTCCCTCTCTCTGTCTGTCTCTCTCTCCCAACCTCTCTCTCTGTCTGTCTCTCTCTCCCAACCTCTCTCTCTGTCTGTCTCTCTCTCCCAACCTCCCTCTCTCTGTCTGTCTCTCTCTCCCAACCTCCCTCTCTCTGTCTGTCTCTCTCTCCCAACCTCTCTCTCTCTCTGTCTCTCTCTCCCAACCTCCCTCTCTGTCTGTCTCTCTCTCCCAACCTCCCTCTGTCTGTCTCTCTCTCCCAACCTCCCTCTCTCTGTCTGTCTCTCTCTCCCAACCTCCCTCTCTCTGTCTGTCTCTCTCTCCCAACCTCCCTCTCTCTGTCTGTCTCTCTCTCCCAACCTCCCTCTCTCTGTCTGTCTCTCTCTCCCAACCTCTCTCTCTGTCTGTCTCTCTCTCCCAACCTCCCTCTCTCTGTCTGTCTCCCTCTCCCAACCTCCCTCTCTGTCTGTCTCTCTCTCCCAACCTCTCTCTCTCTACCTCTCTCTCCCAACCTCTCTCTCTCTGTCTGTCTCTCTCTCCCAACCTCTCTCTCTCTGTCTGTCTCTCTCTCCCAACCTCTCTCTCTCTGTCTGTCTCTCTCTCCCAACCTCTCTCTCCCAGTCTGTCTCTCTCTCCCAACCTCTCTCTCCCAACCTCTCTCTCTCTGTCTGTCTCTCTCTCCCAACCTCTCTCTCTCTGTCTGTCTCTCTCTCCCAACCTCCCTCTCTCTGTCTGTCTCTCTCTCCCAACCTCTCTCTCTCTGTCTGTCTCTCTCTCCCAACCTCTCTCTCCCAGTCTGTCTCTCTCTCCCAACCTCTCTCTCCCAACCTCCCTCTCTCTGTCTGTCTCTCTCTCCCAACCTCCCTCTCTCTGTCTGTCTCTCTCTCCCAACCTCCCTCTCTCTGTCTGTCTCTCTCTCCCAACCTCCCTCTCTCTGTCTCTCTCTATGTATCTAACTCTGTGTCTGTCCAAAATCACTCATTTGTTCACTACTCGCTATATAGAGAATTACTATACAGTGAGCTCATTGGTAAAATGAAGAGGAGGAGGGGAAAAAAACAAACCAACACTTTCGGACACTACGCCACCGCACCGTTATTTACATCGTTACTGTCGCACAAGTGAAACGTGCCAGATCAGTTGGCTGGTGGGGTTTCAAAATAAATACGTGTGTATTTTTGTGATAAATCCGTATTATACTGAGCGTATTTCCCAGTACTTTTGTGTCTGCTGAATCTTTCAGTTCTTTTAAATCAAGGCTGAATACTTTTTTCTTCTTTGCCGCTTCCTTTTATTAAATCAAATTTTGACTTTTGATTTTTCAGCACGACTGCAATGCATGATGGGGTTATTGCTTGGTTGGTGCCCATTGGTTGTACACTACTTTTTGTGATGCATCATGGGATACTATGAGTCCACTATATATTCAGACAGCACTACAAAAGGGCGAGCTCACTATATAGTGAGTGATTTCAGACACAGGGTTGGTCTCTGTCTGCTGGTCCTGTTCTCTCTGTCTGTCCCTATGGGACACTGCCATGTAGTGTTTACAGCTAATCTCCCTGCTGTAAGCCCTCTGTTTGGAAACATTAAAAGCTAAAATCATCAACCACTTGCACACAACCCATACAGGTGGAGTTTTATCTTTGTCCAAATGTCCCTTTAAGTTGCCGCAGGAGGGCACAGAGTGTGCTGTCCACTGAAGACTGATCCTGATGAGGTTTTGCTCTCTCCCTCCTCTTCCCCTCAGGTGTACAACTCCTCTGAGATCTTCTGATACAATGGCCTCTTCTGGTAAGGAGATGCGTTTCTTTCAGGCTTGGCTGTCCTTTACTCGACACTCATTTGAGTTTTTAAAGATGTCTTGTTTTTTTTCCTCTCTTTTTATCCCTTGCTTTTAGATATTAAAGTAAAGGAGCTGGACAAGCGGGCCTCAGGCCAGGCCTTTGAGGTCATTCTGGGTGATCCTGCCCCAGAGGTGAAGGGAGACTTCCCTCTCTCTCCACAGAAGAAAAAGGATTGGTCACTGGAGGAAATCCAGAAGAAACTGGAAGCAGCCGAAGAAAGGCGCAAGGTAAATGAAAGGTGCCTTAAACACCCACATCTGTTCGGCTTGTTTACAGAGGTGCTAACATCTCGGGATTACAGTGATGTGTGAGAAACCTACGCTGTAGCGCTGTCAGAAATGGCATTTGATTTCCTTCTAACACATGGATTCAAACTATTAAAATATATTTTTGCACATTGTCATAACTGGACAAACCAATTAACTACTTGTATAGGAATATTTTTCAACGTTTTGATTTCTTGCCTAATTTAGTCATAGCTAATTCAGACCTTTCAGACAAGTTGCCAACCACGGAAGGCGGAGGTCATTACATGCTTCCGCCGAGGCATGGGACACCAACTGCCCTGTTCCATATGCATGAGCTTGGGTGCCTATGATCGGCTAGCATTGCTGTAATTGACTGGGTAGAAAGGGCATGCCACTCCTGAAAACCAAGCATTGGTTCGCGGTGGCCTCAAAATTGGCCGTGCTCTCAGGTAGGGACCTGAGAGCACGGCCAATTTTGAGGCCACCGCGAACCAATCGGGGTAGGGTCCCCAAAAGCATCGTAGCACAAAGATCATTACATGGTAGAGCGAGCATCACAATGAACACACTCTCCTAGTTGAGATGCTCTAAGGGTTAAGAGGCTTTTGGGAAGCCCACTGCAGATCGCACTTCACTCATGAATATTTAATGAGATTTCCTCAGGCCACCCTGCAAAAAGAAATGAAGGCAAGGGTCTAGTTTTGACTTTTTCTTTCTTTCTGTTAGTGTTGCTTGGGGCTTGTTTTCAGTTCACACCTGCCAGAACTAGGGCTGAACAATATGGACAAAATTTCATATCTCGATATTCATGCCAGATATCTCGATATCGATACAATATGACTACGGGTTTGGTGAAAACCAAGCATTTTTCAGAAAAATAAACGTAATACAAAAAAAATGTGGAAAATGCAGTTTTATTTTTAAGAACTTACTGCCAGTCATCAACATAAACATAAATTACAAATAAATAAATTACAAATCAAACATTTTACTGCAGCTCTGCTTTAACAATAAATAACAAATGCAGCAGCTGGTGGAACATTGAAAGTGCATTGAAGGGCAACATCTTGTATTCTTCAAAAGATCACATAACTCGTCTCGTCTCGTCTTCTTCCGCTTTATCCGGGACCGGGTCGCGGAGGCAGCAGTCTAAGCAGGGAAGCCCAAACTTCCCTTTCCCCAGACACCTCGGCCAGCTCCTCGGGAAGAACACCGAGGCGTTCCCAGGCCAGCCGAGAGACATAGTCCCTCCAGCGTGTCCTGGGTCTTCCCCGGGGCCTCCTCCCGGGGGGACATGCCTGGAACACCTCCCCAGGGAGGCGTCCAGGAGGCATCCGAAAAAGATGCCCGAGCCACCTCAGCTGATTCCTCTCGATGTGGAGCAGCAGCGGCTCTACTCCGAGCTCCTCCCGAGTGACTGTGCTTCTCACCCTATCTCTAAGGGAGCGCCCAGCCACCCTGCGAAGGAAACTCATTTCGGCCGCTTGTATCCGCGATCTTGTCCTTTCGGTCATTACCCAAAGCTCATGACCATAGGTCACCCCTCCTTGAACTGCCACCTTATTGTGGTGGAGGGGTTTGTGTGCTTGAATGATCCTAGGAGCTATGTTGTCGGGGCATTATGCCCCTGTCAGGGTTTCCCAAGGCAGACAGGTCCTAGGTGACAGGCCAGACTAAGAGCAGTTCACCAAAACCCCTATGGAGAAAAATCCGAGGACCGTGACGTCGCCCGGGATGACGCAGCCGGGGCCCCACCCTGGAGCCAGGCCCGGGGTTGGGGCTCGTATGCGAGCGCTTGGTGGCCGGGCCTTTGCCCATGGGGCCCGGCCGGGCTCAGCCCGAAGAGCTGACGTGGGCCCGACCTCCTGTGGGTTCACCACCCACAGAGGTAGCAGTAGGGGACTGGTGCAATGTGGATTGGGTGGCAGTCGAAGGCAGGGGCCTCGACGACCTGATCCCCGGACACAGCGGCTGGCTGTTGGGACATGGAGATCACATAACTGTATGCAGAAAATGCATTTGCTACTAACAGAACAGGTACCATGTCTTTTGTAATGTGGTGTTATAGCGTCTGTAATTTCTTTGTCTGGTGGATGTCGACTCGTACGGTGTAACGCTACTGAACGCATCAGCAATCAAACTTTGCTTTGGCTTATTTTGGGATGACTGAGAAGTCCCTGGTGTTTCTCTCATTGTCATACACTCTTCGTGCAGCACGTGATGGTGTTGTTTCAGGTGGTGAAACATGATTGTTGTGCTACCTTGCTTCGTCGCAATTTTTGCAAAGCACGACCTGCACAACACCTCACTCTGGTTAACATTGTCCTTTTTGAATCCAAAATACCTCCAAATAATGGAGGATGATTTATGTTTTGGCACCAAGTCAGATTCTGCACCGCCACCGGCCGCATTATCTTCCGAACTCCTTTCTTTCTTTCTTTCTTTCTTTCTTTCTTTCTTTCTTTCTTTCTTTCTTTCTTTCTTTCTTTCTTTCTTTCTTTCTTTCTTTCTTTCTTTCTCCGCTGTGTCTGTAGTGTGTGCGTGTCGGTCTCCGTCTCCCTCGTCCCGCCCTCATATGTTTGTCATTGGTTGGCTTCAGCTGTCGATCCACAGCAAGCATGAAATAAGGTTTGTGGTTGGCTGGCCTTAACGGTGCATTCAAGGGCAATTGTAAAAATGTTTGTTGTGACTGCCAGAGCTGTACATGCAGGGCGAGCGTGGGGAGGGGAAATCTATATCGTTGCTTTTTTGATATTAATATCTTGAATGTTCATATCTAGATATAGATACGATAATATATCGTTCAGCCCTAGCCAGAACCAACATTCTCTTGAGCCACAGAACTTAAAGGTGTCACGTAATTGATCAGTTAAAGCTATACGGCCTTTTGATTTCATAAAACTGGTGGAATTTAGTTCTCTCTGAAATTTGGTCATCGTGATATGTTTTTATTTATGTAATGTGTCTCAACAAAAAAATAAGCAGACGGAGGAAGTCCGTGTGCACACGTGCATGCTTAGCTGCTTCGTCTTTAGGCAGGGTTTCCCCTGGGTTCTGGAAAACTCTCCACCCACCCCCAGTTAGTTACTGACTTTTTTTTTTCAAATGTCTTAATACATGTTTATACCAACCAAACTGGCACAATTCAGATATTTGTACAGATACAGCTAGGCCTCTCCATTACAGAACATTTGGGCTCCACTCCAGACTCTAATAAGAGACTTGATTTTGGGCTCCCTGTGCACCATCAAGCTCAAATAAACCTTTTTAATTGGAGCTTACTTCAGGATATTTTATCAGGGAATTATTCGAGAGATATTAGAACTCCCTTTAGTCTTCTTCAATGCAAAACTTGATTTACAGTTGAACAGAGTCGAGAAGGGTCTGGGAACAAACACTGAAGGAATCCGATTTTCCCATCAATGTTTGGTTCGTCAACAGAATGATGCGTACGTCTGCCGCAGGGACTCGACGCAATGCCCCTCGAAACGGAGCGCTTCAGTGACTTGTCAGCTGATGGCACTTTCACTTGAGTGGTGTGGGTGTTTTTTTTTTTTTTGTTTGTTTTTTTGTTTTTTTTGTTTTTTTTTATTAAATAATTTAATCGACCCCTGAATTACTGACACTGCCTAATGTGCTCAGGGAAGGTCGGGGCTCTGAGTGTCTCCCCCCCCCCCCCCCCGGTACCTGTTTCAGCCCTTGAATCATGTTCAGTGCTTGAAGCCCCAAAAAAACTTCCTCGGCTTAGACTGCGCCACTGTTCGGTTCACACAGAAATAATTACACTGCCGATTAAGACGCACTGTGATTGGTCAAAAACTTGGCACTCATTTGTCCATTATGCGTAGTTGATTTTTATTGGTCACAAGCACATGCTCCTTGTTTACACTCTGGTTCCCCACCGTCTCTTCACTGGGGTAGGATTTTGGGAAACTGAGGGATTTGTGGAGAGATTTCTATAAAAGTGACATGATAAATGACAAATTTCATTCGTCACTGTGACTGCTGCTAGTAACTTTTTATCTTCGTCACTGAAGGATTATATTCATCAATGACGTGCGTCACGAGCGCCAGCAAGAACCCTGGCTTCCTTTCCTTTGCAACATAACATCTTTTCTCGCTTTCCATTACTGTAGTCGGTCTTTCACGTTTCATTCGCACACTCGTGTCCTCCATTTTTTTTTTCTCTCCTGTTTCAAATTTGTATCCCACAATGCCTTGCGCGAACAGGGAAAGCCCACCATGTGACTCATGACGTCGTATCTTGTATTGAGTCATGGTGAAGTAGGAAAAAATGGCAGAGAATTTAGGGCCAAGTGGCCCTAAATTCATTAATTGTTTTATTTAACAAACAAACAAAAAAATCCTAATAAAACTGAAAGTCTGTTTTTTTTTTTTTTTTTTTTTTTTTTTAATTCTGTAGCTTTCGGTCCACTCAGCAAAATCTGGTGTCGGGGGGGGAAAATTATTTTTATGACTTAAACTTGAAGAGTCTGAAAGGCAGTATAGCTTTAATTATATAGCTTGTAAGTATACTTCTATTTTCAATTAAAAAAAAAAAAAATGTATGGCGGGACGGTGGTGTAGTGGTTAGCGCTGTCGCCTCACAGCAAGAAGGTCCGGGTTCGAGCCCCGTGGCTGGCGAGGGCCTTTCAGTTACCCTTTTTCCACCAGATCAGTTCCAGGGCTAGTTCGGGGCCGGTGCTGGTTCACAACTCGTTCAACTTGCGAGCCAGCTGAGAACCAGTTTGCTTTTCCATAGCTTGCGGTGCTAAGGGAAGCCACGTCATTACGTCGCTGTATACGTCAGTTACGTCGCTACGTTTGCATAAACTTTGGCGCGAATATCGAAGCAAAAACAACACTGAAGAAGCAGCAGCAATAATAATAATAATAATGGATGACTTCGCATTTGTACAGCTGCTGCCTCTCGTCGCTTAAAAATGGCGATCTTTCACGGTCTTGTTGTTGTTGGTCTTAACAACTCCCCCCCCCCCCCCCCCCCCCCCGACGTAAGCGGTTCTTTCCTCTGGCCCAACAGAGAGTTGGTGCTAGCCTGGAACCGGTTTTTCTGGCCCCAGAGCCAGTTCTTTGTCAGTGGAAACAGAAAACCCGGTTCCAAACTAAGCACTGGTCCTGGAACTGCTTTGGTAGAAAAAGGGCATGTGTGGAGTTTGCATGTTCTCCCCGTGTCCGCGTGGGTTTCCTCCGGGTGCTCCGGTTTCCCCCACAGTCCAAAGACGTACAGGTTAGGTTAACTGGTGACTCTAAATTGACCGTAGGTGTGAATGGTTGTCTGTGTCAGCCCTGTGATGACCTGGCGACTTGTCCAGGGTGTACCCCGCCTTTCACCCATAGTCAGCTGGGATAGGCTCCAGCTTGCCTGCGACCCTGTAGAACAGGATAAAGCGGCTAGAGATAATATGTACGTTATACCAATAGTTGTAACGATTTTACTCCAATAATGAGGATTTTTCTACGTCAGAGTACAAAAGCTTACGATTTAGGATTGGCAGCTCAGCATCTGCATTTATTTTTGTTTGTTTTAAGCACTGAACTTTTTTTTTGTACTGAATCGATGACTTTTAAAATACCGTGGTTTTTTTGTCTGCTTGGCACAAAGGCGGCTTGCTTGTCTGTTCATTATAGGTCATGGAAATTCAACTTTTTAGTCAGTAAAAGGCAGGGAATTTGACATTTGATTTGTTGGTATCCCTGTATATGGTTAAAAGTATGTGGACCCATGACCATGGCACCCATATGAGGGTCTTATGGTATTGGCCTTTAAATGACCTTGATGGGTTTTGTCCAGTTATTAATACGCATTGCTTGCATGACTGCAAAGGCAATAAATCTACTTCCATCATATCAAGAAATGTTGCCCCACGACTTGATCTTGATCATTTTGACATCCAGCCTATATTATTTTGACTCTTGAACAAACTGAACGTTGTTCCTCTGAACATGTCTCAACACTTCTAGATCTCTTAATGCCTTGGAATGGCACTAGTGTTAATAGTTTAACCCTTTCACCACCATATAACTTCATACACGGGTTTCCCCTACTCCAACGGACGGGAATAGCGGTCTGCAGTGGTGAAAGGGTTAATGGCGCATCTCCTGAAGTTAATCCCTGATTACTGAACCACTAACTTCCTTTGCAGTCCCATGAAGCTGAAGTTCTGAAGCACTTGGCTGAGAAGCGTGAGCATGAAAAGGAGGTACAGCAGAAAGCTCTGGAGGAGAACCACCATTTCAGCAAGATGGCGGAGGAGAAAATGAATCAGAAAATGGAAGCTTGTAAAGAGAACCGTACAGCAAGGATGGCAGCCATGACCGAGAAATTCAAAGAGAAGGTACAATGTGGTTTTCTGTATTTTGGCTTTAGTAGTGATTGTTTTATTCGGCTAACGGTTTTATTTCTCTTCTAGGATAAGAAGCTGGAAGAGGTCCGAAGAAACAAGGAGAACAAAGAGGCAGGGATCTAACCTGCTCCATGGAGGGTTGAAGGTTTTTTAAGGGAGGGGAAACCAAAGCTTTTTCACTTCTTTACTGGACATGTTCATGTCCTTTTTTTTTTTTTTTTTTTTTAAATAAATAAAACCTGACTTTCACTGACCTAACATCTGATTGTGCATTATTTTCTAATGTGCTTTTTGGAATGGGCATTTTGTAGTCTTGGCATTTTGAAGGAAGCATGTTGCTGTTACACATTAAGCTCCTCAATTTCTATTCATGCAGCCTGCACTCTGTGCTAGTATGTTCAGTCTGTTCTTGCACTTATGAATTTTTATTTTTTAAATTCTTAAAATAAGGGGCAGCTATGGGTTCTCCGTCATTATCAGGCGTTTGGTGTTTCTGGAATAAACTCCTTGTACTGCTGTGTAAATGCAATCCCACCCTAAACTTTTCCTACTTCTCCTTGCTCCCTCTGTCTTGTGGCTGGTTTTACTTTCCTGCTGTAAAAAATGACCAAGGGTTAATTGTGACTAGGCAGTTGGACTGTTTCTTTTTCTCTAGGGTAGCCATTTTGGCTTGGAGGGATAAGGCTGTACTGTATGTGTACTGTAGAATGCAAAAGAGCAATACCTTTTGGTTATGTTGACTTCAGTGTGGGAAAATAATAAAACGTTCCAAGACTAAACTGTTTTATATGGGTGTTATTGGTGTGTAAAATGTCTTATTTCTTCTGGAGCATTAAGTAGTGATTTGGATCTTATGCTCTTTCAAACCCCTTAATTGCTCTGGAAATAAAATTTTGAAACCCAGGTTTCCCCATGGCCTGACTGAAACAGCATTAGAATGGTACAGAATGATGGCTTGGATTTGGGTGTAATTTTATCTTAGACTTTTTTGAAAATTGCATGGAGATATGACTTATCTTTTAGTCATAATGTCTAGTTCACAAGTGAGCGACATGAACGAGTTTTTTTTTTTTTTTTTTTTTTTTCTTTCTCCAAACACGAGAGGACAACTTCATATCTTGCCACCATGTATTTTGTTCTTTATATGGACCCCCCCCCAAAAAAAAAAAAAACAAAAAAAAAAACCCGCAAGTTCATTTTTGAACCAGTTCTCCATTTTGACTGCACATCTACTCATTGAGAATGCTGGGGGTGATGTCATCGACATGAAATATCAGGAATTATACATACAGGACCCTTTTTCGATGGAATAAAAACATGTATTCTATTCCCATCTAGCAGGTTTCATTCATTTGGTTTGCTAGCATGCAATATTGTTAGCATATTGCTTATCCTACGTATATTACACCACTCTACCCAATGGAGAACGAGCGTTGAATATGGTTTATATTACATGGTTGACAAGACAACATGACATCATGTGTCAGCGCTGATGCGATACGCATTACATGTAAAACTTCAATGCTAGCAAGTGACAGTGACTATTTGTAAACAGACATGGCTGTCAGGTTTACTTCATTATATACAGAGGATTTTGAAAGAGAGAGGCATATTGAATGTATGTAAAATATTGGCTGGCTTTTTTTCTCTCTCCCCAAATGGTGTATCGGATATATTCCATTTATCTAGCATGATCCTGAACGAGTTGACAAAACCACGAAAAAAGCCAGCTAATATTATTTAAATGTCACTCAGAGCCAGGATGTATTTTGGATGAAAAATGCGAGTTTTTCAACATGAGAAGATACGTTTCATATCTCAGGGTAAATTAGGTGGGGTGGAGAAAAAATGTTTTGTGGATGGATGAGACCAAAATAGAACTTTTTGGTTTAAATGAGAAGTGTTATGTTTGGAGAAAGGAAAACACTGCATTCCAGCATAAGAACCTTATCCCATCTGTGAAACATGGTGGTGGTAGTATCATGATTTGGGCCTGTTTTGCTGCAATCATTGATGGAACAATGAATTCTGAATTATACCAGCGAGTTCTAAAAGAAAATGTCAGGACATTTGTCCATGAACTGAATCTCAAGAGAAGGTGGGTCATGCAGCAAGACAATGACCCTAAGCACACAAGTCGTTCTACCAAAGAATGGTTAAAGAAGAATAAAGTTAATGTTTTGGAATGGCCAAGTCAAAGTCCTGACCTTAATACAATGGAAATGTTGTGGAAGGGCCTGAAGCGAGCAGTTCATGTGAGGAAACCCACCAACATCCCAGAGTTGAACCTGTTCTGTACAGAGGAATGGGCTAAAATTCCTCCAAGCCGGTGTGCAGGACTGATCAACAGTTACCGCAAATGTTTAGTTGCAGTTATTGCTGCTCAAGGGGGTCACACCAGATACTGAAAGCAAAGGTTCACATACTTTTGCCACTCACAGATATGTAATATTGCATCATTTTTCTCAATAAATAAATGACCAAGTATAATATTTTTGTCTCATTTGTTTAACTGGGTTCTCTTTATCTACTTTTAGGACTTGTGTGAAAATCTGATGATGTTTCATATTTATGCAGAAATATAAAAAATTCTAAAGGGTTCACAAACTTTCAAGCACCACTGTATGGTCAAGTTAGGATGGGCCACAACTGATGGACTTGACCACCTGCTCCTGCTGCAGCATTCTACTGGAACTGACTTGTCAACGTTTACAATTAAAGATGACCATAAGACTCAGACACACATGTTCCTTTATACTGGAACACCAGAGATAGCAGAAGCTCTAAAATGTTTGGCAACTCCACTGAAAGATGAGATGGTGTCTGCTGCTAAAAAGAGTCCTGTAGTAACATTAGTTGCAGATGAAACCACTGATGATGGTAATATCAAACAATTTAATATTAATATTTGTGCTTTTGTTGGCTGTGAAGCTAAGTGGTATTTTGGTACTTTGAAGGCTCTTGATGATGGCAAAGCAGACACCATGTCAGCTGTTATTCAGGAGATTGTAGAAAAGGACTTGGGTATTCCCTTTTCAAAGGTTATAGGAGTAGGGCTTGATGAAGCTACAGTAAACATGGGAAAAGTGAATGGGGTGAAGGCGAAGTTAAAAATGCTTAACCCTTATATCATAGTCTGGTGGTGTCTTGCCCATCGTCTTGCCCTTGCAGGGCATGATGCTGCCAAGACAGTTAGTCAGGTTGATGTTATGAAAGAGCTTATGCATAATACGTACTTGTTTTATAAAAGCAGTCCTGTTCGTGAGGTGTCTCTTAAGAAGATGGAAGATGTGATGGAGTCTCCAAATCTCAAACTATTAGAAAACAAGGACCACAGGTGATTTGCGAATGATTTTGCATCAGAGAGGTTATATCTGTTGTTCCCAACTGTTATTTTAGAATTTGAGGATGAGGCAGAAAATTGTGGTAATGCCATAGCTGGTGGTCTAGCTGAGCAGTGGCTCCAAAAAGAGACCCTTGTTTCACTTGTAGCAGTTAGAGATTCACTGCCCATTATTACTAAGCTCCAGAGAAGATTACAGTAGTGTCAGGTAATAGGTTAACTATTGATGACTTTGATGATTGGTATGAAGAGTGTTTTCAAAAATTAGAACAAATACTCAGAGAAGGTGGGCCCCATCTAAAAGATTTGGATAAGTTCCTGATGGAAAAATGATCCATGTTAGATATTGGTGGTAGGAAAGAATTATGTGGTAGAAAGTCTATTGAGGACCTTGAGAAGTCAGTATATGACCTCTTCATACAGGCTTTGATAGGTAATGTTAAAGAGAGGCTAGGGCCAATTGTACCAATTGTTAGGGCTGAAGTAAGACTTTTTAACCCAATGATAGTTCCTGCTTGTATCAATGACCTACAAAACCACCTTCATGATGAGTTTGAAGAGGTTATCAATTTCTATTGCACTAAGCATGACATGGAGCCATACTTCCAACAAGATGACATACTGGCTGATAAGGAAAATTGGTTGAACCTCCTGTACAGGAAAAGAGACATGAAACTGTCCACCTTCATTCGCTGGTTCCTTGCTGGGCCATATGAAGAATTCAACAAGAGCAACGCCTTCCTAGCCGCAACAATTTTTGACACTACCACTCATAACAGTTGAGTCAGAGAGACTATTCAGCCAAATGAAAATAGTCAAGACCAAACTAAGATCAAGAATGATCCAGCCTGTACTGAATGCTCATATAAGAATTCGGACAGATAGGCCAGAGCTTAGGGCAGCCCTCTCTGATGAAGTCTTGGATTGGTCTGTTCTTAGACGTCTTTGAAAGGGCCTGAAATGCAGGGAGTATAGCTAGGTTTTGAATATTAGCATAAATGTCAGTACATGTACTTGTATATCGAGTGCCAATTCTTGTCATGAGAGAATATAGTTGATACATGTAAGCCTATATGTACATGTATTTTCAATGTTTAAGTATGTTTTATGTATTTTTGTTATGAAAATAAGTTCAAAGTTCTAGTTTGTTCAAGTTACTGAATAAATTTGTCATTAAATGTTACCACATCCATCCATCCATTATCTGTAGCCACTTATCCTGTCCTACAGGGTCACAGGCAAGCTGGAGCCTATCTCAGCTGACTATGGGCGAGAGGTGGGGTACACCCTGGACAAGTCGCCAGGTCATCGCAGGGCTGACACATAGACACAGACAACCATTCACACTCACATTCACACCTACGGTCAATTTAGAGCCACCAATTAGCCTAACCTGCATGTCTTTGGACTGTGGGGGAAACTGGAGCACCCGGACGAAACCCACGCAGACACGGGGAGAACATGCAAACTCCACACAGAAAGGCCCTTGCCGGCCACTGGGCTCAAACCCAGAACCTTCTTGCTGTGAGGTGACAGTGCTAATCATTACACCACTGTGCCGCCCTATGATACCACATTATCTCTTTTTTATCTTATGGGACTTCTTGAATTCTCACCCAGTTCCCCCCATTTTCAAAAATTTCAAAAAAGTGTGTGGGGGGAGGTCCCCCCCACTTTTAAAAACCCTAATTTTCCCTGTATCTTCAAGCCAATGTGTTTTTTTTTATTATAGAGACACATTCACAAAAAGTTCCCAAAGTTATCAAAACAATTCATCGATGTCCTCACCCGTGACATAGAAAGATTCGTCACAGTTTTGGTTCTCAATGTCCTGGATGTAGCTCATATGAAAAAAACGAGTGGTGCATTTCACAGTAAAACACTCACGTCTGTTTATGTACATTTGTGGTCAGAAGTTTACATACAGTGACATGAATGTCATCTTGGATATGAATGTCATGGCAATATTTGGGCTTTCAGTAATTTCTCTGAACTGTTCTTTTTCTGTGGCAGAATGTATAGCATACATCTTTAATTAAAAAAAACACTAGAACTTGGTGCACAAGTTTTAATTTTCTTTGGGTTTTCTGAAATCAACACAGGGTCAAAATTATACATATAGCACACCTAATATTTGAGTAAAATGTCTCTTCGCAAGATTCACCTTAACCAAACATTTTTGTTTACCATGAACAAGCTTCTGGCAGAATTCTGGTTGGATATTTCATGACTCTTCATGGTATAATTGGTAGAGTTCAATTAAATTTTTTTTTTCTTGGCATGGACTCTACTTATAAGCACGGTCCATATATTTTCAATAGGATTGAAGTCAGGACTTGTTTTAAGCTTAATGTTAGTCTGCTTTATCCTCCACAACCAGCTCTGATGCGTGTTTGGGTTCATTGCCCTGTTGTAAGTCCCAAGTCGTGTTCAAGTTTCTGATAGTTTATGCTGAAGAATTCTGAGGTAGTCCTCCTTCTTCATTGTTCCATCCACTTTGTGCAATGAACCAGTTCCACTGGCAGCAAAACAGCCCCAGAGCATGATGATCCTACCACCACCACCAGCTGGTACAGCGTCCCTCTGTACATGGTGGTCATTGTGGCCAAACAACTCAATTTTTGTCTCATCTGACCATACAGCTATTCTCCAGAAGGCTTTTTTCTTTGTCCATATGGTCAGCTTCAAATTTTAGTTAAGCTTGAAGGTGTCAATTTTGGAGCAGGGGGTTATTTCTTGGATAGCAGCCGCTTAGTCCATGGTGATCTGAACTGTAGACAGTGATCCATCAGCTTCCAGTTCATGGCAGGGCTGTGCCATGGTGGTTCCCAAGTTGTTCCTGACCATCCAAACCAATCTCCTTTCAGCTGAGGGTGAGAGTTTGGGTTTTCTTGAAGCAAAGTGACTACACTTCACAATAACTTGGATACAGTTGTTTGAACTGATCTTGGAATTTGCAGTTGTTTAGAAATGGCTTCAAGAGACATTCCGGAATTGTGTATATCTGTGATCCTCTTTCTCAGATCTGCACTGAGCTTCTTAGACTTTCCCATTTTACTGTGTGCTGGTCAATCCAATGAGTGCTGTAAACAAATCCTTTTTATGAAGGCACAGAGAAGCTACCAGCTCTCGTCAATCATGATCACTAACAGGAAGTTAACAGACCTCGGCCTTGGCAAGATAAGAGACATTTTGGAAGTTTCAGCACCTCTGAATTAATAATCTAAGTGAGGGTATGTAAATCTTTGACCCTATATGTATAATTTTGACCCTGTGTTGATTTCAGAAAACCCAAAGAAAATTAAAACTTGTACACCAAATTCTAGTGGGTTTTTTTTAATTAAAGATGTATGCTGTACAATAATTCTCCCACAGAAAAAGAACAGTTCAAAGAAATTACTGAAAGCCCAAATATTGCCATGACATTCATATCCAAGATGACATTCATGTCACTGTATGTAAAACAGATGTATGCTGTACAATAATTCTCCCACAGAAAAAGAACAGTTCAAAGAAATTACTGAAAGCCCAAATATTGCCATGACATTCATATCCAAGATGACATTCATGTCACTGTATGTAAACTTCTGACCACAACTGTATGTCTTAAGTTAGACATGTGACTTCTAAAGGGACTGAAATACAATTTATAGACTGTAGTGTTCATTGTCATTTTTGACAAAGTATTTAAAAATCTTAATGATTTGCAATAGAAAATGATTGCCAATGTGTTTAATCAGTGCTTCAAGTTGGCTACTTGGGTGCCTGGGTTATTAAATTTAATACAGAAATTAAATTTACATTAGTGCAATACTGGGCTGCAGGAAAACTGTAATAACCAAAACTGTGAATCTTTTAAAACTAGCCATTTCTCATTCTAATGTATTAATCTATTTTTAAAAGTCTGACCACAACACAAATATTGTGAATTTCAAAAAGGTGAACTGAAAGTAATTTTAACACTGGAAGTTCAATGGTGTTCAATTTAATTATTTGGAAATCAGTATCTCTTAACATTCGAATTGTGTGTGTGTGTGTGTGTGTGTGTGTGTGTGTGTGTGTGTGTGTGTGTGTGTGTGTAAAATCTCTCACAGACTGCCTGGCCAAAAAAAAAAAAAGCAAAAGAAAAAAAAAGTCATGTACTAATATTTCATTGAACTCCCTTTCGCTTTGATTACAGCACACATTTTTTTCCCCCCAACAATCTTATGCAACATCACAGCATTTCTTTCCATCGAGGGTTACATGAGTTGTTTTGCTGAGATTTTGTTTTGACGACTGGAGAGTTAAACCAGTCTGTCAAGTCTTCTACAGCATCTCTCAAAGACTTTCAATGAGGTTAAAGGAACAGTCCACCGTACTTCCATAATGAAATATGCTCTTATCTGAATTGAGACAAGCTGCTCCGTACCTCTCCGAGCTTTGCGCGACCTCCCAGTCAGTCAGACGCAGTCAGACGCGCTGTCACTTCTGTTAGCAATGTAGCTAGGCTCAGTATGGCCAATGGTATTTTTTGGGGCTGTAGTTAGATGCAACCAAACTCTTCCGCGATTTTCCTGTTTACATAGGTTTATATGACCAGTGATATGAAACAAGTTCAGTTACACAAATTGAAACGTAGCAATTTTCTATGCTATGGAAAGTCCGCACTATAATGACAGGCGTACTAACACCTTCTGCGCGCTTCGGCAGCGCATTGATGCGGAGCTCAGATATCAATGCGCTGCCGAAGCGCGCAGAAGGTGTTAGTACGCCTGTCATTATAGTGCAGACTTTCTATAGCATAGAAAATCGCTATGTTTCAATTTGTGTAACTGAACTTGTTTCATATCATTGGTCATATAAACCTATGTAAACAGGAAAAACGCGGAAGAGTTTGGTCGCATCTAACTACAGCCCCAAAAAATACCATTGGCCATACTGAGCCTAGCTACATTGCTAACAGGAGTGACAGCGCGTCTGACTGCGTCTGACTGACTGGGAGGTCGCGCAAAGCTCGGAGAGGTACGGAGCAGCTCGTCTCAATTCAGATAAGAGCATATTTCATTATGGAAGTACGGTGGACTGTTCCTTTAAGGTCAGGACTCTATGGTGGAAAGTTCATGTGTGAAAATGATTCCTCATGCTTTCTGAACCATTCTTTCACATTCTGAGCCCTAATTTTATTCCTGTGCCATCAGGGAAGGAAAAAAAATCCAGTGGTGTGAACCTGGTCATTCAGTACATTCAGGTCATCAGCTGACTTCATTTTATTGCCCCATAACGTTGCTGAGCCTCGACCTGACCAACTGAAGCAAGCACAGATCATAACTCTACCTCCAGAGGCTTGTACAGTGGACACTATGCATGATGGATGCAATCGCTTCATGTGCTTCCCTTCTTACCCTGACACACCCATCACTCAGGAATAGGGTCAATCTGGACTTATCAAACCATGTGACCTTTTCCCATTGCTCCAGAGTCCAATCTTTATGTTTCTTAGTAAATTGAAGCCTTTTCTCCTGGTGAATTTCACTAACAAGTGGTTTTCTTATGGCCACACAGCAGTTTAGTCCCAATCCTGTGAGTTCTCGTCACATTACGCATGTGGAAATGCTCTTAATTTCACTATTAAACATAGTTGTGATTTCTACTCTCAATTTTTTTTTCTTCACCAAGCATTTAAATGATCTCTGATCATGGTCAGTCAAAATTTTTGTTTTGACCACATTTCTTCGGCAGTGTTGACGGTCCACCACTATCCTTCCAGGTTTTAATAATGTGTTGGACAGTTCTTAACCCAATTCCAGTCATTTCAGCAATCTCCTTAAGCCTCACTCACAACTCGCTGTAAGTGTTTTGGACACGCACGGGTCACAGGGTTTGGTAGCTTGCAGCCGTGCCGCAGGGTCGCTGTGAACCCGGGGGAAAGTTTGGGGGAGGAGTACGGGCAAAATACTTGTCAAATACAGGTTGCACACCTGACTGCTCTCCAATATGGCGTTACTATCCAAGCATGTGACCTCCAGCTGCAAAGACCCTATTCTGTGGTCAGAAATGGCTTGAAGAGAGAGAGGTCAAAGGAAAATGGCCAGACTGATTCGAGTTCACAGGAAAGCTATAGTAACTCAAATAACCACTCTTTACAACCATGGTGAGCAGAAAAGCACCTCAGAACCACACCACATTCCTTGAGCATCCTGATGTTTGACGGGAGTATAAAATTAAGCTCTTAACCTATAACAGCATGATTTTACACACTACTCTGCTGGCTGATGGGTATAATCACATGAATGAGCAGGTGTACAGGTTAATTCCAAATGGGCCCCTACAGAACAAGTTGGTCTAATGATATTATTTGTCTCCCTCTAGTGGTAGTAAGTCGCCTTCAATCTCTCCAGCTATCGTTTGTCTTTAAGTGACCCATAATTCCACGTGGCTCCAGTCAAAACTGTACCTTAATCCCTCTGGTCCTCCTCTAACTACACACAGTGTTGCCGCAACAAGAATATTTGTTTAATTAGCATACGTACTCAAATGTTTAAAGAAATATCTCAAAAGAAATTACAACCTCGATTCCAAAAAAGTTGGGACAAAGTACAAATTGTAAATAAAAACGGAATGCAATGATGTGGAAGTTTCAAGATTCCATATTTTATTCAGAATAGAACATAGATGACATATCAAATGTTTAAACTGAGAAAATGTATCATTTAAAGAGAAAAATTAGGTGATTTTAAATTTCATGACAACAACACATCTCAAAAAAGTTGGGACAAGGCCATGTTTACCACTGTGAGACATCCCCTTTTCTCTTTACAACAGTCTGTAAACGTCTGGGGACTGAGGAGACAAGTTGCTCAAGTTTAGGGATAGGAATGTTAACCCATTCTTGTCTAATGTAGGATTCTAGTTGCTCAACTGTCTTAGGTCTTTTTTGTCGTATCTTCCGTTTTATGATGCGCCAAATGTTTTCTATGGGTGAAAGATCTGGACTGCAGGCTGGCCAGTTCAGTACCCGGACCCTTCTTCTACGCAGCCATGATGCTGTAATTGATGCAGTATGTGGTTTGGCATTGCCATGTTGGAAAATGCAAGGTCTTCCCTGAAAGAGACATCGTCTGGATGGGAGCATATGTTGCTCTAGAACCTGGATATACCTTTCAGCATTGATGGCGTCTTTCCAGATGTGTAAGCTGCCCATGCCACACTCACTAATGCAACCCCATACCATCAGAGATGCAGGCTGCTGAACTGAGCGCTGATAACAACTTGGGTCGTCCTTCTCCTCTTTAGTCCGAATGACACTGATTTCAATAAAGAACTTCAAATTTTGATTCATCTGACCACAGAACAGTTTTCCACTTAGCCATAGTCCATTTTAAATGAGCCTTGGCCCAGAGAGGACATCTGCGCTTCTGGATCATGTTTAGATACGCCTTCTTCTTTGAACTATAGAGTTTTAGCTGGCAACGACGGATGGCACGGTGAATTGTGTTCACAGATAATGTTCTCTGGAAATATTCCTGAGCCCATTTTGTGATTTCCAATACAGAAGCATGCCTGTATGTGATGCAGTGCCGTCTAAGGGCCCGAAGATCACGGGCACCCAGTATGGTTTTCCGGCCTTGACCCTTATGCACAAAGATTCTTCCAGATTCTCTGAATCTTTTGATGATATTATGCACTGTAGATGATATGTTCAAACTCTTTGCAATTTTACAATGTCAAACTCCTTTCTGATATTACTCCACTATTTGTCTGCACAGAATTAGGGGGATTGGTGATCCTCTTCCCATCTTTACTTCTGAGAGCCGTTGCCACTCCAAGACGCTCTTTTTATACCCAGTCATGTTAATGACCTATTGCCAGTTGACCTAATGAGTTGCAATTTGATCCTCCAGCTGTTCCTTTTTTGTACCTTTAACTTTTCCAGCCTCTTATTGCCCCTGTCCCAACTATTTTGAGATGTGTTGCTGTCATGAAATTTCAAATGAGCCAATATTTGGCATGAAATTTCAAAATGTCTCATTTTCGACAATTGATTGTTGTCTATGTTCTATTGTGAATACAATATCAGTTTTTGAGATTTGTAAATTATTGCATTCCATTTTTATTTACAATTTGTACTTTGTCCCAACTTTTTTGGAATCGGGGTTGTACTGTTTTTAAGTTATCTGTCACGTTTTTTTCTCATCTCACACAGAAAGAAGTGAGCCTTTTGGGGCTTTTCCACTACCAACACGGCTGAGTTGGGCTGAGCCGTGCGGTGCTGAGTTGGGCTGAGTCGAGCTGAGTGGGGCTGTTGGGGTTGCATTTCGACTACAACCGCACTGAACTGTGTTGGCTGGAAGTGGGTGGACACATTGGGTGGAGTTAGCGAAAGTGGGTGGACGTCACGTGATGTCGTTAGGTGGCGCAAACAGTGACATCAGTGACCTTTTAAGCGGTAGTCTCACGACCCGGATAGTAAACAATAAACATGGAGGACATCTTCCATCTTCTAGTTTTCTGATCTTCTTCTTCTTTGTCGTAATTCCTCTTCTTCCGGGTTTACGGTGTTTACAGATCCCAGCGTGCTCGCGGGGCGTGTGTGGCCATGTGAGGACACTCCTCCTCACCAATCAGTGCACAGTGGAGTGTCTCCTCACGCCCCTAGCCCCACTCGGCTCGGTTGGGCTCTGTTCAGCCCCACTCCAAAACTGTGCGAGTTTTGGGTGCTGAGTAAGGCTGAAGTGAGCTCAGTCGTACTGCTCTGAGGTAGTCGAAACGCGAGCCGTGTTGGGCTGAAGTGAGCTGAAGTGAGCTGAAAAAAGGGTAGTGGAAAAGGCCCATTTAATGCCTCCTGGGCCTGTGTGCCAATGTTTATGGCATGGTTTTCCAAGGCTCCAATGATGACATTTAAACCAAACAAACTTGTATGGTCATGTTAATTCACAGCCCCAATGATGTTGGGATCTTTTCCAAGGGCTAGTAGGAAGCATGCCACTGTTTTGGTGATGCAACTTCCGTATGCCAGTTTATCATATGCATTATGTTACATACATGTGACAGCTTTTCCAGTTAAATAGCTCAATAATGTATATGTCACGTTCAGTTGTTTGCACTGGTTTTGACTTGTATGCTTCTATCCATATAAAACAGTGCATCCATAGTAAACCTTTTCAGATGCTGTATAATTTATCCACATTTGTTTCGTTGTCTTGTCTAGTTAGGTAGCGCACACTGTTCTGTGTATTTATTCTCTTATGTATTGAATATGTACCTATGTACGGTAGTTTTATTTACTATGTCCTTGTACTGTTGTGTGTTGCACCATACTGTAGTCCTGATGAAAGGACATTTCATCTCATCTCATCTCATTATCTCTAGCCGCTTTATCCTGTTCTACAGGGTCGCAGGCAAGCTGGAGCCTATCCCAGCTGACTACGGGCGAAAGGCGGGGTACACCCTGGACAAGTCGCCAGGTCATCACAGGGCTCACACATAGACAACCATTCACACTCACATTCACACCTACGGTCAATTTAGAGTCACCAATTAACCTAACCTGCATATCTTTGGACTGTGGGGGAAACCGGAGCACCCGGAGGAAACCCACGCGGACACAGGGAGAACATGCAAACTCCACACAGAAAGACCCTCGCCGGCCACGGGGCTCGAACCCGGACCTTCTTGCTGTGAGGCGACAGCGCTAACTACTACACCACCGAGCCGGAAAGGACATTTCATTCCAGTATATTCAATTTATCTGAGGATTGACAATAAAACCCCCTCTGAGTGACTTGATATAGGCAAGCTTCCATTTTTGTAGTTTTTGATGAAATGGCCACAACACATCAGGAAGCATGCCAACTGAGCTATGCAGCACCATGAGTTTGAAGACTGAATTGGATTTTTCAGATTTTTTTTTGTGGCATGAACAGGTGTTGAGTTCACCATTGTTGTCCTGAATCATACTAGAGTGATGATTACAATTATCGACACCATAACGATCTTTTGGCCGTTGCAAAAGTAGAAAAGACCTTCAAATCAAATCAAAATCAAATCAAGTTTATTTGTACAGCGCTTTTAACAATAAACATTGTCACAAAGCAGCTTTACAGAATTTGAACGACTTAAAACATGAGCTAATTTTATCCCTAATCTATCCCCTTGAATACGTAAATTGTGCATGAATAATTACTCAAACTTCCACTGGAAAAAAAAATGATTTGATTCCTGATTACTTAGCGTATCAGGTCATGTGACACTGTTCCACAAGTATTGACACCTTTGTCCACAGTTATCGACACCGTTCCACAATTATCGACATCCAGATGATTATTTATAAAAAATAATTGGTATGTGGTATTAACAAAACAGGTTTTTATTTAAAATTTGTTTTACATCAACTTATATTTCGTACAAAATATCTTTTATATAAATATATGGATATTGGTGCTTATGTAAATGAGGAAGTAATTCTAATGTTTGTAAGCAAATGAACTGATAATGTTTAACCTGAGTCAGAAAATCTTTTTGTTCCACTTTCTAAGTATTTTCATTGATTGTATTTTGTTAATCATTCATTGTTGATTGGATTAATTTATAGTTTTGTAGTTTACCAATAAATGTCAACAGGCAATTGACATTATAACCACATGAAAATCCAGGTCAAAGGTCGCATGTCATTCCTCAAACCAAAATATAAAATGTCTACTGATATTGTAATGTGGGTAGATATTTACAACAAACTGATATATTTATTTATTTATTTATGAATGGAATAGAAAAATCTGAATATTTCAAGCATGTAATTTTTTATATGCTAGGAATTTAATTCTGGTCTAATTCTATTTCTTGCAATCGGATTCCAAATCCTCTATAAACATTCCATTCTGTTATGAATCAGAAAAAAAAAATCACAGCACTTTTTTAAAAAAAAGTACTTTATCTACTTCAACAATGTTGTACAAAGATTGATCCATAATAGCTATAAATGTCATTTAATTCCACAGGGTGTCGATAATAGTGGAAACCGGTAAAAGTGATCACTATTATCGACATCTTACGTGACTTCTCAAATGCGTGTTTAGATACAAAATAGCAACCGTCAAATGAAAGAGTAAGAAACAAAGTAGATTTCGATGAGGAGATCATGGAATATTGGTGAATTTGATCAGTAAAAACATGTCCATGATCTTTCCACCATGCTTACCTGTGATGATAACGTCCGGGTTTTCCGAAAAATTGCTAATCTTGCTAAAAAAAAATTCCATCTCAGGTAACGAGCTGTGTCATCAGACAGCATGGTCAAAGGGTGAAGCGGGTCTTCCAGTTGATTAATTAACCAATAATAACTGTTGTAACTGAAACTCACCTTTGTAAATTGTTTATTGGTAAATCTGAAAAGATGTTGATAATTATGGACTGTTGAGAATTGTAGCCGCCGCTCTAGTACAGCTGCTGCTACCATCTTGAGTGGTGTTTCCAAGATGGTAGAAGCTGCTCAGGAAGCTCTCACCAAATGGTACGGTATCTTTTTGCTATTTTTGGCTAATTTGCATTGGTTTATCTCACTGATAAGATCTCACGCTAACTAAACTACATTTATTTACACTCTATGCACTGTATAATGACTAAAGATGAATTTAATGAAATTTATTCACCAGTAACCTCTTTATCCAGGGTGGGGTATGTTTTTGGGAGGTGGGCGGAGATTGTAATCTCCAGTGGAACCCCATGCAGTTTCAGAGAGACAATGCACAACTCTGCATTACACCAGTTATATAGAAACAAACATTGTGAAGTGGCAAATGTTGTGAAGTTTCTACAAAGAAAAAAGAAAGAAAAAGAAGTGGAGTGGATGAGGATGTTCTGCTGATTGAGTAGGAATATACAGTACTTGTTAGAGCAAGCACACATTTTATCCTTCCTTCACAGGCTGAACACACAGCTGTATCACTGACACAATCGCTAAGTCAGACATACAAGTGTAAACTGTCATGATATTCAAATGTCGGTCAGCACAAAAAATGTAACAGCATTATGTCAATATCTACATCATTTCGTAATGAAAATAGGATTGTTGGCAAAAAGTCTAGACAAGACAGTTGGATGACAATGAACATGATTACATTTGATCACTCCGAGGATATCGAACTTCAAGTGCTTCAGCAGCACCAGTTGAGGGCAGCATTGTATAAGATACTGAGATGAAGCAGATGCAGGTTTAGCACTAAACATAGACTAATTAAAACACTTTTAAACCATTATTATTATTAATGTATTGCACAGATGCTCCTTCATCTGGAAGTTAAAGTCACTGATACCAGGATACGACTCATATCCTTAGGTCCCAAAGACTTTTCTAATGATTCTAGCAGTTCCTAATAGTGCCAATTTCTGAATAAGGTCTATGCATGTTGTAACATGTAAAGTATCCAGGTGAGATTTCAACTTCACTGGTACAGTTCCCGGGACAGTTCCCAGTGTACCTATTACAATAGGGACAACCTTGCACTAAACATTCCATATTCTTGTGAGTTCCCAGGCTAGGTCTTGATATTTCTGTCTTTTCTTTTTCTGAAATATTCACATCATTTGGCACAGCTACATCAACAATTAGAGCTTTCTTTTCGAGCTTATCGATGACAACTATATCTGGTCTTCTAGCTGAATTCCATCCATCCATTATCTCATCTCATCTCATTATCTCTAGCCGCTTTATCCTGTTCTACAGGGTCGCAGGCAAGCTGGAGTCTATCCCAGCTGACTACGGGCGAAAGGCGGGGTACACCCTGGACAAGTCGCCAGGTCATCACAGGGCTGACACAGAGACACAGACAACCATTCACACTCACATTCACACCTACGGTCAATTTAGAGCCACCAATTAGCCTAACTGCATGTGTGGGAAACCGGAGCACCCGGAGGAAACCCACACGGACACGGGGAGAACATGCAAACTCCACACAGAAAGGCCCTCGCCAGCTGCTGGGCTCGAACCCAGGACCTTCTTGCTGTGAGACGACAGTGCTAACCACTACACCACCATGCTGCCTTCTAGCTGAATTATTATTATTATTATTATTTACTTCTGTAGAGCTGTACAGAAAGCAGTCTTTGTGAATTAGCCTTATAACACAAATTCAGCTTCACCAAAATTAAAAATATTTCTTCCAAATACAAGGATTAGACAGAATCAGGATTGGCTACCTTGACAGTTTATTCTTTTAAACTGACCAGCAAAATGGCAGTATTAGATTCAATCAACAAATCATGTAACAGCTTTGAATCTCTCACTGCTCAGGGCTGTTCTATATAAACTGCTCACCATGGTTGTAAAAAGATTTGCGTTTGAGTCACTTGTCAGCTTGAATCAATCAGACCATCCTCCTCTGACCTCTCTCATCAACAATACATTTCTGCTGTTCAGCTGTGAACTGCTGTTCACTGGATATCATACATGTCAAGTTATACGGTTTTCCCATATTTTGTACGGGAAAATGCAATTTTTTGGCTAATACGGTGTACACTGATTTTCATACGGGAAAATTCCATTTTGTATCAGAGATTTTTTTCCGTTACTCCGAGAAAATTTTCTTCGCATCCACCATTTATTTTTTCAAACACGCATGCCCAGTGAAACGGAACTATTTTCGATTTATGTGGTTTTATAGTTGCATGTGGTTTTCTCGGTCATTTAAGTCCATCGGCTCAGACTGCCCAGACTTCTGTGACGGCTGCAGAAGTTATGTTCTGCCAATTTCTTGTGGAACACAACATCCCCCCGACTGTGGCAGACCTTTTTTCGGAGCTAGCGAAAACAAATGATTCCCGATTCAAAGACTGCACAGGTAAGCATTTGTGTTTTTTTTAAAAAGTTTTTACTGTTTGCATGTAGGAAAGCTTCCTCCATTATCATGATAATTTAGGGAGAAGATACTGGGAGTCACCATTTATACAACGGCAACTGTAGTTACCCAGCAATTTCTGGTTTTGCTTCCCTAAACATTTTAATTGCTGATAGACATTATATGTAGACACAGATGACCAACACTCATTACTGCCATCAGTCGTCAGTAAACTGGAAAAGTACTGAATGAAGAGTAATGGTGGTAACGACCGTTGGTAACCTGTCTCTAAAATGTGTAGTAGGGGATGGAAGCAATTTAACACCATCTGCATGTTTGCCGTGCTCTGATTTTCTTTTATTGACCAAGAAAATAATAGATGTATAGAGGTTTTCGACCTGACGTCATAGGGTCACTTGATACTGCTTACGCCGCCATTTTGGAGGACAAACAAAGCCACGCTTATCAGCAAACAACGCTTGTAATATCCATCTTCTTCATCGCTTACTTTTATCATAGAATGCCTGATACGTGTTGTGCAGTTAGCTGCCACAACAGAAGAGGGGATAAACCTGGATTAACGTTCCATAGGTTCCCGGCCGATCGACAGTGTCGCGAAAAGTGGATCGCGGCGATCAGGCGAGAGAATTGGCAGCCCACCGAACACACGCGTTTGTGTGGTGAACATTTTGTCTCAGGTAACTTTTCCAAAAGTTTAAAGATATCGTATGCGAGATAAATGACAAATTATACATGTAGCCTAGCACCTAGCCTACACGTAAGCCCTGTTAGGCGGTGTTCAGGCTACCTGGCACCTAGCCCCACTAGTCAGGCTACGATGGTTTTATCTTTATACATCCATGGTTTTATATACGTGAGATGGGGACCGCTCAGCCTCATCAATGGGGCTACCTGGCACTGGGCTTCTTACTAGTGTTTGGGCGGCTTACGTGTAGTCTAGGTTTAACATACACGGTGCCCTCAGGCGAGGAAGAGCCATGTTGGGTGGGTTGTACTTTTTAGATGTGAATATGCAATGGACAAAACTAGAATTCGATACTAGACATATTAATTATTATGCATGTTTCTATATGATTAATGTAACTCTCTCTCTCTCTCTCTCTCTCTCTCTCTCTCTCTCTCAACCTGGACACTATTTTTCTAACTGCAATGAATTTACTTTTATTTGGTATCATGTTGAAGTAGACTGTTATGGAATTTTTTTGCCACAAAATGTTGTTGTAAATCTTTGCATATGTTGTCATGGCAACCATTCACGATGTCGAGGTACTGAAGGTCCGGCAAATCACTGACACTACACCATTGCAGTGGCATAAACAGGTGATTAGGTAACGAGTATGGGTCACGTATACCAGCCTCCGTCAATTTTTCATGATATCTGCTCTTACTTTTACCATCGAGATGCTGTACGGTACACGACAGTGTAATGTCGCTCGATAACCCACATGTTGGGCTAGCGGGAGTCGCCATTGTTGTGACCGCCAAAATGGCGCCATCTACTTGTCGACATGGTAACGGTCACGTGGGTCGAAAACCTCTATATTGGGGCAAGGTCTTCGATGTAAAAACTGCTCTGGGTGTTGCCAGGTTTCCAATGCTGAAACAACTTTTTACTGCTTTGCTGTGCTTTCCACATAGCAATGCAGATAGTGAAAGGGCTTTTTCATTGGTTAGGAAAATTCATACTGAGTACAGAAAAAATATGGCTGCAGACACATTAACTGCATATCTGCAAATTAAAATGAACTGTGATGAGGAGCTACAACTGCTACCCAAGCAGTGATATTATAGCTAGTGCCAAATCTGCAACATCTTTGTACAGTACAACAAAGAACACTCCAAAAAGGAATAAGATTTAAATTCTTGTTATAAATTACTGTGAAGATTTTCAATTTAACTTCATAATTTATTAATATTTTCACTTATCCTTGTTTACATAATATACTTGACGTGGTTCAGTCATCGTTAGTTGGATCTAACACTGCTTGTGGTGTCAACACTTTTTTCTCAAATGGAACTTTTACTAACCTTCATTTACTGTTTGACATGATTATATATAATTTAATACATGTAACCTACTATTTTAATTAACATACCTACTTAGTACTGCTGTTATATTTCAAGTAATTTTCTTTGGTGGAGTGTAATATTGTAGGTGATGTCAACACTTGTCAAATAGAACTTTGTGTAATTTTTATGAACTATTTAATATTAATACATTTTATTTGCAAAATTTACATTAATAATTCTGGTATTACTGATACAATGTATATTAAATAATTAAGTTTATAGTTCAGTCAGTCTCTTTAGTAGATAATCATTTACTTGACTGGACATATAGTCCTTTTTAATTCAGTTGTTTTCTCTGGGATCTAAAATTTCTTTTTATTCAGTCCATGCTTATTTGAGCCCTTTAACTTGATGCAGTGTGATAAATATGCCGATTACAATCGGAGTGTATAATGTGGAATAAAACAATCGGTGCTTTAGATTATATATTGGAATTTTTTCGCGTGTACAAGGGCTCATGGGTGTATGTAAGGGAAAAGTACAGATTTTGTAAGGGTTTTTAAAAGGTAACTAAAGGTTGACATGTATGGGATATTTTTTTGCACTATTTTGTCTAAACTGGAGACACTCTAGTGCATGAACATCCCAAGAGACCAGCATGTTCAAACTAGTCTGCTTGACACCAGCAAATATGCCTCAGTCAAATTCACAGAGATCACCTCCCCCCCCATTCCCGTGCTTGATCTGAACATTATAACTTGTTCTCTTGGCCTGTGTCTACAGGGTTGTATAGATTGCACTGCTACTCCTTGATTGACAGATTGGATAATGAATATAGATGAATGAACAGGTGTTCATAATAATGTGGCCAGTGTATTTACTATTGTGATGGCTCATTTACATAATCAGGAATTGTTTGGTCATAATTAGCCACTAGCCTTGGCTCATATACCAGATATAAAGCATACAGTGGATGGCTGGGCCATAAAAAAAAAAAAAATTCTGTACATCTCATCTCATTATCTCTAGCCGCTTTATCCTGTTCTACAGGGTCGCAGGCAAGCTGGAGCCTATCCCAGCTGACTACGGGCGAAAGGCGGGGTACACCCTGGACAAGTCGCCAGGTCATCACAGGGCTGACACATAGACACAGACAACCATTCACACTCACATTCACACCTACGGTCAATTTAGAGTCACCAGTTAACCTAACCTGCATGTCTTTGGACTGTGGGGGAAACCAGAGCACCCGGAGGAAACCCACGCAGACACGGGGAGAACATGCAAACTCCACACAGAAAGGCCCTCGCCGGCCACAGGGCTCGACGCCGGACCTTCTTGCTATGAGGCGACAGTGCTAACCACTACACCACCGTGCTGCCAAATTCTGTACATGTTCATTGTTTTTCTGGGACATAATTCAGGTATCATTCAATCATAATTAGCATTTATTTGACATTTATATAGGCATCTGTGTACTGGAGGACAACTTTGATCAGCAAACCCAGTAAACCCTAGCCCTCCAGACAACTTTGCGTAAATATTTTTATTCTGCTCTTCTGAATTGCAGGCATCCTCTTTCTTTCTGTGTGTGTGTGTGTGTGTGTGTGTGTGTGTGTGTGTGTGACAGAACAGGAGTATTAACTGTCAGCAGTTTGTTCCAGTCGTGATTTATTTTTTGCTGCTGTGTTCAGGGTGTATCCCGTCTGGACAAGTCGCCAGATCTTCGGTAATCTCCAAAAGAAATCACAAAATGTCTTTTCCTATGTTGTACCTTGTAGCTAGAAAGGGTCTTGTATTGTAACCTGTATTAAAACTTTACTCTAAAAACTAATTATGGTCCTGTAGATGTGTCAAATAATTCACAAGGTGCGAGGGAGAACCACCTTTATTGACTGAGTGTATGCAGCAGCGCTACCTAATGTAAACATGCTGTGTCTACCTAATCCCTATGTAGCTGGCCGCATCCTAATACGTCACGTCCTATCATGGATGTTGCCAGGCAACTACAAACACATATTCTACATCCCCCTTCTCAAAGAATGACAAACAAGGGAGGTAAACAGTTTTGACAACTTAGAAATCAAAATCAACTTAGAAGCCTAAATGCTCCTGTTAGTATAAGGCACTTAATAAGTAATTAACAGTGCCAGTATAACAATCAACTGATTGACTTGACTGCATATATGTCGTAACAAATCATCATTGTGAACAAAACTCGAATTCATAAACTTAACCTGCATGAAGAATCTAGCAGTGACATATACTGTAAGCCAGCACTCTTTTTTTTTGTGCATAAAGAGGGAGAGAGGAAAAAATGTCTATGAGGTGTAGTCTTTGTAGAGGGTGTTGGGCCTTGATACCCTTCCTGAGCGGGTGATGATCATGCCTTCTTGGGCTTGTGCCACCTCTGGCTGGATGACGGCGGGCTGCATCCCCGGTGGTTGGTCAGCAGTGGCACTGGATGGGGGGTTTGTTGTTGTTGTAGGAGGAGTGTAACTCTCTGGGGTGAGTAACAGGTGATGTCTATTCCTGGTGTATGCGGCATCCCCAACCTGGACCTGGTAACTGTTGGGTAGGTACATGGCTTTGGTCATGGGAATAAGAGCTTTTGTGCGGCGAGACAGCAAGCGCTGTGCTGGTGAGGGCAGTCCATCTCTTGGCGTGTTTCGTATGTTGAGTAGGGCCGCATAGACATTTGTGCCATCACGTGCACATTTCTCAAGTAGGTGTTTGGCTGAGCGCACAGCCCTTTCAGCTAACCCATTTGATTGAGGGTAGTGTGGGCTGCTGGTGACATAGGAGAAGTCCCATGCATGGGCAAATTCCTGAAATTCCCTGCTTGTGAAGTATGCAGCATTGTCGGTCATGAGTTGCTGGGGTGCACCGTGTGTGGCGAAATGTCATTTCAGCCTGGTGATGATGGATGCACTGGTTGTGTTAGGGAGCTGGTCTATTTCATACCAGCCCGAATATGAGTCCACTAGCACCAGGTGCTCTTTTCCATCCCATTCGAAGACATCAGCTGCTGTGAGGGCCCATGGCAGGTCAGGTATGTCATGTAGTTGCAGAGGCTCTTTTGTCTGGTGAGGTCGAAGTGCATTGCATGGAGCACATTTGGAGAGCTCATTCTCAATGTCCTGATTGATTGTGGGCCAAAACATGGTTTCTCTGACCCTGCGTTTTGTTGCTTCGAGGCCAGGGTGGCCTTGGTGCAGCTGTTTGACATAGTAGTGTCGCAGCAAGTGGGGAATGATAAATCGCAGACCACGGAACAGCAAGCCGTTGTCTGTTGTGAGTTCATCTCTCATGCTGTAGAACTGTCTGAGATCATGAGGCAGCTTCTTAGATGAGTCAGGCCAGCCTGCAGTGATGACCTCGACTAGACGGCGGCATGTAGGATCTGCCAGCGTTTCTCATCTCAGTTCCTCCAGTCTCCTTGAGGAGAGTACCTCCACTGTCATGATGTCATATTCCTCAGCGCTGTCGGTCAAGTCTGCAGCAGGCAGATGTGCACGTGAGAGGGTGTCCGCAATGAACAGTTCTTTGCCTCTTCTGTACGTGACATGGAGGTTGTAACGCTGCAGCTTCAGCATCATTCTCTGGAGGCGAGCAGATGCAGAGTGGAGGGGTTTTCGCAGTATGGTGATGAGGGGCTGATGATCCGTCTCCACTGTCACAGGGCGGCCATATATGTAGTCGTGGAATTTCTGACAGGCATAGACGAGAGCCAGAAGCTCTTTTTCTATCTGTGCGCAGTGTCCCTCCATCTCTGTGAGGGCCCTGGAGGCAAACGCCATGGGTTTGTTATCTTGTAGGCAGACAGCACCTAGACCGTGCTGAGAGGCATCAGCAGACAACACCACTGGCTGGTGTACATCGAAGTACTGGAGGACTGGTGGGCTGGTGAGGTGGTCCTTTAGTTTGTTGAATGCTGCTGTGTGGTGCTCCTGCCAAGCCCATTCCACGTCCTGAAGAAGGAGCTGACGCAGGGGTGCCGTGATCTCGCTGTAACCTGGGATGAATTTGGACAGATAGTTGGTCATGCCAAGGAATCTCTGTACTCCATGTTTGTCCTCTGGGGGAGGCATCAGACAAACTGCGGCAGTCTTGGCAGGATCCAGCTTGACCCCCTGGTCGGTGAGCAGGTGCCCCACGTATGAGACTGCAGACACTCTGAAGCGACATTTGTCCGGGTTCAGCTTGAGGTTGACAGCACGTACTCTGTCCATGACCTGATGGAGACGTGCGTCATGCTCTTCCGCTGTGCTGCCCCAGACTAAGATGTCGTCGACGACAATTGCACATGGCTGCCCTTCAAAGAGTTGTTCCATGCACCTTTGGAAAACTTCACTCCTCGTCGATATCCCGTAAGGCATTCGAAGGAAAGCATATCGGCCCACTGGTGTCATAAACGTGGTTAACTTGGATGACTCACTGCTGAGTGGCACCTGCCAGAAGCCACACTTTGCATCTAAGATGCTGAACACCTTGGCACCTGGCATGTCAGTTATTACTTGTTCAACTGTTTTCATGGGGTGGTGAGGCCTGAGGAGCGCTTTGTTGAGATGAACTGGATCAATACACAGCCGGATGCTGCCATCCTTTTTGCAGGCAGCAACCATCGCAGACACCCATTCGGTGGGTTCGTGAACTGGCTTGATTATTCCCAGTTTGGTCATTCTGTTGAGTTCCTGAATGATCTTGTCTTTCATTGCTAATGGCACCTGTCTGGGGGCACATATTGTGGGGTGCACTGAGTCATCCAGACACATGTGGTACACTACTGGAAGTTTGCCTATGGTGTTGCTGTTGAATAAGTCCTTGTATTCTGTCAGCTCTGGCGCCCCTTGTTGAAGGGCATGTACATTTGGCCCTAGTTTCACATAGCCTAGTTTTACACTATCAGTGAGACCAAGAAGAGGTTTCATGTCACTGCCTATGACATGGAAGTGTAATGTCCCGTAAGTGAAATGCACAGTAGCCGTGCCTGTTGTCCTTATTACCTGTCCTCTGTAGGCCACGAGATTGACTACATGGCTGTTGTCAATGTCTGCATTGGGGTCAATGTGATCGAGAGTGGCTTGGGAAATTACATTGCACCGGGCTCCAGTGTCAATCTTCACTTTTAGTGATCTTCCATTGGTGGATGTCAATGTGGTAAATATCTCACCCTTCTCTGCGACTGTTTCCACACTCTCACAATAGAAGAGGTCTGTTGGCTCATGTGCAGTCTGTGTGTCGAGCTCGCTTATTTTGTGCATGTATCCCCCCCTGCGTGGGGTGTGGGGTGGTCTGTTCGACTGCTGTCCACCCTGTGCGCTGGGTTTGCGCTCACCACTTGATCTGCAGCATTTGGAGAAGTGATTCCATTTTCCACAGGAGTTGCAACGTTTGTTGAAAGCTGGGCAGCTGCTACGACTTGGTGGGTGCTGCCCACCACAGTTTGAGCATGGATTGAATTGCACTGCACACACTTTTCCCTCCTTTTTAATTTCCCTGCCATCCGTTTCCTTCCTTAGTTCCTTATTACCCTTTTCTGATTGTTCATGCAGCATACACATTTAAATGGCTGAATTTAGCATCAATCTCTTTTCCTTCAGTAACTGGGTGCAGACGGCAGTGGCGTGGACGCCGCACACTAATCTGTCTCTAATCAGCTCGTCATGTAACGTGCCGAAGTCACACTTCTTGGCCAGCGACTTTAACGTGGCAACATATGACTGGATTGACTCGTGTGGTCTCTGATTCGTTGTATTAAAGGCATGTCTGTCCATTATAACATTTTTCACAGGAAGACAAATTTCTTCAAATTTCTTTACCAGTGTCTCGGGGTCCTCGGGATATTCGTCGTCTTCGAAAGTGAAAGTGTCGTACTTATCCAGCGCATCAGGACCCGCGAGGTTGAGAAACATGTAGGCTTTTATCTTCTTGCTAGCCGATGTTAGCCCCGCGATGCTGTAGACGTGCCATTCGCGCTTGAACTTTTCCCAGTTGTCTGCAATGTTTTCATCAAAGATGAGTGGGTCGATTCATTGAAGGCTCTGAGACATGCTGAGCAGAGGCTGACTTCTGACACCATGTAGATGTGTCAAATAATTCACAAGGTGCGAGGGAGAACCACCTTTATTGACTGAGTGTATGCAGCAGCGCTACCTAATGTAAACATGCTGTGTCTACCTAATCCCTATGTAGCTGGCCGCATCCTAATACGTCACGTCCTATCATGGATGTTGCTAGGGCAACTACAAACACATATTCTACAGGTCCAGTTATGTGCCTTATATCTTTTTAAAGGTACACTATGTACATGTTTCTAGAAGAAATCCATCCATCCATTATCCGTAACCAGTTATCCTGTGCAGGATTCGCAGGCAAGCTGGAGTCTATCCCAGTTGACTATGGGCAAAAGGCGGGGTACACCCTGGAAGGGGTCACCAGATCATCACAGGGCTGATACATAGAGACACACAACCATTCATACTCACATTCACACCTGTGGTCAGTTTAGAGCCACCAATTAGCCTAACCTGCATGTCTTTGGACTGTGTGGGAAACCAGAGCACCCGGAGGAAACTCACGCAGACATGGGGAGAACATGCAAACTCCACACAGAAAGGCCTCTGTCAGCTACTGGGCTTGAACCCAGAACCTTCTTGCTGTGAGGCGACAGTGCTAACCACTACACCACCGTGTTGCCTCGAGAAGCAATATGCATAATAAATGTAGAAAACATTGAGAGTACCATCTCAGTGACAAAGAAAAGGTACAGTTTAATATTCTATTTTTCCTGAGAGTGCAAAATTTAGCTAATTCCACTTGAATTCAACAGAGTTCAGGATCAAGACCAGGTCTTTGAATGCTTTGGCAACCCAAAGCTTTTACTTTGCACTTAGTATGTAAGTACCATCTGGACTTACATAAACACCAGAAGTGTTTAATTAATGCTGGGGAATTTGTTGAGTATAATTGGTTAAATTTAATGCCAAACAAGTTACCCTTTTGTGCTTAAGAACAGTGTGTAGGAGTGTTTCAAGAGAGATTCAGATGTTGCTGGAGCAACAGGATATAAGTGAGTGATGCAATGGAAAAAGAACAGGGGCTGTTCATGACAATTCACCATATACTGATAGCAGCAGGCTTTGCCACTAGTCACCCTTTATGATTAAACTAGCTAACTGCAACAATCCGTGTAGGCAGCAGGTCGTTGTGTGCAAGACTTCATAATAACAGCAGCTCGTTGACCTCATGGGCTTGCTGTGTTCTGCACTGCTATTTCAGACCCACTCAGCTCAGACCCAGCTTGTATAATAAGTCAATAAAGCTACTATCAATCTATGAATGCTTGATCAAATTTTAATTCATCCCTTAAAAGTTTACACAGAATAATGCAAAGTTGTAATTATACACTCACCTGACACTTTAATATAAACACTTCTACACCTGCACTTAACAAATATCAAATCAACCAAGCATGTGGCAGCAGCACAATGCATAAACTCAAGCAGATTAAGGTCAAGAACTTCAGTTAATGTTCACATCAAGCATAAGAACGGAAAAAAAAGTGATCTCAGTGATTTTAACTGTGGCATGGTTGCAATATGGGCTGGTTGAAGTATTTCTTGGGAATTTTACACACAGCAGTCTCAAGGGATTACATAGATTGGTGTGAAAAACAAAAAACATCCAGGGAGCAGCAGTTCTGTGGGCAGAAGCACCTTGTTAATTTGAGAATCCTGAAAAGTACAGCCAGACAGATTTGGCTAATGGTGGTGGTCCCATTATGTGGTAACCCAAATAACCACTCTGTACAAACATAGTGAGCAGAAAAGCATCTATACTCAACATGTTGAACCTTGGAGAGGATGCACTACAACAGCAGAATTTCACATCGGGTTTACTGTCTTAGTGCTTTCCAAGGTTATCTCATCTCATCTCATCTCATCTCATCTCATCTCATCTCATTATCTCTAGCCACTTTATCCTTCTACAGGGTCGCAGGCAAGCTGGAGCCTATCCCAGCTGACTACGGGCGAAAGGCGGGGTACACCCTGGACAAGTCGCCAGGTCATCACAGGGCTGACACATAGACACAGACAACCATTCACACTCACATTCACACCTATGGTCAATTTAGAGTCACCAGTTAACCTAACCTGCATGTCTTTGGACTGTGGGGGAAACCGGAGCACCCGGAGGAAACCCACGCGGACACGGGGAGAACATGCAAACTCCACACAGAAAGGCCCTCGCCGGCCCCGGGGCTCGAACCCAGGACCTTCTTGCTGTGAGGCGACAGCGCTAACCGCTACACCACCGTGCCGCCCCTTTCCAAGGTTATGCCTCATGAAAAAATATTTCAAATATCTTTAATTATTATACATACTGGACACTTTTTCGATGGAATAAAAACATGTATTATATTCCCTTCTAGCAGATTCCATTCATTTGGTTTGATAGCATGCAATATTGTTAGCATATCGCTTATCCTATGTGTATTATTACGCCACTCTACCCAACAGAGAATGAGCGTTGAATATGGTTTATGATATTGCATGGTTGTCAAGACAACATGATGTTACATGTTGGAGCTGATGCGAAAATTCAATGAGAAAGTTCTGCTGCGCATGCGCAGAAGCCTTTCTTTGTTCAGTGGGACAGAGAAAGACGTGTTGAACACCCGAAAGGCTGCCAAAACTTCATTAGATATTCTTCACACATATTTACAAGAGAAAAACATACCAACGGACATCAAAAAACTGGAAAAGAAAGTGTGTATGTATAATAATAATAATAATGGCTTTTTTCGTGATATATCAGATATATTCCATTCAGCTACTTGTCTTCGACTTGTTCAATATCATACTAGTTGAATGGCATATATCTGATATACCATGAAAAAGCCAGCCAATATTATTTAAATATGTCTAAGTGTATGGTAGAGCCCTGCACTCCCGCGGGAGTCCTGCGGGACTCGATGCAAAGCAGTGTGGTGCGGGACAAATTTTGAAAGCTCATTGCGGGCGCGGGTGGGAGGGGGAGTGCACAATGCGGGAGCGGGCGGGAGAGGTGATAAGCTGCAGTCCCACTAACTAAAAATGTGTTTAAAATAAAATTTATAAATTATTAATTTACTGTATGTCTATCATATATAATTTGTGCTGGATATTTTATTTGGCATTAATAAAAACATTTTAAGATGCCTAAATTTGCGGATGTGGTCTAACCTTGCGTACGTTTCCGATTCCTTTCCACTCTTCCGTGTTTGAGATCTCCGATCATGGCAGAAGAGCAGAGCTCCTCTAGTGAAGTTCACAGTGCTTCAGAAGTAAGGGCCTCTGCATGCTCTTGCGACAAGGCTTTCGCAGATAGCTTTTCGCAGACAGTTGTAATTTATCATTGAGCGGGAAGTAATAGGCGTGCGCGATGCTATTCACCGCCACAACGCAAGGGGGCGCGAAGTCGCGAACTCGCTAGGAGTAGTTGGTGGGTGTGGTTAGTGGAGTGTTTATCCTCTGGTTACTTATAATGACTAGAACTGGAGTCATATAGATGTACGTATTTCCTCACTTCCTCGATCAACCGCTCTGCGTGCTGCTCCATCTTCGCTCATGTTTTTAAAAATGGCGGTCGTGAAAACAAACCAAACCGGGAAAGTAGGGAAGCGGAAGTGCATGTACAGCGGATGTAGAGTGGACCAATCAGAGCCCTCTTGTCTGTAACGCTGTCTGTGAGGCTTCTGCGGTGGTCACAATTTTTGGGAGGTGCGCGCAGAGCGTCTGCGAAGGTGGGGGGGCTACGCAGACGCCATCTGCGACGCCGTCTGCGAGGACTGCGTTGTCAGCATAAATTGGCCTTAAGTGCTGCTTTAAAAAGAAAGTAGGGGGCGGGGCACCATCATGCTGTGTCTTTAAATTATATTAATTTCTTATAGGCCTACTTGTATTTCCTAGAATGTAAATGTGAGGAGTGACATATAAGCTATGTGCAATGTACAATATTCTTAATATCCACTGTAGATTTTGGTAGGTGTGTTGGGTATCTCTGTAAAGCCTCAGCTGCGCATGCTGCCTGGCAACGCGCACCCTCGCTACGTGCGCTAGGTGAAGGATCGGTCAGTGGAGAGCTCAGCTAAGCTCAGCATGTTTAATTCCCCAAGCCAGTGACAAGAACTTTCGTGAGAAATAACGCGAACGTCTGCATCATGCGAGATTTGCGGGCAGGAGCGGGACAAAATATGGCAGGCGCGGGCGGGAGCAGGACTGAAAATCATAATCCTTTGCGGGAGCGGGCAGGAGCAGGACTGAAAATTCTGTCCCGCGCAGACCTCTAGTGTATGGTGGAGGTGGCAAAAGAGAGCCAGAATGTGGGGTGTGGAAGATGATGGGTAATTAAGTGAATGCTTACAGTTAAGTTGAGGCCAGGTAGTGTTTTTTCCAAGGTTTATTTATTTATTTATTTATTTATTTATTATTATTATTTTTTAAAGAGATGCATCTGACATGGGGTGAGGCCTAATACGTAACCCAGGACAGGTCCAGATGGAGGCAGATTGTTGATGCCTTATGCCCCTCAAGGGACAAAAAGGACTAAGTGTAAGGCAGTGGATTAGAGGTGTATCTAGGGTTGAAGTTTGGTGTGTGAGATTTTTGGTCTAGTGAACTAGGACAGAGCTGAGGAAGGCCAGTCTTTCAGACTGTCTTTGTAAAATCTGGAGGTTTGAATAATCTGACCTGATTGCTCAGAGACTTTCAAGGAATTGCATCAGTACTTATAAGCTCTCATATGTTTTGCTCATATCAAGGCTTTTATTCAAAATATTTTATATGTAATACATTTTCAGCCCCCACTGTAACCCTAGCTATGTAATAGGCGAGAGGCCGAGGGCTGTGGAAATGGAGATCGGCGCCACCCAATGCGCCACACGGCGCGGGAAGGACTTTAACTTTTTAACTAACATTTTCAGCCCATTTAGACTTAAATCAGTTTGCCAAATGTGTAAATCCAGAGCAACTTACAATTGGGACAGAATACAATACAATTGAGTGAATAGGTTGGGTTCCCCACTTAAGGCTCCTCTCATGGCATTACAGAAAGGTAATATCATTTTACCTCATCTTTTTTTTAAACACTGATTTACTGTATGTGTCTTTGTGAGAAATGGTCTAAATGACTATAATACAGTGACTTGCATAAGTAATCGCTCCCTTGAGCTTTTTCCGAATTTGTAAGGTTAAAAACCTGAATCTGAGATGGACTTAATTGAGATTATACACGTCATAATAATAAAGTGTGGAGAAACTCCCTTATTGCTATAAAACCCTTAATTTAGTTCTGGTGCAATCAGTCATCACAGATTAGGCCACTTGTGTAGTTAAAGCATCATGTGATCTCCACAAAAATCTGCTTTATGGAGCAGTGGTGAGAAGAAAGTCAAAAAACAAGAGACTCATAATACATGTTGGACAAATAAAAGTTCTCTGAGACCAGAATTGAACATTTTGTCATCAGCAGGGCCTGGGGAACTAGTCAGCATTGTGGACAAGATGGACGGAGCCAGGGCTAGAAGAAAACACTATTGAGAATGGGATGGAAGTTTGCCTTCCAACAGGGCAACAAACCTAAGCATATTGCAAAGCTGCACTTGACTGGTTCAAACCCAAGAACTTGAATATGTGAGAATCACCCAGTCAAAATACATACCTCAAACTGACTGAGAATCTGAGGGAAGACTTGAAAAATCCTGTTTGCCAGTGGTCTCCATCCAATCTGACAGAGCTTGAGCAATTTTGTCCAAAGGGATGTGCAAAGAATATTAGGATCCAGATGTGTAAAGCTGGTAAAGACATTTCCTGGAGCAATTGTAACTGGAATTGCAGCCAAAAGTGGTTCTACCAAGTATAAGCAGGTGGATATGTATGCAACCAACAAATGCCTGTTTTTTGTTGAATAACCTTTTTGGTCACAATAAACAAGCAAATAAATAACAGTGCATTATTTGATGTCTTACCTAATGGATTTTTTTTCTCAAAATAACCAGTTTTAATTCTTGTAACATAAAAAAAAAAAGCTGGAACAGTAAAGCATTTACAACTTTGTAAGGTTGCCATTCCTTCTCACAATACTTAAAAGATGTTTAGGTACTGAAGACACCAAGTGATGAAGCATTTCAGGTGTTATTTTGTCCCATTCTTCCTGCAAACAGGTCTAATTTTGTGCAACAGTATAGGGTTGTCATTGTCATTTTTTTGTTTCACAATTACAGTGGTGCTTGAAAGTTTGTGAACCCTTTAGAATTTTCTATATTTCTGCATAAATATGACCTAAAACAACATCAGATTTTCACACAAGTCCTAAAAGTAGATCAAGAGAACCCAGTTAAACAAATGAGACAAAAATATTATACTTGGCCATTTATTTATTGAGGAAAATGATCCAATATTACATATCTGTGAATGGCAAAAGTATGTGAACCTTTGCTTTCAGTATCTGGTGTGATCCCCTTGTGCAGCAATAACTGCAACTAAATGTTTCCAGTAACTGTTGATCAGTCCTGCACACCGGCTTGGAGGAATTTTAGCCCATTCCTACGTACAGAACAGCTTCAACTCTGGGATGCTGGTGGGTTTCCTCACATGAACTGCTCGCTTCAGGTCCTTCCACAACATTTTGATTGGATTAAGGTCAGGACTTTGACTTGGCCATTCCAAAACATTCACTTTATTCTTCTTTAACCATTCTTTGGTAGAACAACTTGTGTGCTTAGGGTCGTTGTCTTGCTGCATGACCCACCTTCTCTTGAGATTCAGTTCATGGACAGATGTCCTGACATTTTCCTTTAGAATTCACTGGTATTACTCAGAATTCATTGTTCCATCAATGATGGCAAGCCGTCCTGGCCCAGATGCATCAAAACAGGCCCAAACCATGATACTACCACCACCATGTTTCACAGATGGGATAAGGTTCTTATGCTGGAATGCAGTGTTTTCCTTTCTCCAAACATAACGCTTCTCATTTAAACCCAAAAGTTCTATTTTGGTCTCATCCATCCACAAAACATTTTTCCAATAGCCTTCTGGCTTGTCCACATGATCTTTAGCAAACTGCAGATGAGCAGCAGTGTTCTTTTTGGAGAGCAATGGCTTTCTCCTTGCAACCCTACCATGCACACCATTGTTGTTCAGTGTTCTCCTGATGGTGGACTCATGAACAGTAACATTAGCCAATATGAGAGAGGCCTTCAGTTGCTTAGAAGTTACCCTGGGGTCCTTTGTGACCTCGCCGACTATTACACGCCTTGCTCTTGGAGTGATCTTTATTGGTTGACCACTCCTGGGGAGGGTAACAATGGTCTTGAATTTCCTCCATTTGTACACAATCTGTCTGACTGTGGATTGGTGGAGTCCAAACTCTTAAGAGATGGTTTTGTAACCTTTTCCAGCCTGATGAGCATCAACAACACTTTTTCTGAGGTCCTCAGAAATCTCCTTTGTTCGTTCCATGATACACTTCCACAAACATGTGTTGTGAAGATCAGACTTTGATAAATACCTGTTCTTTCAATAAAACAGGGTGCCCACTCACACCTGATTGTCATCCCATTGATTTGAAAACACCTGACTTTAATTTCACCTTCAAATTAACTGCTAATCCTAGAGGCTCACATACTTTTGCCACTCACAGATATGTAATATTGGATCATTTTCCTCAATAAATAAATGACCAAGTATAATATTTTTGTCTCATTTGTTTAACTGGGTTCTCTTGATCTACTTTTAGGACTTGTGTGAAAATCTGATGATGTTTAAGGTCATATTTATGCAGAAATATAGAAAATTCTAAAGGGTTCACAAACTTTCAAGCACCACTGTAGTTACACATTCTCTATTGGGGACAGAGGGGACAGACACCCTCTTCTTCCATAGCCATGCCTTTGTAATGTGTGCAGAATGTGGTTTTGCATTGAAATCTCCTTGGAAAAGATGTAATCTGGCAGCATATGTTAATCCAAAAGCTTAATGTACTTTTCTGCATTAATGCTGCCATCACAGAAGTGTAAGTTACCTTTGCCAAGTACACTGACACAACCCCATACCATGACAGACCCTGGCTTTTGGACTTGTTCCTGGTAACAGTCTGGATGGTCCTTTTCTGTGGTCCAGAGCATATTCCGTACATTTCTTTCAAAAAAGACATGGAATACTAATTCATCTGACCACAATACATGTTTTCATGAGTGTTTAGTCTACATCTAGTTCATATCTAGAGTGTTTATACTGTTTATATTGTCTGTTTGAGTGTTTTGTCTGTGTGTAGTTCTTATCTAGTGTTTACACTGTTTATATTGTCTGAGTGTTTAGTCTGTCTTGTTCTTATCTAGTGTTTATACTGCTTATTTATACTGTTTATATTGTTTGAGTGTTTAGTCTATGTCTAGTTCCTATCTAGAGTGTTTATACTGTTTATATTGTTTGTTTTTTTCAATTATTCTATTTTTATTTATTGCATTGCCTGTTTGCACCGTGGGTCAGAGAGGACTGATATTTCATCTGTGCTGTATGTCGAGCATGTATAGCATATTTGACAATAAACTTGACTTGACTTGACTTGACTTGATAGTCCATCCCAGATGCCTCCGAGGCCAGAAAAGTCGACAGCACTTCTGAACAAAGTTAATATAAGGCTTCCTTTTTGCACAGTAAAGTTTTAACTGGCATTGGTGGATGTAATTCCATAGTATAGTGCTTGACAAAGGTTTGCCACTGTATTCCTGAGCCCATGTGATTATATCAGCTATAGATGAACGATGGTTCTTGATGCAATGCCATCTGAGGGATCGGAGATCATGGGTGTTCAGCTTAAGCTTGTGCCCTTGTCCTTTATGCACTGAAATTCCTCCAAATTCCTTGAATCGTTTAATGATATTATGCACCATAGAGGGTGAAATATCCAAATCCCATTCTATCTTTCTTTGAGGACCATTGCTTTTAAACATCTCAATAATTTTCTCATGCATTTGTTGACAAACTGGAGGTCCTCAACCCATCTTTGCTCCATAAAAGCTAGGCCTTTCCTGGATACTGATTTTGTACCAAATCATGATTACAATCACTTGTTGACATCACCTGTTTCAAATCACATCATTACTTAATTGCTTTATCTCATTAGGCTGCTGGGCCATAGAAGGTTCACGCTGCACGCTGCATGCTGCACGCTACACGTTCACGTGAAGAACCGGACCCTGGGCCATTAAACTTCATGCTTGGATGTTCACGTGTTGCACCTGTTCTACTTTGACCGAGTAACCAACAATATGGACTCTTCGGATGACGACGATTGCCTCATTCTGCTTTTACTGAGACAGAGGAAGAGAAAAAGGAACAGAATTTGGAGCCGAGAACACTTCCTTCTGAGAGAAACCCGTGGTGAATTTCACCGAACATTCTATAATCTGCTTGACAATCCCGATGAAGAACTATTTTTCAATTATACCATTCAATTATATTTTTTCTGAAGTTTTCCCCTGAAAGCATAGAGTTATCTCCCTAGACCCGTTCTGATTGGCTGGCGCGGCGGTGACCGCATGCATTGACTGGAATTTCCATCTTCACGCCTAGAAAAAAGTGTGCATGTTCATTTCATGCTTCACGCGTGAAGTGTGCAGCGTGCAGCGTGCAACGTGAACGCCGTTCTATGGCCCAGAGCAAGTCATGCTACGTTTGTCCACTTTTCTTTACACGCGTGTAGCGTGTAGTGTGCAGCATGCAGCGTGCAGCGTGAACCTTCTATGGCCCAGCAGCCTTACTAGCCCTACATTGCCTCATCCCTAGTTTTTTTGGAATGTGTTGCAGGCCTGAAATGCAGGAATTGATGTATATTAACAAATGAAATGAAGTTGACCAGAAAAAAAGTGAAATATCTTGGTTTCATACTGTCTGCAATGAAATACAAGTCAAAATAAATTTAGAAATCACTGCTTTCTTTTTTATTTGCATTTTCCATACTGTTCCAACTTTTTCTGATTTGTGGTTGTAACTCTGCACTACATATACACATATATAACTTTAGACATCAAATGTAGTGACACTATAGTATGGGTCTGATGTTAATTCTACATGGTATGAAATTGTTCAGGAATTTAGGAATTTTTAGGCCTTTATTCATCACATGTATATTAGAACACAGTGAAATTCTTTCTCTGCACACACATTCCCAGAGCAGTGGGCGGGTTTGGTGCCTTGCTCTAGGGCACTTCAGACATTGATGTGGGGGGCAGTGCTGACTCCCCCACCCACACATTTTCCTGATGGTCGGGAATCAAAACACTAACCTTTTGGTCCTAAAGCTGCATTGTTAACCTTTAGGTCATGACTTCCCACCACTTGAGTAGTAGTGTCCTGTGGACATTTTATATAATAATGCATTGGCTAAACAAAATGAGGTCATGGGCAGTGACCTGTTGGCCTTGAGTCTGAGACATGTTATGATTTATATAATTCAGGTGATGGGTATAGACTCCTGATTTTTTTTTTTAAATTGTAGTTGCATTTCTTCCCAACCACAGAATACTGATTTTAAATGTAACATGATCACTTTCTGTCATGTTAAGTAACATTTTTCAGATTTCTGTATGTAACCCTGTTGAGTTTTATTAATGAGAATATAAGTTTGAATAAATAAGTTCATAGCTTAATAAATAGCATTTAAGTTCTCATCTCATTATCTCTAGCCTCTTTATCCTGTCCTACAGGGTCACAGGCAAGCTGGAGCCTATCCCAGCTGACTATGAGCAAAAGGCGGGGTACACCCTGGACAAGTCATTGGCCAGCAATGAAGTTAGGATATTGCTCAATGACAGAAGTGAATAATGGGTAAGGTTACTACGGTTTACTGAACATGCCATTTAAAAAGTTAATTATTTGTTGTGTGAAAAATGATATTGAAATTTTTCAATATGCCGGTAAGAATAACGGAACAAAAAAAGTTGCACAAATGTTTTGTGAATTTATTTTAATTCTGTAAGCTTTGTGAATGAGCCAATCCCATTCGAGGTCAAAGGACAGGAAGTGAGTGGAGTTCACAAACGAGAGGAGAACGTTGGAGAATTGCGGGAGAGAGAGACGAGTGAGAGGATAACAATACAGGAGAGAAGCGTGCTGTCTGCTGTAAAGTGAAACTGTTTAGTTAACATCTGTCATTGTTTTAGTGAAAGTGTTCGACCTGGACTCTCGAAGAAACTTTAATGGTGATAGAGTTTTGTCAGTTTGGGTGGACTACTCAACAGAAGATGAAGTTTAGTGAAATTAGCTGCTAAGATAGTGGCTAGTGCGTTTGCATGGACTTTGCTAAGAAGCTAGTGATCAGCAAACTCAAATAGTAAAGCCTGTGTGGAACTGTGAGTGTGACGAGGAAAACAAAGACCCCGATGGAGTCGGACAGCGTTGCTGAGTGGAGGACTTTGCCGACATCGTCTACTGCGTGACTCCTCATCTGCGTGAATCATCTCTCCTCTTCTCATACTCCTGCCTCCCTAAAGCCCACGTATGTGCGATTACATCAACTTAAGTGCTAATTTTCCCTTTTGCCCTTGTGGTGAAGCAGCCATTCTGTTTGAGGCTACAATGTACACAAGCTACGTCCAAGCCTGCAACTTTTGAACTTGGTATTTGAAATCATTTTATTTTATTGAGTATTGCTGGCTACTAGGCTGTTTTATTTATTTTGGGCCCATAATGGGTGTCTCCCATAACCTGTTACAGAAAGTATGAACCAGAACAGGATGGTACATTACAATAACATTATGTTTTCTAAATATTTAAGGGTTTCATACTTAATATCTTGTACTCACACGTACAGTATCACTGTCATGTATTCTTTGATTATCCAGTATTATTATATCCCGTCACATTGTATTAACGTTATATTCACAATATTTTCAATCGAGATTGATCTAAAAGCCCGGAACTCTAAAGGCCCGGAACTCCAATTACGGAATATACCTCGGTGTGACGTCACAAAGAAATCCCATGTGGCGGAACGAGCGCCATCCTGTTGGGATGGGTTCTCACTGGATAGTTGTCTCCACTTTTAACTGTCATGATGGAGATGTTGATGTGTTAGACAGTGGAGGAAGCAACTATCTCAGGTTAACATGTTTAAGAAATGTGGCTCAGGCCCTGTCCACACGGCAACGGATTCAGGTGAATCTGATAAAATTGTTTATCGTTTCGGCCTGGCGTCCACACGGCACCGGCGTTTTGGGTGCCCCAAAACTAAATCTTTTGAGAACGGGCTCCAGAGTGGAAAAATCTAGCAACGGCGCCATTGCGAAGTCGTCTGGATGAGTAGAACGGATTTGTTTACGATGACGTCACAACCACATGACAATCCCGCCAGCAAAAATAGGGGAAAAAAAAAGGAGCGATCTCACCTCTTCAGATGTTGGTTTAAGTCCGACAATACATTCCTCAAAAAGGGCGTAGAAGAACAAAGCAATCCATCAACGTGTAGCATTCAATTTATTCTGGACCATTAAAGAATTCTGGAGGATCTCAGAATGTTGGCATACCGGCTTCCATCTACCCCCGTTCATTCCTCTCTCTCTCCATCTACCCCCGTTCATTCCTCTTTCCGCGTCTCCATTCAAAAAATGAGCATGTGATTTAAAGGGACTATAGCCATAGGACAGGGAGTGAGAAGGTGTGCGCATGTGACAGTGACAGGGAAGAACCTAGGCTCATGCTCGCCCTGAATTTCTCTTAAAGTGAAGGCAGAAGAACGTTCAGCGCCTAGCCAGGCTTCCTATGTATTAATTTACATAGATGTTTTAATATGAAATATAAATAAGTGTCTTAGACAATAGATACTATTTTACGCTACTGACTAATAATCAAAACTTTACGTGGTTGATGCTACAGAAGAAGGGGTTTATGCGCATGCGTCTACTTCTTCTATTGTTCTGGTGTCTCCGATGGGACCGTCTTACAGCGCACGTAGTGGTGTGGCATGTGTATTGCATCGTTTTCAGCAAGCGTTGCGTTGCCATATGAACCTGATATTTTACTGATCCGTTGCCCATGTGGATGCGATATTTAAAAAAAAAAAATCTCGTTGCCGTTGTCGTGTGGATGTAGCCTCAGTTTGCAAAACCAGTGTCATCAATGCCACTAGTTTTGAAATTTGTAGATGTTCAATCACAACCTGATACTAATTCCTGTGGTGTATTTGCCATAGCAAACTGTGTCAGTATGTGGCAGTGACCCATGTACTGTCGAGTATGATGTTAGGGTCATGAGAGAGCACTTACATACTTGTATGCAAAACAAACTCTTTACCATGTTCCCACATAAAATTGTTGAGAAAACTGATAGCTACAGAAGCATTCAAGTAGAAAGGCTTTACTGTAGTTCTAAGTTACCAGAAGATTCAGATTTGTATTTTATGTGCAATGAATGTAAAATGTGTTTTCACACCGACTGTGAAAATGTGGGTCATAAAACAGAAGCACAGATCAAAAAAGATAAGAACTTGAAATGTACAGTATACAATGTCAGCTGAAGAAACGAAAAGGTAGAAGTACTGTAGGGGAAGGGGCAAGAAATTGTAAAATAGATGAATAAATAGTATTTAACTTATGTTTTGACAATAAAACAACTAAACAATACATTTTGTTTTTCTTCTAACTTAATTTATCATACCTGACAGGACGGGTTCATCTATAAAGGCGGGATGAGTAATGTAAGTACCGATTAATAAAATGGTGGACATCAGGGGTGTCAGAAGCAATGACACACTGGTGCAGGGGCGCAGATAGGATTTTTGAACTGGGGGGGACTGAGCTGTCAGTAAATGATTCCATTTTGTGTAAATGCATATATATATATATATCATCTCATCTCATTATCTCTAGCCGCTTTATCCTGTTCTACAGGGTCGCAGGCAAGCTGGAGCCTATCCCAGCTGACTACGGGCGAAAGGCGGGGTACACCCTGGACAAGTTGCCAGGTCATCACAGGGCTGACACATAGACACAGACAACCATTCACACCTACGGTCAATTTAGAGTCACCAGTTAACCTAACCTGCATGTCTTTGGACTGTGGGGGAAACCAGAGCACCCGGAGGAAACCCACGCGGACACGGGGAGAACATGCGAACTCCGCACAGAAAGGCCCTCACCGGCCACGGGGCTCGAACCCGGACCTTCTTGCTGTGAGGCGACAGCGCTAACCACTACACCACCGTGCCGCCCATATATATATATATATATATATATATATATATATATATATATATGTGTGTGTGTGTGTGTGTGTGTGTGTGTGTGTGTGTGTGTGTGTACTGAAGCTTCAATATACATTCGAATTGTGAGTTTTCTAACTGAATGAACATTGGTAGACAAAGGCCTACCTGGTCAACATTGCTCAGTTTTTGAAAAAACGCTGTAATTGTTTTTTGTTTTTTCATTGTTGACCCCACCAGGGATTGCCTGCAGGCCAGGAGGACAATGTTAACATCTTGAATCTCATAATTTCAGTTAACAGTTGCTGCTTACTAAAATAACATTATACATAAAAATAACAACATTAAAAGATATTCACCTATAGCCTAGAATGCTGTTATTTTACATTTAGCCTACTTCAGGTAAGTCCAAATTCCTTCTTATTATTATCAGACCAGCTACTCAACATTACAAAACAAGTATTTGTCACATCTGGGAAAGGCAACAGGCATAGGATATTTACATCTTTTGTTTTTTGAAACAAACGCTGTGATTTTTTTCCCCCTCTTCTCTGGCTTAATGTGGCAGAAAGATCACCAGCTCGGTCATTAGACAGTTGTTTATGATCACTATGGTTACCGCGACAGGCAAAGTCCCCAGCTCCCCTTCGGACCCCGGGGTCGAGATGGTGCGTTACATTTACATTGGAAGTTGGAACTTGGAGCTCCGAACAACATAACCTCAGAACTGAGCACTTCCCAGTTTAAAAACTGGGACATCATGGAACATGGAATTCGAAAAAAATGGACAGTTAATGAAATGAAATGAAAACCCCAACGTTTATACTGGGAGATGCTGGATTTCAATGCTTTTCCGACTTCAAACTTCCAACTTACGAGTACAACTGAACGCACCATTAGTCGTAGCAGAGACACCGCTGCTATCAAATGAATGAGCTGTGCAGTGTTATTAACCGAGAATTACGTGGAAAATTGAACACCTTGCTTTCCCAACTCTGCAAGGATCTGCTCCAGCCTACACCGATTCAAGAAGGGGAAAATGTGGATTGATCACAGACAAGGCTGCTGCTGCTGCTGCCATTTCAACTTTGTGCTGCAGTGTAAGTTAGCCGAACTAACGGAACATTAATCCTCACTTTTTCTACCTATGTGTGGCGCCTTACATAGGGACGGTGGGTGGGGGGGACAGATGGGGGTCACTATAAATCTGGGGGGGACATGTCCCCCCCGTCCCCCGTGCCATCTGCGCCCTTGCACTGGTGGGGGGTCTAGGGGTCCTCCCCCAGAAAATTTTTAATTAATTAGATGCCATTTCCTGAATTCTGGTGTATTTTTAACAGGTTGTTAAACACCTAATTTTACCTACAAAAGTCACTTAATTCAATGACTATTTTAGAGACTCAACAAAAAGTCCTCATTCAACTAGTCCACATATTCATCAGCCTGTTTTTAAACCCACCGCTACGCCTAAGATAATGAGATGAATGTGACATAATTTATCACCAACAATGACTTTATGGGTGCATTTTACTTTTTATTTTGTGTTTCCTTTTTTATTTAGTTTTAGATGTAACATGCCGCTGTGCCAAGCAATAGTGACACTCAACTGTATGTTTAAAAATAAAAATATTCATAATCTCACACAAGGGCGGCACGGTGGTGTAGTGGTTAGCGCTGTCGCCTCACAGCAAGAAGGTCCTGGGTTCGAGCCCCGGGGCCGGCGAGGGCCTTTCTGTGTGGAGTTTGCATGTTCTCCCCGTGTCCGCGTGGGTTTCCTCCGGGTGCTCCGGTTTCCCCCACAGTCCAAAGATATGCAGGTTAGGTTAACTGGTGACTCTAAATTGACCGTAGGTGTGAATGTGAGTGTGAATGGTTGTCTGTGTCTATGTGTCAGCCCTGTGATGACCTGGCGACTTGTCCAGGGTGTACCCCGCCTTTCGCCCGTAGTCAGCTGGGATAGGCTCCAGCTTGCCTGCGACCCTGTAGAAGGATAAAGCGGCTAGAGATAATGAGATGAGATGAGATCTCACACAATGAACAGGCATGACATGGCATCATGCAAACTTCATAACACAAAATCACACTGTGTCAAGCAACGGTGACACATAAAAAATAACTTCACACAATGAACAGGTGCAATTTTGTTCACCACCAACAGTGACTTTAGTGGGTGCATTTTACTTTTTTCCGATTTAGTGATACTCATAACAAAAATGACATGGCATCATGCAGTCTTCATAACACAAAATCACACTGTGTCAAGCAATGACACATAAAAGAGAACTTCACACAATGAACAAGTGCAGTTTTGCCAACCTACATGCTATGGTGGTACTACAGTAGCATTTACAGATTAGTATAACAAATAGATTTATAGATATAACTCCTTCTTACATTGGTGCCACCACAATTTCTACCACTTCATAACTTTTATCCCCCTTTCCTTCACAATCCACCTGGAATAACATCCATCTCTCTCCATTGCTTTCCTTTCTACTATTCCTTCCCCATACACTGATTTCCCATGTTACTTTCCAGAAAACTGGCAAAGACCAGACAAAACAAGTTCTTCAAATCACAACAGGGAATCAATAAATATCATCAGAGCAGACTTGACCTCATTCTTGGCATTACAGTAAGGCAGGCCTACTGGGTTTGAATTAAATGATGATGGCTAACATTAAGCTAGCTGATACATCGCCTAACATTGACTTACTAACTGCACTAACATTTCCATTGGGACAAAGAAACCCTGTCCTGTGGGGAAATTTTTACTGACTTTCCATTGCTTTGTAAAGAATGTCCTTATGTCCATTGTGTCTGGGGAGGGAGCAAATATTGCAAACAGTTCATCATCAACCAAGAATACTCCATTAGGCTAAGCTTATTTCATTGTTTAGTTGAACATTAATTTAACGTGGCTGAGGGTTAATTTTGAGGGCAGATAACAAAAGAATAAGGTTTTAGCAAAAGCTAGACATTGTGAGGTGGCAATGGGGCTGACGTCACCTCCTCCACTTTCGAGCAGCTGCACCAAAATTTCTCTGCTTGCACTGAGATTCACTTCACTTGTGTGCGGTGAGTTGTTGTAGGTAACGCCCAGAAAACCCGGAGTGGATTTTCAGTGGTATGTATATTCTCTTATTGATCAAGTGGAATGGATTCTTTCACGAAGCAATAGAAATGGCGCTGGGTGAACTAATATTTTATGTTAAATGTGTGTGTGGGGGGTCCAAATGAAGAATTATTAAATGTGAAGGGGACACGTCCCCTTCACATTCAATGGTGGCGACGCCCATGGTGGACATGACGGATGTCTCTGTGAAACTGGAACAAAAAAGGTAAGATTATACATTATGTAAATAAATGCCACAAAATGGTATTGCAGGACAGAACACTTGTTATACATGGGACAGAACAGCATATAAAAACCCGAAAGGCAAATATAAGAAAATACGTGACACCACATCAAAATACGTGATGGCACTGTTCCGTCATGTTCTGTTCTGTTCGGTTATGGGAGATGCGCCATAGTGCATCTTTGAGCATTGACTTTATCTCATCTCATCTCATTATCTCTAGCCGCTTTATCCTGTTCTACAGGGTCGCAGGCAAGCTGGAGCCTATCCCAGCTGACTACGGGTGAAAGGCGGGGTACACCCTGGACAAGTCGCCAGGTCATCACAGGGCTGACACATAGACACAGACAACCATTCACACTCACATTCACACCTACGGTCAATTTAGAGTCACCAGTTAACCTAACCTGCATGTCTTTGGACTGTGGGGGAAACCGGAGCACCCAGAGGGGACCCACGCGGACACGGGGAGAACATGCAAACTCCACACAGAAAGGCCCTCGCCAGCCACGGGGCTCGAACCTGGACCTTCTTGCTGTGAGGCGACAGAGCTAACCACTACACCACCGTGCCGCCTGTTTATCTGAATGCATGTGACAATTTAAATATTTATCTGAATGCATGTGACAATTTAAATATTTAATACTAAATTAAATTTAAGTAAATAGTTAACATTTTTTCTAAACCTTTGTGTTTATTGAGTACTTTTGAGACTGAAGTTAATTAGTTAATGAAGATTACAGGTAATTTTAAGTTTAAAAGAGTAAAAGTGTTTTAATAAGAAGAGGGAAAGTAATTTCAAAGACATTGCATTATATGATAAAGTGTAAGAATTCATGGTTAAGCATTGATATAAGCTAAAAGAGTATTTCATTTAAAAGTGAATGATTGCATACACATTAGATAAGTTCTGGTAGGTTTATTGCTGAAACCCCAACCTATCATTTAAAAGAACTCAGGTTAGCCACCTCTCATTATAGCAAACACGCTAGCGGGGCACTATATGTATCACTGGTGTCTATATTCATTGAAATAGAACAAACCATTCTGTATCAAGCTAATTGCTAAAGCAAACTATTATTTAAGGTTGCTCATTACACCTGATACTTATGATCAGTATCAGTAAATAGCCTAGCAATTTACATTTGCAAAGAAGTTGTGTTATCAGCAAATTGTTGTAGTTCAGCTCTACATTGTATCCTAATTGAGTGGAAAAGTCATGTTTACACAGCTTTGATAAGAAATGATATGCTTGATCCCATTGTCTGCTTATCAAGTTTTATTTTCTTTTATCAAACAAAACCTCAAAATAATGTATTGATTTAAACAGAAAAATATGACCCGGTACTAATATTCATGTGTAAATAAAGTGCTAAATGTCTTCAGGCTATCATGACACCATCTTAATGGAAGTGTCATGGAGCAAGCAACAAATGGGGTCCCAATCATGCCAGTGCATTAATGAGAAGGTGAAAGCAAGAGTGAAGGAAGGAGAAAAGAGGGTACAATAAAAAAGAGAAAATGCGTGGATAGGTCAGGAAGCCTATGAATGTTCTCTCCTCTGCAAAGAAGTTTTGTCTCCACCTACACAAACACCTTTAGCATCATCTAAAGATGTTGGCGTAGGTGGAGGTAAAACAAATTGCTTGAAGGGAGGTGAGAATGTGAATGTTGCACAAGAAAAGGTTATTTTACATGTGGTTTCTATGTGAAAGTCATGATTGTTTTTCCTGCTCTGGAGTCCTCATCTACTCTGAGGTTCTTTTAAAAGCAGAGCAAAAAACATTGCAATCTAGAATGCGAATTCATTCACGTGAAGTTTATTCCATGTACAACCCCAATTCCAAAAACTTGGGATGCTGTGTAAAACATGAAGAAAAACAGAATGTGAAGATTTGCAGTCATGGAAACCCTATATTTCATTGAAAATGGTACAAAGACAACATATTAAATATTGAAACTGAGAAATTTTATTGTTTTTTTGAAAACTATATGCTCATTTTGAATTTGATGTCAGCAACACGTTTCAGAAAAGTTGGGACAGGGGCAACAAAAGACTGAAAAAGTTGTGTAATGCTAAAAAAAAGCTAATTTGATTAATTGGCAACAGGTCAGTAAGATGATTGGGTATAAAAAGAGCATCCCAGAGAGGCAGAGTCTCTCAGAAGTAAAGATGTGGAGGGGTTCACCGCTCTGTGAAAGACTGCATGGGCAAACAGTGCAACAATTTAAGAATAACATTCCTTAATGTAAAACTGCAAAGAATTTGGGGGTCACATCATCTATGGTCCATAATATCATTAAAAGATTCAGAGAATCTGGAGAAATCTCTGTATGCAAGAGACAAGGCTGAAAACTGACATCAGATGCCTGTGATCTTCAGGCCCTCAGGAGACACTGCATTAAAAGCAGACACGTGTCTGCAGTGGAAATCACTGTATCGGCTCAGAAACACTTCAGAAAACCATCGACTGTGAAAACACTTCATTACTGCATCCACAAATGCAAGTTAAAACCAGATATAAACAATATCCAGAAACCCCACCCCTTCTCTGGGCCCGAGTTCTTTTACGATGGACTGAGGCAAAGTGGAAAACTGTCCCGAGGTCTGACGAATCAAAAGCAGAAATTCTTTTTAGAAATCATGGACACCATGTCATCCAGGCTAAAGAGGAGAGGGACCATCCAGCTTGTTATCAGTGCACAGCTCAGAAGCCACATCTGTGATGGTATGAGGGGGCATTAGTGCACATGACATGGGTAGCTTGTACACCTGGGAAGGCATCATTAATGCTGAATGATATTAACATGTTTCAGAGCAATATGCTGCCATCCAGACAAAATCTTTTTCAGGGAAGGCCTTCCTTCTTTCTGCAAGACAACGCCAAACCGCTTTTTGTACATATGACAACTGCATGGCCCCATAGCAAAAGAGTCCGGGTGCTAAACTGGCCTGCTGCAGTCCAGACCTGTCTCCCATTTACTGTAAAACATTTGGTGCATTATGAAGCGCAAAATAAGACAAATGAGACCCCGAACTGTTGAGCAACTGAAATTGTATATCAGGCAAGAATGGGACAACATTTCTCTTTCAAAATTACAGCAGTTTGTCTTCTCAGTTCCCAAATGTTTACAGATTGTTGTTAAAAGTAGACATGATACAACACAGTGATAAACACGCCCCTGTCCCAACTTTTCTGAAATGTGTTGCTGACATCAAATTCAAAATGAGCTTATATTTTTCAAAAAATAATAAAATTTCTCAGTTTCAACATTTGATATGTTATCTTTGTACTATTTTCAATAAAATATAGGGTTTCCAGGATTTGCAAATGATCTCATTCTGTTTTTATTTATACTTTACATAGCGTCCCAACTTTTTTGGAATTGGCGTTGTAGAAATCCATATCTGATTTTAAAAAGTGCATATTAATATCAATACTTGATAATATTAACATCCATGATAATGTGCTCATTTATTTTGGCGCAAAATTAATCTGGACACTTGCTGTATTTAAAAAACAAAAAAACACCTCCATCTTTGCAGTTTGAGTTGTCTGCTGTTATGCTATGTAAAACAAAAACCCTCCACAAAATGGCATATCTCTCTGTCCTTGTATCTGACAGTTTAAACATTCATCATGTTCATCACTTTACGAAGGACAGCAGTTCTGTTTTACATGGAGCACATGAAGCCAGAGACAACACAGTGTCTTGGGTTCTGAAATGTCACTCTCTATATGCCTTCTGAAACATGATATGACTATTGGAACTGATTGCTTGGGAAGGACAGACGGCATTAAAGACAGTGCTGCTTTACTGCTTTGTTTGCTGGACAATTCTGACATTTAATTATTAATATTTCACCACTTTTATTCACATTGTCTAATAACCAGAAATAAAAGTCACTTGGTTATTTGATAAACTCAGCTCATTGCTCCTTTTATCAGACAAATGTGTGCACATTTATCTCATTCATCTCATCTCATTATCTCTAGCCGCTTTATCCTGTTCTACAGGGTCACAGGCAAGCCGGAGCCTATCCCAGCTGACTATGGGTGAAAGGCAGGGTACACCCTGGACAAGTCGCCAAGTCATCACAGGGCTGACACATAGACACAGACAACCATTCACACTCACATTCACACCTACGGTAAATTTAGGCCAAGTTTACATTAGACCGTATCTGTCTCGTTTTCTTCGCGGATGCACTGTCCGTTTACATTAAAACACCTGGAAACGCCGGGAAACGGGAATCCGCCAGGGTCCACGTATTCAATCCAGATCGTGTCTGGTCCGGTGCTGTGTAAACATTGAGAATACGCGGATACGCTGTGCTGAGCTCTAGCTGGTGTCGTCATTGGACAACGTCACTGTGACATCCACCTTCCTGATTCGCTGGCGTTGGTCATGTGACGCGACTGCTGAAAAACGGCGCGGACTTCTGCCTTGTATCACTTTTCATTAAAGAGTATAAAAGTATGAAAATACTGCAAATACTGATCATTGTGTAGTTATGATTGTCTTTAGGCTTACCATCCTTCCACTTGCAAGTGGTAAGTGACGCGCATGCCCGATATGCACTGGGATCACACACACAGCGGCTCAGTCCCGAATCACTGTTCGTGCGCTTCACTCGCGCGCTCTGTGAGCTGCGCAGGGCTGGAGTGCGCACCCTCCAGAGGGCACTCGCTGTTCAGGGCGGAGTGATTTGGAGCGCAGGATGCCTGCAGAGCCGAGCGTATCCGTGTATTGGTGTTGCTGTGTGCACGCGAATCGTGTATTGGCGTTGCTGTGTGCACGCTAATCGTTTTAAAAACGTTAATCTGATGATCCGCTGATACGGTCTAATGTAAACCCCACCTTAGAGTCACCAGTTAACCTAACCTGCATGTCTTTGGACTGTGGGGGAAACCGGAGCACCCGGAGGAAACCCACGCGGACACGGGGAGAACATGCAAACTCCGCACAGAAAGGCCCTTGCCAGCCACGGGGCTCGAACCCAGACCTTCTTGCTGTGAGGCAACAGCGCTAACCACTACACCACCATGCTGCCCCTGCACATTTATGGTATTTATTTAGTATTTTCCAAAAGATACACAAATTAGTAGTCTAATTTAACTCTCTGAGACCCTGATCAGGTGGTTACTAAGGACCCCCTTATTCATGTTCATCTTATTTGAACTTCAGATCTGACCACTTGCTGGCGTACGGTATCTTTTGTTTTTGTTTTCTGTGTGATCCCAGTCCCAGTGATACATCTCTACTCTCAGTCAGATGCTCTGTGAATTATTCTGGCAAGCTTTCTAAAGAAATGTGTTTCCTGTTTGTATCTATATATTGTTTTCTGTTTAGAACACATAATGTATTCATATTCTGTTATATTCCTATCGTACACAATTACAGGCTGTATACCATCTGTCACCATGAACCATTTGTCAGCCTCTCCACTCCCCCATACATCAGTGGAACTGAGTAGCATAGGATCATCATTGAGCCAGTGTTATGTGGGTGGTAGATAGCTCTCAGCATAGCGGTGATACAGACATGGTAGTGATATGGTAATGGTGGTGCAGTGGTCCAAATGTATCAGGTGCATCAGTATTGTTGGGATATTTTTAGCAATGCAATATCACTCCTGGATTGAGAATAATATATCTAGTACCCAGAATATATTTGGTCAGTAGTAGTAGTAGTAGTAGTAGTAGTCTTTTAATTAATGGAAAGGGCCTAACAAACTGTGCATAGTAACAGATGTGCGATACCATGTCATGTGAGCCTAGTGCATGTTGTAGCACTAATTAACAGATGACAAAATGATATTGATCTGGACATATTTTATGGTTAACAATGGCAATCAAAGCAAACTACAAAGTGTCTTCTAACAATACAAGTTTTTTTTTTTTTAAATAAAAGAGATTAAATCAAAAGCTCAGCAACCAACAATGCAGCAAATGTTGGTTAGGAAAGAAAACATGTCTATAGCTGACACTGTGTGAGTGAAAATATCAGCTCTTATCCAGTATGTTGTTCTTGATGAGCTACCACTATCAGTCATTGAAGAGATTCAGATACAATGAAACTAAAAATGTACATGACTTAAAACTGTACCAAAGCACTTTTTGTAAGTGAAGTGAAACTCATTCTTCTCCACTGCAACTGTACTTGATCCATGGTAACTACTGTAGCTAGCTAATGCACTTCATTTAAAAAGCAATGAACTAGAAGAAGAAGCCTTTATTTCTCACACATTCACTCAAGCATGGACTTAAGCACACAGTGAAATTCCTCCTCTCCATTTAACCCATCTGAAGTAGTGAACACACACACACATGCACACACAAGTGAGCGATGAGCACACACACATACCCAGAGCAGTGGGCAGCTATGCTACAGTGCCTGGGGAGCAGTTGGGGGTTAGGCACCTTGCTCAAGGGCACTTCAGCCTAACCTCAGACCATGGCTGCCCCATGTTAACCAAACCGCATGTCTTTGAACTGTGGGGGAAACCGGAGCACCTGGAGGAAACACGGGGCGAACATGCAAACTCCACACAGAAAGGATCCCGCTGGCCACTGGGCTTGAACCCAGAACCTTCTTCCTGTGAGGTGACAGTACTAACCACAACACCACTGTGCCGCCAATACCAATGAATGTGCCACCGAGACCAATGAACTAATGTCATAAACCAGGGGTATTCAATTAAAAGTCACTGAGGTCCAGTTATTAAATTTTGTCCAAGTAGAAGGTCCGAACCGAAGTCCAGCTTGTGTCTTATAGCCTTCCCCTATGTCCACATTTTCATATGGTTTCAACAATATTTATTGTTCATTTCCAATGCAGAAAATGAACTGAGTGCACAACTATCTCTTTTACCATAAATAAAAGTAGTCCCAGGAAAATAAATTCAAGGCCTTTATTTCAGATTAAAGAAAACAGAAACCTCAGAATAAAATAAATAAAAAAAAGTGCAAACAGAGTGGAATAACTCCTTTTTCTCTTAAATTAAAGAGGTCCCAACCTGAAGAATTGAAGGCCTACACTTCAAGTAAAAAAGTCAACTCAGAAAACATTAACTAAAAAGTGCAAACAGAGTGTTGACTTCACATTTTCTCTTCGTTGTTCTTAAAATAAGGAGGTCCCAGCCTAAAAAAATGAGGGCCTACTTTTCAAGAAAAAAAAGTCCACATCTTCAGAAAACAAGTGGCTTTTTTGGGGGGAAATGCAAACAGAACATTTTTCTTTGAACTTTTCTCTTTTAATTCTTCTTTTACTCTTCTTAATGAGAAACACGGGCATGTGGCTGACCTGCCAGTAATTTAAGGCCAAGTTTACATTAGACCGTATCTGTCTCGTTTTCTTCGCAGATGCACTGTCCGTTTACATTAAAACGCCTGGAAACGCCGGGAAACGGGAATCCGCCAGGGTCCACGTATTCAATCCAGATCGTGTCTGGTCCGGTGCTGTGTAAACATTGAGAATACGCGGATACGCTGTGCTGAGCTCTAACTGGCGTCGTCATTGGACAACGTCACTGTGACATCCACCTTCCTGATTCGCTGGCATTGGTCATGTGACGCGACTGCTGAAAAACGGCGCGGACTTCCGCCTTGTATCACCTTTCATTAAAGAGTATAAAAGTATGAAAATACTGCAAATACTGATGCAAATACTGCCCATTGTGTAGTTATGATTGTCTTTAGGCTTGCCATCCTTCCACTTGCAAGTGGTAAGTGATATGCACTGGGATCACACACACAGCGGCTCAGTCCCGAATCACTGCTCGTGCGCTATACTCGCGCGCTCTGTGAGCTGCGCAGGGCCGGAGTGTGCACCCTCCAGAGGGCACTCGCTGTTCAGGGCGGAGTGATTTGGAGCGCAGGATGCCTGCGGAGCTGAGCGTATCCGTGTATTGGTGTTGCTGTGTGCACGCGAATCGTGTATTGGTGTTGCTGTGTGCACGCTAATCGTTTTAAAAACGTTAATCTGATGATCCGCTGATACGGTCTAATGTAAACCCCACTTAAATCTTGGTTGGAGTGCCATTCTCATGCAGATATGTAGGTGTTCATTGTTGAGCCTAGAATGGTTCTTTGGTTTTGACAATGTTCATAGTGGAAAAAGCTGACTCACAGCTGTAAGTTGATCCAAACCTAGTCAAGATGTGCAGTGCTCCTTTGATTAGACCAGGGAACACACTCCAATGTGTTTATGTTGCCCCAAAATCCACGCTACTTTTAAGGAACATTCGTTTGCACGTTGCTGGGCTGTAAGTGTATGTGTGATGAGTCGGGTAGACCTGTCATACTGTGCTTGCAGTTCGGTTATTTTGCGTGCCCTCAGCTCAGACTTCAGGGGATAACTTTGCTCAAAAGGGCTGTGCTTTGTTTCGTAGTGGCGCTTCACGTTGCCGCTTTTAATTAATGCCACGTTTTCGGAGCATATGAGGCACACTGGTTTTGAACTGCTCGCCGGAAGAATGAACATATATTTCTCCGTCCATTCATCTTTAAAACAACGATTTTCCTTGTCTACTTTCCGCCGCCTTTTGGAGCAAGCCATGTTGTCTCGGTCGGTTGTCTCTGAACTTAACTCTCTTCCTCTCTGCTTGTTGCTCTGCTGTGGCGTGCTGGGTAAACTAACGATTTTATTGGCTCAACTGAGTGAAGCTATTGTCATATTAACTGGAGTAGCAGCGCCCGCTGTCAATAGCCACGACCGTCCAAAATAATGCTTCATGAAAATTACTTAATCTCGTGAATTTACCATTGGTCACGGGTCCGGACAGAACCATCACTGGGTCCGGATCCAGAACGAGGTCCGCCATTTGGTGATGCCTGTCATAAACCATGAGCCAAGTAGCCTAAATGCATGAATACACAGGAAACATAAATAAAGGTAAATAATATGTTCAGAGACATCTCTGATTAGTAGGTTACAAATTTTGGTATTGGTATTGATGAGTACCAAAAACATGTATTCATACTTGATCTGAAAGAAGTTTATTGTTGCATCCCTGGACAGTAGCCTAAAGAAACGACCTCTTGCAAAGTGCTCAGTATACCTAGTAAAGGAGCCAGTAAATGTAAGTATGAGCTAGATAGCTAATAAACTAGCAACAGAGTGTTTATCACTGAGTTGTGTTGTAAGAATTGTACATAGGCCTAGTTGTAATTGAAGTAGGATACCTTTGAAAATAACCAATCTAATTGCAATTACTTTTTTTCATCAATTACTGCGAGTTGGCCTAGTGGTTAGCATGTCTGCCTCTCGATTGGGAGAGTGTGAGTTCTACTAGCGGTCGGGTCATACCAAAGACCATCATAAAAATTGTACCTACTACCATCTGGCAAGACACGCTGCAATACAGATGCGAGTGGGGAAGTCAAGCTCTCGCGGTTACCAGAGGACTAGCCCACCACTGTAGGTATCATGCCGCCATTTTGTCTCTAAGAACTACAACTACCAGTCCTCTTCCGCGTGACCTACATCACGTGTGGGCGGGATCATCTACATCAGTCCGCCATGCGCGCATAAGTCCAGGCGGAAGCTCCGCTCTTTGTCTCTCACGTCCAGATTCCAAGGAATCTAGACGCATAAAGAGATGCTCTTAAACCCGAAAACACCTCTTTCTTGCAAGATCCATCATTCAGCGCGATTTCTTACCCTTGGCCACGGTAAACTCTAGAGTCGCGCGATCTTTAAACTCAACCTGAGTTACAACCGGTTTATTCGTATTAGAAGTGATGTCACGACTGCAGCTCAAACGCAGTTTTAATTTGTAATTAGGAGCGACCAGAATTCCTCCTGATTGAAGTTCTGTGCACATTAATCAGAGACTTTCCTTTCATCACGAACGACATGTCGGATCAAGAGAAGTTTTCTGTCCACGGAATCGACTCACGGAATCGACTCATGTGCTTCATGAACAGCGAAGCTCTGCAACGGCAAACATCTTCTCAGAACTTTGCTAGAGGCAAGATATTGAGTAAAATATATTTGGGTATAATAATTAAGCTAGTCTTAGGAATTTAGCTTTATTGAAATAGTGTGAATTTAAACCCAGGTTTATCTGTTACACTGTTAAACACGCAGCATGTTGAATTGTTCTGTTTTTGTTTTAATCTCAATTGTTTTAATAGACAGGCTGTGCATGCTTCTCTCTCTCTTATTCTTACTAACATTTTAATTTCATTATTATACATCTTGATCTCATCAAGATTTCAGTGGATTCAGTATGGTTATGAGCTAGTGGGTTAGCTACAGCTTCCCTTTGTCTGCTTAGCAACACAAAGCTAATCAAGGCCTACCATGTGCTCAGCAGGCCATCAGGCCTGATAAACCACACCTCAGCTAGAAATCCACAAGCTAGCTTTTTGTTCAGGCCACGTGGCCACTCACAAACACACCCTAGTTAGCTACGGCTAATTCCTTTGTCTTTAGCAACACGTGCTCAGTAGGCCTCACCAGGCCTAACAAACACACTTTAGCTAGGCCATAGGGCCTTTCACAAACACACACTAGCAACATAAGGCTAATCTAGGCCTCCACCACGTGTAGTTAGCTACACGAGGCTAAACACATGGTCAAGTCCTTCCCACACACACACACAAGCACACATTAGCAACAGAGCTAATCCTTTGTTCTATTTAGATAACATTCCTTTGTTTTAGCTAGCAACAAGCTAGGCCATACACACACACACACACACACACACACACACACACCATATCATATTTGTATATATTGATTATCCATTTTTATCTTTGTTATAATAAATCCATTTATTATCAAAGCTGTGTGTATTCATCTTGTTGGTGTTCCAATATTTCTGAAGTCCCCAATCTCTCAAAGAATTCAAAAAGGTACATATAAGTTATGTAATATGGTAAGTGATCGTAATAATTTGGAAATATACCATAATTTAGCTGTTTGGTAATTTATTATTAAGCACCAGGATTAATGGTATGATTCAGTAAATGATTCATTGAACGATTCACTAAATGATTCACTGAATGATTCACTTCAAATGAGACTGATTCTATGATATGATTCAATTCAAATGAGTCAAAGTAAACGATTCAATGGGATTGATTCCTTTTAATTATTGACCTTCAAATTTAATGAGACTGATTTAATGAGATTGATCACTTAATTTCAATAATTAACTGATTGCACCTACACCACTGTAACCCTAGCTGTATAGGCGAGAGGCCAAGGGCTATCAAAACAGAGATAGGTGCCACACCCATACACCTTAAAGAGTTGGTTAGTACTGGGACAGGAGACTGCCTGGGAAGCCCAGATTTTGGTGTGAGAGGGACTTTTTGACTTTTTTTTCCATCAATTGCTTTTTATTATTTGTCACTGATAAACCACTAAAGAGTGCCATACACTACATAATAACCATCACTAAAATGACTTAGTTTCATGTGGTTTTGGAAGAAATGGCTCACTGGTTATCAACTAGCTAGTTACTAGCTATAAGATCTTGTGTTTAGTAATAGCAGAGCTCCCCGCATGCAAAACATGCAAAGTAGAGCCCCATACTTAATAGTAGTGCATTGACCTGATTTTTGATGGCTTTTGACCATACAACATCTGTATGTGCATACAACAAATTAGATTAGATTAGATTAGATTAGATTAGATTAGATTAGATAGAACTTTATTGATCCCTTTGGGAGGGTTCCCTCAGGGAAATTAAAATGACAAACGTTCCACCACAGGGAACCCGATCGTAAGTGCAAGGCAATGTACCTCATAAACAATTTACCACCAGACAATGAAATTTGTAACTTTATTTACATAATACAGATGGGTTTTATCCATCGCTTATTTTTAATTTGCTTTTTAAAAATAATGTGGGATTATTTATTAACACATTTTATGGAAAATATTTGTATTTTACAGACAGTTTCATATAAAACTAATTAAAACACTAGCTTGTTGGACAGTTGACAGTTTCTGTTAGAGTGTGAGGGCACTTATGGATGCAATTGCAGGGGAGAGCATGTGTGTTGCAAACTGGTGAACTAATCCAAGTCAAGAAACAAGAATTAGAGTCAGGTACAAGCCAAAGATTGGTCAATGTGCAAACAGGATATCAGACATAAACCAGTCTCAGAGTCAGATAAGAAACATAGTAAGGGTCAATATAACTATAGTCATGCCAAAACAACAAATTGCTCAATATGATCAGGTATGGGGACACAGAATAATACTTCACAAAGAGTCTGAGTGTTTGCAGTCCTTATATAGGGAGAGCTGATGAGGAACAGGTGTGTTCTCAAACAATACTCAGGAGAAGGAGGGCGCTGTGGCACCTGGGAGTTGTAGTCCATGGCAGCCATGTTTGAAGGCTGCCATGAACTTGCACAGTCACTGACAGTTTCTGTCATGTAAGGGTATGGGGCAGCAGGGGTGTGGCCAAGCGTCGGTTTGTGAATGGAGGGCAGAGCCAGGGAAGGTGAGTGGCAAAGTCAGTACACCTGTTGTCAATTAATGTGGTGTGTGTGTGTTTTGCAGTGGTGATGGAGGATAGAAAAAGAGGGAGAGGACGAAGAAGGGGATCTCCTGACCAGAGCACTTGTGTGTGTGTGAGCAAATGAACGAAAATAGTAAGCTGAAAAGCAAGCATGAGATTCAAAAATAAAGTCTCTGTTAACATCAGTCCCTGCCTGCCATGCTTCAGTATTCCACCCATATCAGGAACATACTACAGTGGTGCCAAAAGCCGGGATACTGAAGGGAACCACCCCATGGAGTCCTTCCCATTTCAAGACCTATTCCATGCCCTTGCTGCTGCCCAACAGAGCCAGCACCAAGCACTGATCACCCTCTGAAAGGAACAGAAACAACACTTTGAAACCTTGTTGCTGGCCCAGCAGGAAGATTGGCAGGGGTTCTGGCAACTGCTTGTGTCAGCAGAGTCCTCAACTGCCACCGCAGTGGAACCACCCCACATTACGCTCACAAAGATGAGGCAGCATGATGATCCAGAGGCATTCATCGCGCTCTTCGAGCAAGCAGCCAAAGTGTGGGGGTGGCCGGTTGAGCAATGCATGGCCCGGCTATTATCACTGCTGACTGGAGAGGCACAGCTCACCATGCAACAGCTCGCCGCCTACAGCTGGCTTGTCTACACTGACTTGAAGTGAGCCATCCTGCAGCGTGTTGGCTGCTCCCCAGAACAACACCACCAGTGCTTCCACACGATAACACTGGAAGAAGATGGCTGGCAGTTCGTGTTTGGCCAACAGCTCCAGGATGCCTGCCAGCAGTGACTGAAGGCAGACGACTGTGACACCGAGGGGATCATCGACATGGTGACACTGGAACAGTTCATCACATGCCTTCTGAAAGGAACAGTGGAGTGGGTCCAGTGCCACTGCCCAGCATTGCTGGATCAAGCCATTGAATTGGCAGAGGACCATTTGGCAGCGGTTCCGGCGGCAGGCAGACATTCTGCCTCTTCTCTTTTTCTCTCTCTTTCTCCTTTCTCCTCTCTCACCCTTTCCCATCCCCTCCCTGGTCCCCCACTACAGAGGCTGGGGCCAGCTCCCCCAAGCAGGCCCGCTGCACCCATGGTGTCTCCCTTCCATCTTCCCCTTCAGTGTCTGTGTCTTCCTCCCCCAGGTGAGTGACTCCCATATCGCCGGTGCAGAGGTGAAGCCTGGGCCAGTATGCTGGCGCTGCAGGGAGCCCAGGCATCTCCAGGGCCAGTGCTCTGTAGTGGAGGTGGGATCTGTGGTCCAAATCCCCTAAGCACCAGAGACCGCCCTTGATTGGGCCGGATCGTTTCATATACCGGTGAGTATCCAAGGGGACACATACCACATGTTGGTGGATTCTGACTGCAATCAGACCTCAATTCACCAAAGCCTGGTGCAAGGTGAGGCATTGGGGAGAGAACAAGTAGCAAAGGTTTTGTGTGTGCACTGGGATGTTCATGAATATCCACTAGGGTCTGTCCATATTGTATTTTGGGGGAAAAGCATAGTTTAAAAGGTTAACCTGCATCTCACCCACCCACTGATTCTGGGAACCAGTTGGCCAGGGTTTAGAGGCTTAATAGAGCATGTAGTAGTGGGTGGGTCCTGCAGTAATAGGCCATGGGGGGATCCCGATGTGGCATTGACTGGGGAAGCTACGTCAGAGTCGTCTATGTGAGCACCATGTCAGGGCGATGCGAGGACTGGGGAGCGGCCTGCCCCTCCTCCCTCTCTCGGGGATTCCCTAAAGTCAAGTCAAGTTTATTTGTACAGCGCTTTTAACAATAAACATTGTCACAAAGCAGCTTTACAGAATTTGAACGACTTAAAACATGAGCTAATTTTATCCCTAATCTATCCCCAATGAGCAAGCCTGTGGTGACGGTGGCAAGGAAAAACTCCCTCAGACGACATGAGGAAGAAACCTTGAGAGGAACCAGACTCAAAAGGGAACCCATCCTCATTTGGGCAACAACAGACAGCATGACTATAACATTAACAATTTTAACATGAAGACAGTTTCGTTGATGTTATAAACTCTTCATTGATGGAAACTTGAGTGCAAAACTGTTCATGATAACTGCAGTCCTAAAGTTAGCAAGTCAACTGTAGTCCTCAGCCATAAAAGCATTACTGTAAGAGTCCAGAGCATCCTCCAGGTATAACCCTCAACTGTCCTCATGGGGCCGTCCTTCACAGGAGCGATGCGATAAAACTCCGACCAGACACAGGGCACCAGGATGGATCAAGCAGGTCCGAGGAGCAGAAGAGGCCAGCATCTCAAGCCCAGGACCAACATGTAACTCAGAGGGACAGATTGGGGGGGAGAGAGAGAGAGAGAGAGAGAGAGAGAAAGAAAACACGTTAGGTATGCCCTAAAATGACAAGTACTAAATTTGTGTGGTAGGCTTGCAGAGACGAGAGTCTTGACATCAGGCATAACACACAACAATGGCATGTTAATATGGTTAAAAAAAATATCATGACCTGTTCTGGCTGGATGCTTGATTGGGTGATGGGAGCACACTCCTCAGCAATGATGAGATGCAGATGGGACCCTTAGGGCTGGCCAAGACAATTCAGCTACATTTCACCGGGTCTGGGACATGCGACAGAACGTCCGACGGCTGATTCCCTGCAGGCTACGATAGCCAGTCGAGGTCTCCACCCTCTCCACCACGGGTGAGAGAAAACCCTCAAGGATTTTCTATTAGAACAGACATGAGATGAGACTCTCCGTCATGCATTTGACCAAGTGAGAGTAATCGATGTTCAACCTCTCCAGCCAAATGCAACACCCTCCTTCCCATACTTTGTAATTATTAAAGATAAGCTGTACCGAGTGATGCAGGAACCCACCTCGTACCGGATGCTAATGTGGACCTGCGGGGATTCACTGCTGTGAAAGCTGACAGAGACACTAAAGCATGCAGGAAAAGCAAAGGTGGGGGACTTGTCATTTACGTGAAAAACCACTGGTGTAACCCGGGACATACAACGGGGAAAAAAAGTATTTAGTCAGTCACCAATTGTGCAAGTTCTCCCACTTAAAAAGATGAGAGAGGCCTGTAATTTTCATCATAAGTATACCTCAACTATGAGAGACAAAATGAGAAAAAAATCCAGAAAATCATATTGTCTGATTTTTAAAGAATTTATTTGCAAATTCACATCACATTATCTCTAGCCGCTTTATCCTTCTACAGGGTCGCAGGCAAGCTGGAGCCTATCCCAGCTGACTACGGGCGAAAGGCGGGGTACACCCTGGACAAGTCGCCAGGTCATCACAGGGCTGACACATAGACACAGACAACCATTCACACTCACATTCACACCTACGGTCAATTTAGAGTCACCAGTTAACCTAACCTGCATGTCTTTGGACTGTGGGGGAAACCGGAGCACCCGGAGGAAACCCACGCGGACACGGGGAGAACATGCAAACTCCGCACAGAAAGGCCCTCGCCGGCCCCGGGGCTCGAACCCAGGACCTTCTTGCTGTGAGGCGACAGCGCTAACCACTACACCACCGTGCCGCCTATTTGCAAATTATGGTGGAAAATAAATATTTGGTCAATAACAAAAGTTCATCTCAATACTTTGTTATATACCCTTTGTTGGCAATGACAGAGGTCAAACGTTTTCCGTAAGTCTTCACAAGGTTTTCACACACTGTTGCTGGTATTTTGGCCCATTCCTCCATGCAGATCTCCTATAGAGCAGTGATGTTTTGGGGCTGTTGCTGGGCAACACGGACTTTCAACTCCCTCCAAAGATTTTCTATGGGGTTGAGATCTGGAGACTGGCTAGGCCACTCCAGGACCTTGAAATGCTTCTTACAAAGCCACTCCTTCGTTGCCCGGGTGGTATGTCTGGGATCATTGTCATGCTGAAAGACCCAGCCACGTTTCATCTTCAGTGCTCTTGCTGATGGAAGGAGGTTTTCACTCAAAATCTCACGATACATGGCCCCATTCATTCTTTCCTTTACACGGATCAGTCGTTCTGGTCCCTTTGCAGAAAAACAGCCCCAAAGCATGATGTTTCCACCCCCATGCTTCACAGTAGGTATGGTGTTCTTTGGATGCAACTCAGCATTCTTTCTCCTCCAAACACGACAAGTTGAGTTTTTACCAAAAAGTTCTATTTTGGTTTCATCTGACCATATGACATTCTCAAAATCCTCTTTTGGATCATCCAAATGCTCTCTAGCAAACTTCAGACGGGCCTGGACATGTACTGGCTTAAGCAGGGAGACACGTCTGGCACTGCAGGATTTGAGTCCCTGGCGGCGTAGTGTGTTACTGATGGTAGCCTTTGTTACTTTGGTCCCAGCTCTCTGCAGGTCATTCACTAGGTCCGCCCGTGTGGTTCTGGGATTTTTGCTCACCGTTCTTGTGATCATTTTGACCCCACGGGGTGAGATCTTGCGTGGAGCCCCAGATCGAGGGAGATTATCAGTGGTCTTGTATGTCTTCCATTTTCTAATAATTGCTCCCACAGTTGATTTCTTCACACCAAGCTGCTTAGCTATTGCAGATTCAGTCTTCCCAGCCTGGTGCAGGTCTACAATTTTCTTTCTGGTGTCCTTTGACAGCTCTTTGGTCTTGGCCATAGTGGAGTTTGGAGTGTGACTGTTTGAGGCTGTGGATAGGTGTCTTTTATACTGATAATGAGTTCAAACAGGTGCCATTAATACAGGTAACGAGTGGAGGACAGAGAAGCCTCTTAAATAAGAAGTTACAGGTCTGTGAGAGCCAGAAATCTTCCTTGTTTGTTGGTGACCAAATACTTATTTTACCGAGGAATTTACCAATTAATTCATTTAATCAAATCCTGCAGTGCCAGACGTGTCCCCCTGCTTAAGCCAGTACATGTCCAAGCCCGTCTGAAGTTTGCTAGAGAGCATTTGGATGATCCAGAAGAGGATTGTGAGAATGTCATATGGTCAGATGAAACCAAAATAGAACTTTTTAGTAAAAACTCAACTTGTCGTATTTGGAGGAGAAAGAATGCTGAGTTGCATCCAAAGAACACCATACCTACTGTGAAGCATGGGGGTGGAAACATTATGCTTTGGGGCTGTTTTTCTGCAAAGGGACCAGGACGACTGATCCGTGTAAAGGAAAGAATGAATGGGGCCATGCATCGTGAGATTTTGAGTGAAAACCTCCTTCCATCAGCAAGGGCATTGAAGATGAAACGTGGCTGGGTCTTTCAGCATGACAATGATCCCAAACACACCGCCCGGGCAATGAAGGAGTGGCTTCGTAAGAAGCATTTCAAGGTCCTGGAGTGGCCTAGCCAGTCTCCAGATTTCAACCCCATAGAAAATCTTTGGAGGGAGTTGAAAGTCTGTGTTGCCCAGCAACAGCCCTAAAACATCACTGCTCTATAGGAGATCTGCATGGAGGAATGGGCCAAAATACCAGCAACAGTGTGTGAAAACCTTGTGAAGACTTACAGAAAACGTTTGACCTCTGTCATTGCCAACAAAGGGTATATAACAAAGTATTGAGATGAACTTTTGTTATTGACCAAATACTTATTTTCCACCATAATTTGCAAATAAATTCTTTAAAAATCAGACAATGTGATTTTCTGGATTTTTTTTTCTCATTTTGTCTCTCATAGTTGAGGTATACCTATGATGAAAATTACAGGCCTCTCTCATCTTTTTAAGTGGAAGAACTTGCACAATTGGTGACTGACTAAATACTTTTTTGCCCCACTGTGTGTGTGTGTATATATATATATATATATATATATATATATATATATATATATATATATATATTATATTTGTATATGTAAATACTTAATTTATCTATCTCTATTTTCTATTCTCTGTTTATCCTGTAATGATGCTGCTGGAATTTTAATTTCCCTGAGGGAACCCTCCCAAAGGGATCAATAAAGTTCTATCTAATCCAGTGATTCCCAACCACTGTGCCGCGGCACATTAGTGTGCCATGAGAGATCATCAGGTGTACCATGGGAAATTATCCAATTTAACTTAATTGTTCAGAAAATTGTTATTTATTTACTGCAAATAATTTGTCTTCGTTCATCTATGCCAGCGATGTATAGTGACAGACAGAACAATTAAATACTCTTCCACTAGATGGCAGCAGGTAGCTAATTAACCTGTGTATCTACCTGTTGCCATTCAAACAATAGAATTAGTAATGCTTTGTGTGTGACAGCGGTGATAGCGATGGATAAATATTTGAAAAGAAAAAGTACACAATCCAAACTGGGTCCTGGAGAAAATTCTGACCCAGATGAAGGCCCTAGTATGCGAGCTGGGCTTTTCAAGCAGGATTGCTATAAAAACTAAAAAAGGAGAGTGACTCAGAGCTGTTGAGGAAGATCTTCATGTGTGTCTTTCTTCAATTCCTGCAAGTATATCAGCTTTGTGTTCAACTAAACAGGCCCACGTTTCACATTGAGTAAGTAAATTGTGAGTAAATTGAGACTAGATGATCATTATATTTCATTATATATACTTTTTTGTGACATTTTTGTTTGGTGGTGTGCCGTGGGATTTTTCGAATGTAAAATATGTGCCAGGTGGCACGGTGGTGTAGTGGTTAGTGCTGCCGCCTCACAGCAAGAAGGTCCGGCTTCGAGCCCCATGGCCGGCGAGATTCCTCCGGGTGTTCCGGATTCCCCCACAGTCCAAAGACATGCAGGTTAGGTTAACTGGTGACTCTAAATTGACCGTAGGTGTGAATGTGAGTGTGAATGGTTGTCTATGTGTCAGCCCTGTGATGACCCGGCGACTTGTCCAGGGTGTACCCCGCCTTTCGCCTGTAGTCAGCTGGGATAGACTCTAGCTTGCCTGCGACCCTGTAGAACAGGATAAAGCGGCTAGAGATAATGAGATGAAATATGTGCCATGGCTCAAGAAAGGTTGGGAAACACTGATCTAATCTAGGAAACTCAAACTGGCAAACAGATAATCCAGTTATTAATCCCAAAGAGTCATAGGAAACTCATATTCCATGCAGCTCACTTTAATCCGATGACCAGACATTTAGGTCAAAATAAATAAATAAAACACTAACCCGAATAATGGCCCGGTTGCGGAGGCACTCTTCTGTGTCATCCCCCAAGTCAGAATTCCCAAAAAAATCTACACTACATTTATGTCACACATACTTCACAAACTGTATGGGTTATTGGGAATTAAATCTATCCACACCAGTGTCTATCACCCACAAACAGATGGCTTGGTAGAACAGTTCAATCAATCACTCAAAAATTTTATTTGGAAGTTTTTAAGTGAAGATGCACCTAATTGGGATAAATGGCTTGATCCCCTGTTATTCACAGTATGAGAGGTCCCGCAAGCCTCCATGGGATTTTCCTTATTTGAATTGTTATATGGGCATAAGCCTCGTAGCATTCTGGATGTGCTGTGGGAAAATTAGGAGGAGGGACCTTCAATTAGTAAAAATGAAATTCAGTATGTTCTCGACCTGCAAGCAAAGCTCCACAGCCTCACGCACTTAACCCAGGAGAATTTGCGGCAGGCACAAGAATGTCAAGACCAGCTGTACAACAGGGGTGCGCGCCTTGGAGAGTTCACCTTGGGAGATAAAGTACTTGTGTTATTGCCCACTTCGAGCTCCAAATTAATCGCCAATTGCCAATCGGCATTTCCAGGTTGCAAATGGAATTTTCTGACATGTTCTCACCCCTTTCTGGTCACACCCAGCTCATAGAACACCACATTGAGATGCCCCCAAGGGTGGTGTTGCGTAACTGCCCATACTGCTTGCCCAAACACACAAAAAAAATGGTTCAAGATGAACTCAAGGCCATGCTTGAAATGGGCATAATTGAGGAGTGCTACAGTGACTGGAGCAGTGTGGTGGTCTTGGTCCCCAAAACCGACGGGTCTGTCCGGTTCTGTGTGGACTATAGAAAAATCAATGCAGTGTCTAAATTCGACAGGTACCCAATGCCTCACATTGATGAGTTGCTCGACTGATTAGGTGCTCCTCGCTTCTATTTGACACTGGATTTGACAAAGGGATATTGGCAGATCCCCTTGACTCCACTATCCTGAGAGAAAACGGCCTTTTCCACACCGTTTGGATTACAACAATTCGTCATGCTTCCTTTCAGGTTATTTGGGACTCCCACTACATTCCAGCAGCTCATGGACAAGATCTTCTGCCCCCATGCTGCCTATGCTGCGGCAAACCTAGATGACATTATTATATATAGCAATGATTGGCCATGGCACCTAGAATGCCTTATGGCTGTCCTGGAGTCACTGAGGCATGCGGGTCTCACAGCTAACCTGAAAAAGTCTGTGATTGAGCTGGTGGAAATACGGTATCTGGGCTTCCACTTGGGTCATTGGCAGGTACATCCCCAAATTGACAAGATGGCAGCGATTGTAGCCTGCCCGAGTCCCAAGACCAAAAAGGGGGTGAGACAGTTCCTGGGTCTGGCTGGCTACTATCGCAGGTTCATACCTAATTATTCAGACATCACCAGCCCGCTGACTGAGCTCACTAAAAAGGGAGCACCAGATCCAGTCCAGTGGACTGAGCAGTGCCAACACACCTTCACCAAGGTAAAAGCTGTACTGTGTGGGGGCCACTTTTATACGCCCCTGACTTCTCTCTCCCTTTTATTTTACAGACGGACCCATCGGACAGAGGGCTAGGGGCTGTTTTGTCCCAGAAGGTGGAGGGTGAGGAACATCCAGTGCTATGCATCAGCTGCAAGCTCTTGATGTGTGAAAACAAGTATAGCACCATTGAGGAGTGCCTGGCCATCAAGTGGGTAGTCCTCACCCTCTGATACTACCTGCTGGGGTGCCCTTTCACCTTCTGTTCAGACCATGCACTGCTCCAGTGGCTCCACCACATGAAGGATGCCAATGCGTGGATCACCCATTGGTATCTCGCCCTCCAGCCTTTTAACCCTCTGGAGTCTGAGGGTATTTTCTGGCACTAATGATTTTGGCATGCTCTGATTTTGTTGTCACTTTCAACAAATCTAAGCAGTATTTTCAGTCATATGACTTTTTTGTATTCAGCACAAGTTCAGCAACAATAATATCAATGTAGTACGTGTGTCATGATTGTACTTTTAAAAAAATAACAGATAAATGAAGATGTTGTAAAAAGCAGTTTTAGAACTGTGTTGGAATGTGTGAAAAAACATGACCTTACCCATTGTGACGAACTGTTTTGGTCACTTGAGGTGATTCTGTTCAGTCTTAGGAATGTATCAAGCACAAAATCTTAAATCTGCTCCACTGATTTGGACAATTAACTGGCCATCAAAACAAATTATGTCCTATTGTTTTGGGATAAAGGGTTGGCAGTGGGAGGGGTATTCAATGAGAAGGGTAAAAATTTTCATTCCATTCAATGAAATACTGCCTACTCTTAATCCCATCAGGTCAACTGTTAATCCCATCAGTTCAAGTCACAATGGGTAAGGTCATGTTTTTTCACACATTCCACAATTTATCTGGTATTTGACTTTATTTTGGTATTTGACTCTTTTCAGTATGTCTTGAAATTAACTTGTGTACTATTTTACTCAGTTCAGAGCCACAACTGTTACTCTGTTACACAGTTACTCTGTAACTTTGCTCCAACTCCAAATTTTATTCTCTAAATATTGATGGTGAAAGCATTCTAGAGTTTTCAGTGGCAAATGAGCTTGTTGTATGTAACTGTTCAAGAAGAGAAGTACTCAACTTCTCATCTCATCTCATTATCTCTAGGCGCTTTATCCTTCTACAGGGTCGCAGGCAAGCTGGAGCCTATCCCAGCTGACTATGGGCGAAAGGCGGGGTACACCCTGGACAAGTCGCCAGGTCATCACAGGGCAAGTACTCAACTTATCACCTACAAATCTGGTCAATGCTCTACTCAGGTGGACTACATCTTGACCAGTCGTAAGTACCTTAGGTTTGTGACTAATGTCAAAATACTCCCCAATGAGGAGTGTGCACCCCAGCACAGGCTTCTAGTATGTGATCTCAAAGTAAGCCCTAGTAAATCTAATAAATCCACCTTAAAGCCTAAGCTTCGTGTCTGGAAACTCCATGACCCTGAAACTCGGAAAGAATACCAGAAGATGGTTGAGAAGGAGCTAGTACTGAACAAGCCAGTAGAGGACTCTGTTGAAGGTACGTGGGTGGCTCTAAAAGGAAGTCTCCTGAAGGCTGCCGAAACCATGTGTGGTACAACTAAGAAACATGGAGGCTGGAGAAAGGAAACATGGTGGTGGAATGAGACTGTAAGCTCTGCTGTAGATGAAAAGAGATGGTTATGGAAAAAATGGCATAAAGAGGGTGGAAGCAAAGAAGAATATCTTACAGCTAAGTGCAACGCTAGGCATGTTGTCTTTGCTGCCAAGAAATGTGCTGAAAATAAGAGGTTCCAGAATGTTGTGAAAGGCGAGCAAGACATCTTTCGCATTGCTAAACAGATGAGGAAAGAAAATCAGGATATTGTCGGTGAAAGTGCTGTGAAGAATGACCTTGGCTGTCTGGCTGTAAACGATGAGGCCAAGAAGAAAGCCTGGAAAGAGCATTATGAGCGCCTCCTCAACATAGAATTCCCTTGGTCTATAGAGGACTTACCTATTGCTGAGCCTGTTGCTGGTCCTCCTGTGCTAATAACACCCTGAATGGTAGCGGAGAGCTTGGCAAAGATGAAGACTGGCAAATCGCCCGGGCCATCTGGCATTGTCACTGAAATGCTTAAATCTTCTTCTGATGTCACCTGTCAAGTGTTGAGTAATCTCACCAACTTGATTATAGCAGAAAGGAAAATACCATCCGATTGGGACGACAGTTATATTGTCAACCTGTATAAAGGGAAAGGTGATGCTGCAGAAAGAGGCAGTTACAGAGGTCTGAAACTCATGGAACACTGTCTGAAAGTTGTTGAAAGAGTTATTGAGGCAATAGAGATCTTGCAGTCACGTGACCGGAAAGTACACAACCGCCATCTTGTCGGTCAAAAACACCGCTGAATACTGCTGCACTCGTGTACAGAATGGATCAATTTCAACCGACGGACTACACGGCTCATTTTTCTAATGAACAGATAACTAGATATATGTCTAAAATAAACGATCTACAGATTTGTGACCCTTATGGCTTTCCGGACGGAGTTTTCACGACCGGATTTTGAACTGTCAGCGGAATACCCGGACGTGTATAATTACCTCATTAACTTTCCCTCACTGTTCAGTGGTGAAGCACTGCGTGCCTATAAATCTCTGGACAGTTATCTCTACAGAAATTCAGGATTTGTCAGCGACTCAGATGTGGCATCTTGTAAACAAGAATCCTCATTGGATGGGTAAGTCACTTAAGTATTGAGTATAGCACTGACCAGCCGATTATAGAATAGAATAAGGTAATTCCAAATCGTCCGTCTTGTTTACATGGATCTGGCGTTGGAGAGGTAGAGGCTTGGCAGTGGAGATTTGAGTGGCTGTTTTCTGAGCTTAGTCAACAGGCCAGCTCTGCAGCCTCGCTTTTGCTTCCGCTCCCAGCACCGCCTCCTTCGCTTTGCTTCCGATAACAATCCACGGAGACCCCGCTGGTCTCGCTATCTCGTCTGGAATGTTTTTTTTTTTTTCTCTTCCGGAATGTTGTGCATGTGATGGAAATCGCTACAAACCGTCATTTTCTGCTGGAAACCAATGTCCAGTAAGTCCATACGGTTGTAGTGGATATTGAAGTCCGGTACAGACGAACAACACGCAAAAATACACACAAAAAACATAAAAAACGTGCACAGGTAGGGAGAGCTTGTAGCCGCAGCCGTTGTAGTAGAATTTGTATATAGTAGGGTTTTCCAGAAGAAAAGGTAGAAGTAAAAGCAGAAGTAGAGTCAGAAGTAGAAGGCGGAATATGGCATTTGACCGACAAGATGGCGTCTGTCACAATCTGGATCGGCTGTGATGTCACATGCAAGTGCTCCATAGCCCGTGACATAGTCAACATCAACGAAATGCAGTTTGGTTTTGTGAGCGGTAGAAGCACTAATGATGCCATTTTCATTGTCCGTCAATTACAAGAGAAATATCTTGCCAAAGATAGGGAGCTCTTTCTGATGTTTGTAGACCTTGAGAAGGCATTCGATCGTGTCCCTCATGATGTCTTATGGTGGGTCATGAGGAGGCTAGGTCTGCCAGAATGGTTAGTTGGAGCAGTACAAGCAATGTATGCCCATGCAAGGAGCAGGGTCCGCATAAGCAACACGTATAGCGATGACTTCAGTGTTCAAGTTGGGGTTCACCAAGCAGTGTTGCCAGATACTGCTGACATTTTCCAGCCCAAAATATGTTCAAAACCTGCCAAAATGCACTTGAAACCGCCCAACTTGGGCGGGAAACTGCCCAATCTGGCAACACTGTCACCAAGGCTCTGTGCTCAGTCCCCTGTTATTCATCATTGTCTTGGAGGCTCTCTCAAGAGATTTCTGCACTGGCTGTCCTTGGGAGTTACTGTATGCAGATGATCTTGTTCTGATTTCTGAGTCCCTGGAAGAACTGCTTGAAAAGTTCCATCATTGGAAAGCTGGGCTAGAGTCAAAAGGCTTACGAGTGAACATGGACAAAACTAAGGTTATGTGCTGTGGTCCAAACCTAAACCCTCTCAAGGACTCTGGAAAGCACCCGTGTGGTGTTTGTCGCAGTGGTGTAGGCAGCAACTCTATATTCTGCTCAGGCTGTTCCCACTGGATCCACAAGAGGTGTAGTGGCATCAAGGGAAGGCTGACCGCTGACTCTGCTTTTAGATGTAGTAGGTGTTGCGGAATAGCCCGTCCAATCGACACCAGACCATGTGACCATGTGGTCATTGGCAACCAAAGGCTTGAAGTTGTAGACTCATTCTGTTACCTTGGGATACCCTTACGCCTGGTGGTGGCTGTGAGGCTGCTACTATCCTTAGAACAAGATGTGCATGGGGCAAGTTTAGAGAGCTACTCCCAGTCCTGTCCAGTAGGAGCCTGTCTCTGTCAACCTAGGGTGACCACCTGTCCCGCATAGCGCGTGCGCGTACAGCATTTGAGGCCGAATTTATGCGTCCCGCAAATTCAGAATGTGTCCCGCATAATCGATGCTTGCTGAGGGGGATGTCGCTCTCCCCGGGCCACCCAGGCAGCCAAACGAATATTACTTGACATTTCAGCACACCACCGTCACCACTATAGACTGTAGAACAAAACCACACACCCCTCACAACTGACTGGTTGTTGTCAGCTTTTTGTTGTTGCCATGACACCGCACTCACGTGCACAGACAGTGACAAGGGACGCAGGTGCAACGCATGCATTGCTTTCATATTAAAAAATGGAGAAAGGTACCGGGGAGATGGCAGGTGAGGCACCGCCACCTCCAGTTAAAAAGAGGTGTATGTACAGGAAAGAGTGGGAAAATGAATATTTGTGGCTGAAAGGGGTTGAGGGGGATACCGAGAGGGCTTTTTGTGACCTTTGCAAAACATCCTTTCTCAATCGGACATGGCGGGGAATACGATGTGAAACGACACAGGCTCGCGGAGACTCACAAGAAACGTGTGCAACAGAAAAAAACGTCTAAATCTATGGATGCTTTCCTCCGACCCAAAAACGACTCTCTAGCTGACAAAGTGACTACGGCAGAGGTGACGAGTGTGCATCACACTGTCCAACACGCAATATCATATCGGGCAGGAATTTTTTCCTACTGTTTCTGTGGTGCTGAGCCACTACAATTCCTGTTAATCCACTGAAAACTAAATGGAGACTTGTCACTATTCCTGCTGTTCTGATGCACTGCAAAGCCTCAGACTCAATATTATATTATGATTGATTTAAAGTGAATAAATTGTAATGGAAAATAAATAAAATTGAGTAGCTTAAGTAAATCATAAGTGGAAGTGTGTCTGTCAAGTCATAATTGAATGGTCAAAATATTATGAATGTTTATTTAAAAAAAAAACACATTTGGTGGCCTGTTCATGACCATACATCACCAATAACAGCAGATTAGGGTATTATTGATATACCATGTAAGGTAGTATGTGCTAGAAATGGGTAAACCACTATCTGTGAGTCTTCCAGCGGCCGGCGCAGCGCAGTGGGGGCGGCGTCCCACATTGTCCCTCAAAAACATACCCCTTGTCCCCCCTTGGGCTTATGAGCAGGTGGTCACCCTATGTCAACCCATGGGAAGGTGTATAACACCTGCATAAGAGGAGCTATGCTGTATGGTAGCGAGTGCTGGCCGGTGAAGGATAGCGATATCAAGAGACTCGAAAGAAATGAGAGGGCCATGTTGCGTTGGCTTTGCCACATAAGACCTGACGACAGAACAAGAACTGCCATCCTAAGAGAGAAGCTTGGTCTTAAAGATCTAAAGTCTACACTCCAGCAGCGGAGACTCCGTTGGTATGGCCATGTGCAAAGGAGCAGTTCAATAATAAATCGCGTTTGCAACTTCAATGTTGATGGCAACAGAAGGAAAGGGAGGCCACAGAAGTCATGGAGGGAGTGTGTGGAAAGTGGCCTTAAAGGGCTTGGTCTAAGTTCAACTGACACCCAAGATAGAAGGCGTTGGAGAACTCTGACGAACCATGCGCCGTCCAACCCTCTGCACTGAGGATAAAGGACGTAAAAATGGATAGTGAGTGAGTGGATAGTGAAACTCAAAATAGAGCAGAATTAACTATTTTTGAGGAAATATGTTTAACTCTGGAAAAATTGCTCAGTCATTTCTCCTGTGTATGCACTACAGCACATGCATATCAACCGATCTGCTCATAATAAATAGGAGAAATAGTTACACTTACTCAAATTGATCTTTGCTTGGATCGAGTAGAAGTAAAGGAAAAAAAAAGGCCCCAGTCATCATCAGTGTTGCAGTTCTCAAGATTGAACTGAATTGCTGTCCTGAATCATGAATTGAATCATGAATTGATTTGCTGTGCTGAAACTGAATCGCTGTCCTGGAACATGAAATTAATCATGAATTGAATCACTCTCCTGAATCATACGAAGTGCATTAAATCCACGTGCCATCTTGCAACAAGTTTTACCTCCAAATAGCCTCAACTATGTCTGACAGATTTTATCCTGTTTACGGTGAGCGTTCCCACCGTGAAAGAGAAACCAACTGAAACCGAAAGAGTGAAAGTCGGGCAGTGGGGGTATGTGGCAGCAGGGGCATGGCCAAGAGTCAGTTTGTGAAGGGAGGGCAGGGCCAGAGAAGGTGAGTGGCAAAGTCAGTACACCTGTTGTCGATTAATGCGATGTTTGTATGTTTTGCAGTGACAATGGAGGATAGAAAAGGAGGGAGAGCATGAAGAAGAGGGATCTCTCCTGACTAGAGCATGTGTGTGTGTGTGTGCACGCGTGCGAATGAATGAAAATAGTAAGCTATAAAGCAAGCATGAGATTCAAAAATAAAGTATCTGTTAACATCGGTCCCCACCTGCTGCGCTTCAGTATTCCACCCACATCAGGAACATGCTACAGGGCGGTAGAAGGATGGAAGGGCAGGAAGAGTTTTATTGAAAGCATGCTAGCAAACAGATCCAAGACATAGACAAAGGAATAGCCAAAAAATAGGCAGTGATCAAGCTAGGCACCAGGCCCGCCGACAGGGGGGGACAAACGGTTATGTTGTCCCGGGCCCAGGAATGGGGGGGGGGGGGGGGGGGGCAGAACTGGGCTCTCATGAAGTTACGATTATTTTATTTCATTTCAAAATGTGTTGATTTGGGAGAGAAATGTGCTATATTTGCATTCAATAAATGATTTCTAGATCTTTTGCCTTTATTGTCTTTGAAAAAGGTGTCAAGAACCCCCTACCGCCCCTAATGCAAAAATGGTTTGGTCTGACTCTTTGATTAAGGGGAAAAAAACGACATCGTTCAATCATAGCGCTTCGACAATCAGCGTGCGTGCCATTTGCCAACATGCACAAGTCAGGAGCACAGAAAAGAAAAGAGAAAAAGAGAGGAAGAAACCAAGAGACTCAGGGGCTCACTGCATAAATATTTTAAAAAAGATTTGGATGATGCAGCAGGTACTAGCAAAGGCAGTGGGGCAGCTGAGCCAGGTAAGACCAGTGTTGGGCACGTTACTTTCAAAAGGTAATTAGTTATAGTTACTAGTTACTTTTCCCAAAAAGTAACTGAGTTAGTAACGGAGTTACTTTGTCATAAAAGTAACTAATTACCAGGGAAAGTAATTATTCCGTTACATTTTGTTCCCCCTCAAAAAAAATCTAATTCAATGAGTGTAATCATAATAAAAGTGAATGTTAAATGTGTTTAATGACTGAAATGGACACTTAACAGAACCAATTAGTCATGTTATCTACACTATATTAATATTTTTGTGAGACAATGTGAGATAAGGCATCTATCAAATGTAATATATTTTTGTAGTTATTAAAATTATGTTACTAATTACTGGCCACTGATGAGGACAAACGCTTTGTTCCTCGACATAATGTACATTGCACGTAAACACTCTTGCCTTTTATTTCAAGTAATGAAAAGTAATGGCTGTATTTCCAATGTGAAAGCGCAGTGCTGGGCTGACCGCTCGCCATCGCTGTGTCTTCCGATTGAAAGAGTGCGCAGTAGGCGTGGCCTACCTATGTATGTTGTCCAAATCTACTCTGATTGGCTTACTGTGCCGTTGTCTCGTGTCTCCCTGCCCCACACGAAGGCAGAGTAAAGAAAGGCTGAACGAGCAGCGTGCCAGATGAAAACAGCTTTAATAAAGTAACGCATAGTATTTTATTGTAAGTAATGGGAATGGCGTTATAACGATGTAAAAAGTAATTAGTTAGATTACTCGTTACTAAAAAAAGTAACGCCGTTAGTAACCGTTTATTTCTAGCGCCGTTATTCCCATCACTGGGTAAGACACAGCCAACTTTTTCCAGCCCCGTAAAGTAACCCCAACCAAGGCACGCGCGGCACGCAATTCATGTTACAAACAAGGGGAGAGCAAGTCACACTGAACACCATATCAAATGCACAGGGCATTGAATCATTTCATAACCACAACGGCTTAATAACATTGTGTTTCATATATCTGACTGAAGCTAAGAATATTCACATTAGCCCGCAATCATATCCCGCCGTTTCTCGAGCGGTGTGTTCTTCTCTGCTTTTCACACTGGACAGTACGCACGCACGCACACACAACAAAAGTTCGGCGCATTGCATTTCGCACCTGAATAGTTGCAGACTAAGGAAATGTTAAAATGTTAAAACTGTAAAAATGTTGAAATGCTAAAATGAAATGGTTGTTGACCGGTTGAATGGTTTTTGAATACCTGTCATTTAAGGGTTGGAGTGAGTAGAGACTGGGATAAGAGAGGTGGGTGTGTATGTGGGTTGGCCCAGGGGGGGGCCCATTCAGAGCATTTTGTTTCGGGCTCAGCCAAAGCTGTCAGCGGCCCTGCTAGGCACAGACAGGATATCAGAGGTAATACAGTACTCAATGTCCAAAAACAAACAGCGTCAAAACCAGAAAAGCAATACAAAATACAAGGTTTGGTAACATCAAATGCAGGGTACAGTGTGTATACTTTGCAAAGTCTGTGTGTTACTGAGAGTCCTAATATGTATGTGCTGTGATTGCACTCTAATCAGGAACAGGTACATGGTAATTAGTCCTAATGGCATTGCACGTGCCAACATGCATGGATGTGACAGATGTAACCAGACAACTGTTTGATATATCAAGTTTGATATTCAATCATAACTATATAGTAATGATGTAAAGCGAAAGTGCTGGTTCAGTGCTGTCCACCAGGCACCCAGCAGAGTCACACCATAATAAATGTCATGGTGTTGTTTCTGGCACATGGCATGTGGTGTCAAAGAAAGGAATAAATATGTATGCACAACTGTGATGCATATCTCATTATTGGTCTCACTGTCACAAGACAATGCTGTAATTTGTTGATTTTGATTTTGTGCCTTTGTCCCTGCACAGGATAAGTGGTTATGAATAATGGATGGATGGTTGGATGGATGGGAGATGACTTTGTGCCCTTGCAAATATTTTACTCATACACTCATCAGGAGCTCCGCTTTTAGTCAGTGCCTAAATATCTATAGTATGTTCTTGTATATTCTCTGTTATTTATAAAATGACATATAAACTACATTCTCATTTGCACTTGTTACAGTCATGCAGCTGTTACTGTATAAAGAAATCATGGGACTGTTAGTTAAACATACAATATATATCGTACATAGTAGTTTCTACTGAGGGAGATCTCCAGATGTTAAGTGAAAACCTAGAATGCAAGATGTTGCATAACAAATCTTTAAAAAGATACATGTGTAAAGATATGATAATTTAGTCTTTGTTAAACTGAAGTTTTGATGTGTAGCTTATATAATGACTATGTAGATTTAACAGGCTTGTAAGTCACTGTGTCTGCTGAAAGGATAAATCTAAATATTATTCCAACAGTCTCATTTTCCTAGGGATTTAAAAATGAAAATTATAGTTTAATCATCCCACGTTTGTGAAGGTTTCTATTCACAAGGCTCTTAAACACAATGGACCCATTTATTGTTCCTCATAAAGGTTTCTCAGTGTGCAATATGTTCTACTCCCATATATGTGACAACTTACACTCACCATCCACTTTATTAAGAACACCTGCTCATTTCTGCACTTATCCAATCAGCAGCAGCACAATTCATAAAATCATGCAGATACAGGTCAGGCGCTTCAGTTAATGTTCACATCAAACATTAGAAAGGGCAAAAAAAAATGTGATCTCTGTGACTTAAACCGTGGCATGGTTGTTGGTACCAGGATGGCTGGTTTGAGTATTTCAGAAACTGCTGAACTCCTGGGATTCACACAACAGTCTGGAAAGTTCTTTTCCTCTCTTACCATCCTCCTCACTGTTTATTTTGTGGGGGCAAAATAAACTTGGGTCTTCTTCCAGGCAAGTTTGTAACAGTTCCAGTTGGTGTTCATTTTTTTTTTAATTCTTTTTTAAGTCCTTGGTCATCACTGAAACGGAAGCCACACACACACACACACACACACACACTGTTAATCAAACTCAGGTGTGATTGCTTTGCCACTCACCTCCCCTGGCCTTGCTCTCCATTTACAACCAGGTGCTCAACCAGCTCCACAGCACTCTTCTGTTTTGATGAGGATATGACAGTGCAGGAGCATCACGAACGTTTTGATAGCCGATATTTGATTACAAACAACCCACAGCTGCTCCCTGGGTGCTGTAGCATCACTGCCCATTGCTCTGGGTATGTGTGTGTGTGTGCTCATTGCTCACTTGTGTGTGCAAGTGTGTATTCACTGCTTCAGATGGGTTAAATACAGAGGAGGAATTTCACTGTGCTTGATTGTATGTGTGAAAAATAAAGGCTTCTTCTTCTTCTTCTTCTTCGACTGTCTGTTTCAACGCCTGTGTTTGTTTCCCTGACTCCTTACCTGATATAATCTTTGCAGGCATACAGAAAGATTAGGAAATAACCTAAAAAAGAAACCCTAATATATGAGTAAATAGTAGTAAAAATTAAGAAACCATATATATATATATATATATATATATATATATATATATATATATTAGTGCTGTCAAGTGATTAAAATATTTAATCGCGATTAATGTCGCGACTGTCATAGTTAACTCGCGATTAATCGCAATTTAATCGCACATTTTTGTCACATAAAAAAACATTGTAATTCTCTTATCAGCATAAAAAAGTGAATAGGCTTGCTTTGTACCAATGTTTTTTTTTTATTGCAAAGCATAACACGTCTTGACACAGCCACTGCAAAGTGAAACCTAAGTCGAGCACCGGCGCGGGGCTAGCAAGAGAACCATGAGTGAAGTGATCTACTGCTTGAGTTGGTCTACAATTCTAATCAGAGAGATAGGTTACACAGTGACGGTAGGCTTGACATGCTTGATTATAATATAAAGTACACTATTATATTAACTTTAAGTTGTTCGTTGATAAATATTGCATTGAATCTGATCTTTACTGTTTCAGCTCACTTAACACATTTTGTACTTTTACACTTTCTGCCTGTTGATGCGTCGCGCTGTCCAATCAGAGGCGGCCAAATTTGCATATTACAGGAAGGATTTCTGGGATAGCATTGAGTTTACAGTTCAGAGGGATCTGGCTTCTTTAGACGCTGTCTTCTTAAAACTGAATAAATATTTAAAAAGAGCCAAATGAGCCAGTCTTTTGAACGGCTCTTTTCAAAGAACGGATCACAAAGATGCGGATCCCATCAAAGAGCCATAAATCCCATCTCTACTAGCGCGCCCTGCCCGCGCTGGTTCTTTGGGGGAGGAGGGCAGAGGACTCTGGCTGTGCGGGGTGTGGTATTACAGTCTAGCTGCTATCGTTTTTCTAAGCAAAGTCTCTGTTCCAAGTTCCTGGCAGTTTCAAAAGCTTATGAAAAACCTACATCATGTCACAGAGCGTTAATCTCGCGATAAAAAAATTATCGCCGTTAAAATTGAGTCAAGTTAACGTGTTAATAACGTGACATTTTTGATAGCACATTATATATATATATATATATATATATATATATATGGGGTGGCACGGTGGTGTAGTGGTTAGCGCTGTCGCCTCACAGCAAGAAGGTCCTGGGTTCGAGCCCCGGGGCCGGCGAGGGCCTTTCTGTGTGGAGTTTGCATGTTCTCCCCGTGTCTGCGTGGGTTTCCTCCGGGTGCTCCGGTTTCCCCCACAGTCCAAAGACATGCAGGTTAGGTTAACTGGTGACTCTAAATTGACCGTAGGTGTGAGTGTGAATGGTTGTCTGTGTCTATGTGTCAGCCCTGTGATGACCTGGCGACTTGTCCAGGGTGTACCCCGCCTTTTGCCCATGGTCAGCTGGGATAGGCTCCAGCTTGCCTGCGACCCTGTAGAAGGATAAAGCGGCTAGAGATAATGAAATGAGATGATATATATATATATATATATATTTCATGATTTCTTAAAGTATACTAGTATTTGGCAAAGTACTGTATATTATAGGTAGAAAAACCAATTTCCTTTCATCTTTTTGGTTAGTACTCAGTTTCAGCAACCTGGACAGATTTTTCTTGACCATCTCACATATGGATACAGTACTAAAACTTCTGATGTTATCTTAAGGGGATAGAGAAAATTAAATCTCACTGAGGGGCATCAGATCTGAGTGGGCAGGAAATTACCTCATCACACACTGCACAGTCATTTCAGTTGTATTCTACTGGAGAAAGGTGAACATTCTGTTTTCATGTGGCTTGAACATGCAGTGTGTTGTTGATTTTTGACACATACTCTCACTATAGTTGGAATAATTACAAGAATATAAAGCAACTCCTAAAACTGGTAAAGCTTACATAAGACCATCAACTATTCCTTATCTCCAGATAAATATACAATATTTTCATATGGTGTTCAGTAAGGCTGTCACTAAGGATTTACTGTCTTCTCAAGTTGACTAAAATCCCCTTCGATGAAAGTCTGAGATTAATATAAGCATTTAAAGAAGCTCTGGAGACTAATGAGGAAGGCACAAGGCTATTCTGCACTGATGAATTGCTGAAAGATTTCTAGACTCTTCCTGGCCCATATGAGATCTGTAGGAGAATTAGTTCATATGTAATAATGTAACTGAAGCATGTTTCCCAGTAAAATTGTACATGTTTGAGTTGATTGGAGTGTGTAGGAACTTTCAAGCTGTAATCCATGACTTCCTGATGAGCTGGAGTACAAATTGGGAGGTGACACAGAGGCCAAATTCCCTTAGGCATCCATCAATATGGGAAATATATGAGAACACACAAACCAAATGAGAGAGAAGTGTGTTGACCTTCATAAATCAGGGGATGGTTATAAAAAATAGCTACTCACCTGAAAATGTCAATTTCTACTGTTAGGGCAATAATAAAAAAGTGAACACTAACTTGAACTGTTACAAACTTGCCTGGAAAAGGATCCAAGTTTATTTTGCCTCTGCATACAGTGAGGAGGATGATAGAGGCAAAAAAAAAAAAAAAAAATCCCCAAGGATGATTGTTGGTGAGTAGAAAAAGTAAAATCTTGTGGTTTCCAAGTCTCCAAAACTACCATCAGACGCCACCTCTGTGCCAACAGATTATTTGGAAGGTATGCTCGAAAAAGCCTTTTTCTCTCAGTTTACTACAAATATAAGCACCTGAGGTTTACGAAACACTACTACAACTTTGACTGGAACCGTGTTCTATGGTCTAATAGAACAAAAATGTTGCTTTTTGGCAATAAACACTCAAGGTGGGTTTGCCATAAAAAGAAGGATGACTGTAATGAAAAGAACCCTATCCCAAGTGTAAAATATGGTGGAAGTTCTGTGATGTTCTGGATCTGTTTTCCCCCCAGAGGCCCTGGAAACCTTGTTAGGTCTCCATGAAATACCTGGACATTTTAAATCAAAATCTGGCCGCTTCTGCGAGGAAACTAAAACTGGGTCATCATTGGCTCTTCCAGCAGGACAATGATCTGAAGCATATGTCCAAACAACACAAAAATGGTTAGCTGACCACAGAATCGGAGTGCAGGTGGCCAAGTGGTTAGAGCGCTTGACCGCTAAGCGAATGGTCCCCGGGTCAAGCCTCGGCTTGACGGGGATCTGGGGCTCGCTCCCTGTCCACCCAGCAGTGAATGGGGACCTGGTGGAAAAACACTGGGGAAGTCAAAGGCGGCGAGGAAAGGAACTGGCCACCCTACCTCACCATGCCGACGGCCTAGACAGAGTGTGTTCTCTAACAGGCACTCCCCCAACGTACGTACCCAAATGCATATATGGGACTCTTTGACTCGCTTTTGACCACAGAATCAAGCTTCTGCCATGGCCATCTCAGTTCCCTGACCTGAACCCCATTGAAAACCTGCGAGGTGAGCTGAAGAGGAGAGTACACGAGAGAGGGCCTCGGACCCTGGATGATCTGGAGATATTGTGGAAAGAGGAATGGTCTTAGATGCCCTGCTCTGTTTTCTCTAACCTTATAAAATGTAATAGGAGAGACTCAGTGCTGTTTTACTGGCAAAGGGAGGTTGCACAAAGTGTTAAATGCAGAGGTGCTAATAATAGTGGCACATGTGTTTTTGTTGAAAATAATTATTTCTTGAAAAGGGATTTGTTTTCCTCTGAATAAATTTATTTCAATCAAAGGTTGGATTTTCCTCATTTTTTTTCAGTATGAGATGAAACGACTTCAATAAAAGGTGGATTTTTTTCTAACCCTTTTTGCTCATCTTTGGGGGAGGGGGAGGCCATAATTATGGAGAGCAATGTAGATCTTATACAGTATCTATGATGACTTTGCCCACTCCTGGAATGTTCTCAACTAACTTCATGAGGGTGCCACCTGGGATGCTTGTGGCTCACTGATTAGGCTTTGCATTATTGATCAGAAAGGCAGAGGTTCAAGCCCCAGTACTTCCAAGTTGCCATTTGTTGGCCCTTGAGCAAGCTCTTAACTATGTCTGGTTCAGGGGTCTTGAACCATGGCTGACCCTATGCTGTGTCCCCAGCTTTACTAACAAACTAGTATATGTGAGGAAAAGAACTCTCCTGTACATGTGACAATACAGAAAGCTTTTGCTTTCTTACTTTCTTTGGAATAAATCTTCACATGCTGAGCACATGTTCGAAATAATGCCAGTTTTAGACTGCGTAATTAAAACAGTCTTTTAAGATTATAACTTGTCACACTGTACAAGCCGATCCCAATAAAATCATCTTTTTATTGAACAATATACTGTACAGTATAGAACTGTATAGACTATTAAGTACATGTTCTCCATGTCAGATTCTACTGTGATGAAGATGTTATATATGGGTGCACCAGTCACTTTAATCAGAACTTGTTCTTGATTCTAAGATTCCTGTTCTTGGCTGGCAGGAGTGGAACCCAATGTGGTCTTCTGCTGTTGCATGCTGAGATGCTTTTCTGCTCATCACGGCAGTAAAGCGTGATTATATGAGTTACTATATCCTTCCTCGCAGCTCAAACCAATCTGGCCATTTTCCTCTGATCTCTCTTACCAACAAGGCGTTTCCACCCACAGAACTGTCACTCACTCAATGTTTTTTGTTTTTCACACCATTCTGTGTAAACTCTAGGGACTTTTGGGTGTGAAAACCCCAGAAGATCATCAGTTTCTGAAATACTCAAACCAGTCCATCTGGCACCAACACTCATGACACAGTGAAAGTTACAGAGATCACAATGTTTCCCATTCCAGGGTTCTAACTAGACCAAAATATCAGTGTAGTGGCACCAGTCATAATAGCCAAGGGTTTGGTGGCCGCCATAGGCCCCCAAAAGCTCACGGGTTCTACATGCTCAGAGATGCATTCTAGTGCACTTGCAGGCCTCACTGAAAGTCACTCTGTTTTGGTAATATTAATAGGCATATTAGGTGAAAATTTTAATTCAATCCAAATTGCTTGAAACTGGTTTCATTGAATTCACAATTGAATGTTGAGCAACAAATTTTTTCAGAATTAAAATATATTTATCCGTTTTTGAGATATTATAAATGAAAAACTAAAGAAATGGCTTCATTTTTAGAACGTTGATATAATATTCTGTAATAGGATAATGTGAGGGCGGCACGGTGGTGTAGTGGTTAGCGCTGTCGCCTCACAGCAAGAAGGTCCGGGTTCGAGCCCCGTGGCCGGCGAGGGCCTTTCTGTGCGGAGTTTGCATGTTCTCCCCGTGTCTGCATGGGTTTCCTCTAGGTGCTCCGGTTTCCCCCACAGTCCAAAGACATGCAGGTTAGGTTAACTGGTGACTCTAAATTGACCATAGGTGTGAATGTGAGTGTGAATGGTTGTCTGTGTCTATGTGTCAGCCCTGTGATGACCTGGCGACTTGTCCAGGGTGTACCCCGCCTTTTGCCTGTAGTCAGCTGGGATAGGCTCCAGCTTGCCTACAACCCTGTAGAACAGGATAAAGCAGCTAGAGATAATGAGATGAGATGAGGATAATGTGGTCCAAAATGGGCCTAACTGATGAATGAGATCAAATGTTTTTTCTTAATAATTTTTTTTATTTTTCAAGGTATTTACATGGAAATTGGCAAGCACATAGATGTTTGTCTCGCTACTTGTGTTGCTTGACCTTAGTGCAGCATTTGATACCATTGATCATTCCATTCTTCTGGATAGACTAGAAAATGTTGTGGGAGTTAAGGGAACGGCCCTCTCCTGGCTCAGGTCTTATCTAACTGATCGTTATCAGGATGTTGATATAAATGGTGATATTTCTAGACGTACTGAAGTAAAGTTTGGTGTTCCACAAGGTTCTGTCTTGGGTCCAGTGCTTTTTTCTCTATATATGTTACCTCTGGGTGATATTATTCATAAACGTTGTATTAATTTCCACTGTTATGCTGATGACACACAGTTGTATGTCTCTGCAAAACCTGATGAGAGACACCAGCTTAATAGAATTGAGGAATGTGTTAAGGACATTAGACACTGGATGCTTATTAATTTCCTTCTGCTTAACTCTGACAAGACTGAAGTACTTGTACTAGGACCACATACAGCTAGAAGCAAGTTTTCTGATTACACAGTGACTCTGGATGGCCTTTCTGTTTCTTCACGTGCAGCAGTAAAAGACCTCGGAGTGATTATTGACCCCAGTCTTTCATTCGAAACTCACATTGATGACATTACCCGGATAGCTTTCTTTCATCTCAGAAATGTTGCAAAGATAAGAAATTTAATGTCATTGCATGACGTGGAAAAACTAGTCCATGCTTTCGTTACCTCCAGGTTGGATTACTGTAATGCCTTACTGTCTGGATGTTCCAATAAGTGCATAAACAAGCTCCAGTTAGTTCAAAATGCAGCAGCAAGAGTCCTTACTAGAAAATATTACTGTTAGGGTTTTGCTGGGATTCGAACCTGGTTCGTTGGTGTGATAATCCAGCAAACCCCCACTAGGCCACCAGGGGGATGACTCAAATGCAGAGGCGTGAGGCGGAAGTAGAAAAAGAATCAAAAGGTTTATTTAAACTATATACACTATATACAGGGCAAAACAAAAGACAAAAAAAAAAACCAAAGAGTAAAATCCAAAAGAAAAGCAAAGTGCAAAAATACAAAAGCTAAGAAGATCAAAAAACACAGTACAAAGGAAACTGGAGATAAACATAACAGCACAAAGACTCCGTGACAAGAGGACTGAACTCAGGGGTATAAATAGACAAACTAATTAAGGACACAGGTGAAGATAATTAGGCAATTAACACAAACACAAAACACAGGAACAGTGGCGGCCTCTAGAGGCCAAAATAAACACGACATGAAAAGGAAATAACAGCGGCCTCTAGAGGCCAAAACAGTCCTAGTCCTAACAGGACCCCCCCCTCTAGGAGCGTCTCCTGACGTTCCCAGGGCGATCCGGATGGGCCGAATGGAAGTCCCGACATAGTTCTTTATCAAGGACATCCCGAGCAGGAACCCAGCAGCGCTCCTCAGGACCATAGCCCTCCCAGTCCACCAGATATTGCAACCCGCCGCGGACCCGGCGGGAGTCAAGCAGGCGATTCACAGTGAACACAGTCTGCCCCTGGAAGATGCGGGGGGGTGGGGGGTTCCTAGGGGCAGGGGCATACGTAGACGTCAGTACGGGCCGTAACAGGGAAACATGGAAAGTGGGGTTGATCCTCAGAGTCCGGGGCAACTGGAGCCGGTAGGAGACAGGGTTCACCCTGCGCACCACCTTGAAGGGGCCAATGTAGCGAGGAGCAAGCTTGCGGTTCTCCACCCGCAGTGGAAGGTCCTTAGTGGACAGCCAAACACGCTGCCCAGGGTGGAAAGCGTGTGCAGGTCTTCTATGGCGGTTGGCCTGAGTCTGGTTGGTTCTGGAGGTCTGTATGAGGGTCTTCCTGACCTTGCTCCAGGTCTTGCGACACCGTCTCACATATTGGTTGACCGAGGGCACCCCCGCGTCCTCCTCCTGGTCCGGGAACAGAGGTGGCTGGAACCCGAATTGGCACTTGAATGGCGACAGCTTGGTGGCCGATGACTGCAGGGTGTTGTGGGCGTACTCCGCCCATGGCAGCCAGGTGCTCCACGATGTCGGGTTATCCATAGCCAGGCCTCGCAGGGTGGTTTCCAGGTCCTGGTTGAGCCTCTCCGTCTGACCATTGGACTGTGGGTGAAACCCAGAGGAGAGGCTGGCAGTGGCTCCGATGACCTTGCAGAACCCGTGCCACACTCGGGAGGAGAACTGGGGCCCTCGGTCTGAGACGATGTCCTGTGGAAGACCAAAGACTCGGAAGACATGATTAAACAAAAGTTTCGCAGTTTCAAGAGCAGAGGGGAGTTTGCACAGTGGTATGAAGCGGCAGGCCTTGGAGAATCTGTCAACTAAGACCAAAATGACCGTGTTACCTTGTGACTCAGGGAGACCCGTGATAAAGTCGACTGCCACGTGGGACCAGGGACGCCGGGGAATGGTCAGAGGATGCAGGAGACCCTGGGGACGCTGTCGTGGGTTCTTGGTTCTGGTGCAAACCTCACAGGACAGGACAAATGACCTTACTTCCTTCTCCATGTTAGGCCACCAGAAGCGTCTTTTCAGGAAGTCCAGGGTCCTCCGAGCTCCCGGGTGGGCGGTGAGAGGGGAAGAGTGACCCCACTGGAGAACCTTGGCCCGGGCTTGATGTGGGACGTACAAGAGGCCTGGTGGCCCCGTCCCAGGACCGGGGTCCTGGCGTTGGGCTTGTCGGACAGCCTCCTCAATACCCCAGCGGACAGGGGCCACAATCCGGGACACAGGGATAATAGGCCCGACTTCATTCTCCCTGTTAGTGGCAGAGAACAGTCTGGACAGTGCGTCAGGTTTGGTGTTCTTGGAGCCGGGGCGGTATGAGAGGGTGAAGTCAAACCGACTGAAAAACAGGGCCCACCTAGCCTGTCGAGGGTTCAGTCTCTTGGCTTGCTGGAGGTACTCCAGGTTCTTGTGGTCAGTCCAAACCAGGAATGGATGTTGTGCTCCCTCCAGCCAGTGCCTCCACTCCTCAAGGGCCAGTTTGACCGCTAGCAGTTCTCGATCCCCCACATCGTACCGGGACTCAGCAGGACTCAGGCGGTGGGAGAAGTAAGCGCAGGGGTGCAGCTTTCCTTCCGAACGTTGAGAGAGCACCGCGCCGACACCACTGTCCGAGGCGTCCACCTCCACGATGAATGGTTGGGAGGTGTCCGGGAGAACCAGAATGGGTGCCGTGCAGAAGCGGTCCTTGAGGTCTTTGAACGCCTTTTCTGCCTGAGGAGACCAGCCATAAGATCCACCTGTCCCTTTGGTGAGGTCTGACATGGGTGCTGCCACAGAACTGAAGTTCCTGATGAACTTGCGGTAGAAGTTAGCGAATCCTAAGAACCGCTGAACCTCCTTAACGGACTTGGGAGTAGGCCAGTCCCGGACGGCCAGGGTCTTGGCAGGGTCCATTTGGAGTTGGCCTGTCCGTACAATAAATCCCAGAAAGGAGACCTCGGGAACATGAAATTCGCATTTCTGGGCCTTGGCGAACAGATTGTTCTGTAGCAGCCTCTGGAGAACCTGGCGGACATGGTGGCGGTGCTCCTGCACGGTCTTGGAAAAGATAAGGATGTCGTCGAGGTAGACAAAAACGTATAGGTTAATCATGTCCCTTAAGACGTCGTTGATTAGGGCCTGAAAAACAGCTGGTGCGTTGGTGAGTCCGAAGGGCATCACCTGGTATTCGTAGTGCCCAGACGGGGTGTTAAAGGCAGTCTTCCACTCGTCTCCCTGTCGGATACGGATGAGGTGGTATGCATTCCGTAGGTCCAACTTGGTGAAGACGGTGGCGCCTTGGAGCAGGTCGAAAGCTGTGGACATCAGCGGAAGGGGATATCGGTTGCGCACAGTGATCTTATTCAGGCCCCTGTAATTAATACATGGTCGGAGCCCCCCATCCTTCTTGCCGACAAAGAAGAAGCCGGCTCCAGCAGGTGAAGTGGAGGGTCGAATAAACCCAGAGACCAGGGCATCTTTGAGGTATTCCTCCATGGCCTTGCGTTCTGGCTGAGAGAGTGAAAACAGTCTGCCACGAGGAGGGGTAGTCCCAGGGAGCAAGTCGATGGCACAGTCGTAGGCCCGGTGCGGAGGAAGAACGGCGGCCCTGCTCTTGCTGAATACCTCCTTGAGATCCCAGTACTCTGTGGGAACTTGAGATAACTCGGTGAGATCAGGGGGCTCGGCAGGAGACACAGGAGAGCTAGAGAGCAGACAAGAGGCATGGCATGCAGGGCCCCATTCCACAACCTGGCTTGTTACCCAGTCTATGCGAGGGTTGTGGCGAGTAAGCCAAGGAAGGCCTAGAATAACTGGGAACTCAGGTGAAGGAATCAGGTGCAGGGATATTTCTTCCTTGTGACCTTGAGACTGGAGGAAAACTGGAGAAGTAACTTGGGTGACTCTTCCATCACCTAACGCTTGGCCATCGAGGGCAGACACAGACAGTGGGACTTCAAGAGGTGCAGTCGGAATATTGATGCTTTGGGCGAAGTGAATATCCATAAAGTTCCCAGCCGCCCCTGAGTCTATCAAAGCTTGACAAGAGTGGACAGACTCACCCCAGGAGATGGAGACCGGGATGTAGATTCCTTGGCCAGGGAGTCCGGGAGAGAGGGTAGGCCCCGTCACAACCCTCCCTCGGCTGGACGGGGCGGTCCTTTTCCCAAGAGTTCGGGACATGATGCTCGGAAGTGACCAGGCTTGCCACAGTAGATGCAGCACTTGTCCCTCCTTCTGCGCTCCCTCTCAGATGCGGAGAGGCGAGTACGACCCACTTGCATGGGTTCTGGACAGTCACTGAAGGAGGTAGACGGTCTCCAGGTAGAGGTAGGGAGGCTGGGGGGGCTCAAGGCTTGGTGGCGTTCTCTCATCCTGTTGTCCAGACGAATAGCATGTGAGATGAGGGTTTCGAGGTCACTTGGGCATCCAATAGAGGCCAGACCGTCCTTGATGGGGTCAGACAGACCATGGTGGAAGGCTGACACCAGGGCAGTCTCGTTCCATCCACTTACTGCTGCGAGTGTTCGGAACGAGATGGCGTAATCTGCGACGCTTCCTCCTTGCCGGATGGACATGAGCTTTCGGGCTGCGTCGGTACTGATGTCTGCCTGATCGAAGACCCGAAGCATCTCTTCAGAAAACAGCTGGAAATCAAAGCACTCAGGTCCCTGTCTTTGCCAGATAGCAGTAGCCCAGGCTCGCGCCTTACCAGCTAATAAGGTGATCACAAAGGCAATCTTGCGGCGATCCGTAGTGTAGGTGGTAGGCTGAAGCTCAAAGGTGAGTTGACACTGGGTAAGGAACTCTCGGCACTCACTGTGCTTGCCGTCATACCTCTGTGGTGCAGGAAGGCTGGGTTCGCGAGGTGAAGAAGGCAGCATTGCAGGAGGCACTGGAGCAGGAGCTGGATCAGGAGCAGGAACTGGATCAGGAGATGCAGGCAGAGATGTCAGCTGTGCCAGGGTTTTCCCAATTTGCTGAAGCAGTTCCTCGTGGCGAGCAAGGGCCTCACGTTGGCTGGTGAGCGTACGTCCATGAGCGTCCATGGTCGCTCCGAAGCGTGTCAAAGCTGCCATAATTCCCTGAAGGTTGGCCGGGTAGACAGTTGAAGCAGCCTCTGCTGAGTCGGTCATGACAGAGTCTTTCTGTTAGGGTTTTGCTGGGATTCGAACCTGGTTCGTTGGTGTGATAATCCAGCAAACCCCCACTAGGCCACCAGGGGGATGACTCAAATGCAGAGGCGTGAGGCGGAAGTAGAAAAAGAATCAAAAGGTTTATTTAAACTATATACACTATATACAGGGCAAAACAAAAGACAAAAAAAAAAACCAAAGAGTAAAATCCAAAAGAAAAGCAAAGTGCAAAAATACAAAAGCTAAGAAGATCAAAAAACACAGTACAAAGGAAACTGGAGATAAACATAACAGCACAAAGACTCCGTGACAAGAGGACTGAACTCAGGGGTATAAATAGACAAACTAATTAAGGACACAGGTGAAGATAATTAGGCAATTAACACAAACACAAAACACAGGAACAGTGGCGGCCTCTAGAGGCCAAAATAAACACGACATGAAAAGGAAATAACAGCGGCCTCTAAAGGCCAAAACAGTCCTAGTCCTAACAATTACCACATCACGCCTGTCTTATCCACACTGCATTGGCTCGTCTCGTCTCGTCTCGTCTTCTTCCGCTTTATCCGGGACCGGGTCGCGGAGGCAGCAGTCTAAGCAGGGAAGCCCAAACTTCCCTTTCCCCAGACACCTCGGCCAGCTCCTCGGGAAGAACACCGAGGCGTTCCCAGGCCAGCCGAGAGACATAGTCCCTCCAGCGTGTCCTGGGTCTTCCCCGGGGCCTCCTCCCGGGGGGACATGCCTGGAACACCTCCCCAGGGAGGCGTCCAGGAGGCATCCGAAAAAGATGCCCGAGCCACCTCAGCTGATTCCTCTCGATGTGGAGCAGCAGCGGCTCTACTCCGAGCTCCTCCCGAGTGACTGTGCTTCTCACCCTATCTCTAAGGGAGCGCCCAGCCACCCTGCGAAGGAAACTCATTTCGGCCGCTTGTATCCGCGATCTTGTCCTTTCGGTCATTACCCAAAGCTCATGACCATAGGTGAGAGTCGGAACGTAGATCGACCGGTAAATTGAGAGCTTCGCCTTTTGGCTCAGCTCCTTCTTCACCACAACGGACCGGTAAAGCGACCGCATCACTGCGGAGGCTGCACCGATCCGCCTGTCGATCTCACGCTCCATCCTTCCCTCACTCGTGAACAAGATCCCGAGATACTTAAACTCCTCCACACTGCATTGGCTCCCAATCAAATTTCGTATTGATTATAAAATCCTACTATTGACCTTTAAAGCACTAAATGGTCTCGCACCACAGTGAACTTCTGCTCCTCTATGACCCGCCACGCCTACTTAGATCAAAAGGTGCAGGCTATCTGCTGGTACCTCGTATAGTGAAGGCTACATCAGGGGGCAGAGCCTTTTCTTACAAAGCTCCACAGTTATGGAACAGCCTTCCAAGTAATGTTCAGGAATCAGACAGTCTCAGCATTTAAGGCCCACTTTACACGGGGACGGTATAAGACAAAAACGCAAAAGTCCGTTTTCGTTCTCACTTTTTTCCGCGTCTACACGACCGTTTTCAAGGAGGAAATCTGCGTCTATACGGTGATGCATAAATGTCTCCGCTATGTCTGCACGCATGCGCAACGTCTTCTGTCTTGTCTGATCTGCACATCTGCGCCGCTGTTCTGTCAAGTTATCCTACCAAGCCTACTACGCATGCGCGAAATCCAGGAGGGTAGGAAAATTCAACAGTAGTTTTGTCCCACCGATCAGCTGGGCTGATAGAAAATCGGTGAGAATTTCACGCATTTGCCGATTTTTATGTTTTGTGCATATTGGTCGAGTCTTTGGCCGAGTCAAATAATTTGTAATGACTTGTTTTGAATAATAAAACGGTCTGTATGAGAACTTGCTAGGATAACTTTACAGAACACCGGTCCGGCTGAGGTACTGTAGTGCTCGAGGGAGGAGCAGGAGCAAACCGAAACTCTTTTAAAATGCCTTTATTAAGTAACACTCACTCTTGTTTCGGTGAAGAAGAGAAAAGGCAGTGTCCATCTCAGCAAAATAAACCCGTTCGGCTGCTAGTTTTGTTTTCAGTCTCGGGTTTATGGTTTCACGAGCGGCTTGAATAGGCGGCGCACGCGTGCGTGTGTGTGTGTAACTTGGTGACACCAAACTGAGGAGCTCCAGCTGGGCGGGTGAGCAGGAAAACACATCTACTGCATTAAAACACAGAGCAGCTTGAAGGTCCGTTGGATCGATGTAATCAGACATGCTCTTACTTTTTTACTTACTTTCTTACTTCCCGGGCTGGCATGTGCAGTATATGACATATGTATGACGTAAATGCGTACCCGACGTGAGCAGATCCGAGCAGAGTTTCGCGTATTGGGTAGTTTAGACGGATATGCAACGGGGGCTGTTTTTAACTTATCCACTCTGGAAGGCGTTTTCAATTTTATCCGTTTTTCAGCCTCGGAAACGCTGTCCCCGTGTAAACGAAAGGCACTTCTGATAAAATATTTAGTCGTTTTTATCCGACAGCGTCCTCGTGTAAACAGGCCCTAAGTCTAGGCTGAAAACATATTTGTTTAGTCAAGCCTTTTGTTAATGGTGTTTATGAGGTAAAGGTGTAGATCTAGAGGGTCCTCAGACATAGAGTGTTTTGGTAAACTGGGATGTATGGATGCTGTCAGTCCCCACTCACTTGCTCACTCAAGTTTGTTGACGGTGTAGTGGCTGGCTGCTTTATGTCCCGGGGCTCCCTCATGCCTGTGTTACCTTTTGGCTCTCCCCTTTTAGTTATGCTGTCAGTTAGTTGCCGGAGTCCCTGCTTGTACTCAGTGCAATATGTATACTGTTCCTACTTATTCAGGTGACATTGGGCATACCTAACCACCTGCTTTTTCTTTCCCTCCCCCCCCCAAAAAAAATCTGTCCCTCTGAGTTACATGGAGTCAACAGAAAATCTTTTGGTGGAGAGGGTGGAGACCTCGACTGGCTCTCGTAGCCTGCAGGGAATTGGCCATCAGACATTCTGTCACATGTCCCAGACCCGGTGAAATGTAACTGAATTGTCTTGGCCAGCCCTAAGGGTCCCATCTGCATCTCATCATTGCTGAGGAGTGTGCTCCCATCACCCAATCAAGCATCCAGCCAGAGCAGGTCATGATATTTTTTAACCATATTAACATGCCATTGTTGTGTGTTATGCCTGATGTCAAGAGACTCGTCTCTTTGAGCCTACCACACAGATTTAATACTTGTGTCATTTTTAGGGCATACCTAACAACCTGTGTTTTCTTTCTCTCTCTTTTTCCCCCCCATCTGTCCCTCGGAGTTACATGTTGGTCCTGGGATTGAGATGCTGGCCTCTTCTGCCCCTCGGACTTGCTTGATCCATCCTGGTGCCCTGTGTCTGGTTGGAGTTTTATCGCATCGCTCCTGTGGAGGACGGCCCCATGAGGACAGTTGAGGGTTACCTGGAGGATGCTCTGGATTCTTACAGTAATGCTTTTATGGCTGAGGACTACAGGTGACTTGCTAACTTTAGGACTGCAGTTGTCATGAACAGTTTTGCACTCAAGTTTCCATCAATGAAGAGTTTATAACATCAATGAAACTGTCATGTTAAAACTGTTAATGTTATAGTCATGCTGTCTGTTGTTGCCCAAATGAAGATGGGTTCCCTTTTGAGTCTGGTTCCTCTCGAGGTTTCTTCATGTCGTCTGAGGGAGTTTTTCCTTGCCACCGTCACCACAGGCTTGCTCATTGGGGATAGATGAGGGACAAAATTAGCTCATGTTTTAAGTCGTTCAAATTCTGTAAAGCTGCTTTGCGACAATGTTTATTGTTAAAAGCACTATACAAATAAAATAAACTTGATGTTTGTGTTCTGAATACAAAATTTGAAAAATTAATAAAAACCAATAATGCAAAGTAGTATTTAATTAGTATTCATTATGCTAATTATGTTTTAAAAAATGTTAAATCGGTACACTCAATAAAAAAAAGTCATAAAATAATATTTCTAATACCCTCTTTGTGCTCTGTGGGCCTTTGTATTTCTCAAAAGTAGGGCCGACTAGTGTTTATGTAGCGAAGGCCAGGCAATAAATGTAAATTTTGATAGTCGACTACGCCAGTCTGGGGATTATGTTCCCAGACACCATTAACCAGTTACTAAGACATTAACCATAACAAGCAAATAGACACACAGGTTCAAACACTCTTAGGCCAGGGAGGTATGTTCCACACAAAATATTTATTACAACACATAGATAACCACTGATAAAACAAATACGGATTTTAAAACAACAACCACTCACACCTCACTTAAACATACTCCAAATGACCCGGGACACTGCACATACATAATAGCCATTTAGCCATAGTAGCTACTGCTTACTTTAATAAATAGGACTAGGACAAAGCTAGGGCTTACGGTACCAAGCGTGCCAGGCTGACAGACCACAAAAAGAGAAAAGGGACAGAGGCCCAGAAAAGAAACAACAAACAAAACCACAGCACACAACTAAATCACAGCACACAACTGTAAAACAAAACAAAAATCACCCGTTGTGCACACAACAAAGGAAGAGGTGAGAAGGCTCCACCACCTCCAAGTCAGCCGAGGACCCGCCTGGATTGCTACACTCCTGTCCAAAAAGGGAGAAAAAAAAATAAAAATACACAGATCAGGCAAATACCTACAGCAGCTACTGGCATTCTAAAGGGTTAAATACACTTAGAGCACAATAATGTGACTTAACTGTCCTCACAGCTAGGGCTGAACATTGTCCCAAAACGCTCCCATTGGACGGAAAAAAAAAAAAAAATACAGCTACCCTGGTCACAGGAGGCAAAGTTAGACGAGTCATACAGATCCACAAGCATACATACACTCTTTCTACATGTACTTAACTGGCATCATGCCCAAACACACCATACACATCCACCCACGAACACACACACACACACACACACACACACGACAAAAAAAAAAAAACACACACCACAGGCACAGCTACATTAGCCCACTCTGTAGTACATTTCACAAACAAAACAAATAAACAAAACCAAAAAGAAAACTACAGACACACACTTGACAATTACTACAACTTGGCCGCTTTACACCAAGCCCCCCAAGTGTGCAGTAGCCTACAGGCTAACAGCAACTGTGAAGCAGCAGCAAGCAAGCCGAGCAGCCACCATTTGTAAGTGGACAATCAAACGGGAGACAAAACAGCAGCAGCGAAAGTTGTGGGAACAGTAGGCAAGCAGCTTCCAGCACATACAGATCACGCAAACAATACTTCCGCTCCACTACGGACCAGGAAGAAAAAAACTCCAAAACCAATACATGCTCCGACTAAATCAGACAGGCTCCGACTGAATCAGACAAACACATGAACAGTGCTTCACGCTCCACTATGGACCAGGAAGAAAAACTCCGAAGCCAATAGGTGCTCCGACTAAATCGGACAGGCACATGAACAGTGCTCCACGCTCCACTAGACCAGAGAGAAAGAAAACAACCTCCGCTAAAAAGCAACGTCTGGAGCCAGTGCGTACTCTTGAGGGCAAGGAGTTTCCCTCCTGTTGTAGAGTAACTAATGTAAGCACGGCAGCAACTGAAAGTTAAACAAGGCTGCTCCGCACATCCCACCACATCAACCAGGAACTAACGGCCCCCTACCATCACAACACACACCACTTCTTTAAATAGTCCAAAGTGCCCAAAATTAGTTCCTGTGTTAAGACCGAGACTTGACTCCTCCTAGTGGAGGGGAGGGGGAATATGAATATGCACCCCACTACATTTATATTAAAGAATATAAATTATTCTTATTTCAATTAATATTCATACCTTTCAAGGCTAAAATTGAAAAAACTGCGTGAGCCACATTCAATAAACAATTCCAATTAATTTAATTTAAATTGAGACTTGTGTTTCTGACTTCCAGTTTTTTAAAATATCATTCTGACCACTAAGATCTCAACATTTTCCATCAAAACAACTACAGCTATATTCTAAAACAGTTATTTATTTACATGAATCAGTTTGATTTGGAAAAAAAATAAGTAGGTAAAGCTATGAAAACTCACCTCAAAGTCTCTCATGAATCATAACATCAAAACTAGCAGATGGAAAATTTTGCTGAATACTTCATCAGAAACAGTGAGAGCTAGAGATCATCCCTAGAAAAGTTATCTGATTGATGTTCACAAGTAATCCAATTGGAAAACCATCAGAAGAGAACCTGATTGCTCTCCCATGACTCAAAAATCACCGGCAGTTTCCTGACGTCACGCAAGCATAGTGTACACTCTGTTGTACCAACTTCAACCTGCCGTTACTCCCAAAGTACTGAACAGAGCTTAACAAGATAAATTTCTTTGGAAAACAGAAATTATAAGCTTTTTAATGATCATATTCAGCGGCACGGTGGCGTAGTGGTTAGCGCTGTCGCCTCACAGCAAGAAGGTCCGGGTTCGAGCCCCATGGCCGGTGAGGGCCTTTCTGTGTGGAGTTTGCATGTTGTCCCCGTGTCCGCATGGGTTTCCTCCGGGTGCTCCGGTTTCCCCCACAGTCCAAAGACATGCAGGTTAGGTTAACTGGTGACTCTAAATTGACCGTAGGTGTGAGTGTGAATGGTTGTCTGTGTCTATGTGTCAGCCCTGTAATGACCTGGCGACTTGTCCAGGGTGTACCCCGCCTTTCGCCTGTAGTCTGCTGGGATAGGCTCCAGCTCACCTGCGACCCTGTAGAACAGGATAAAGCGGCTAGAGATAATGAGATGAGATGATCGTATTCACAATAGAAAATATTCAAGAGTAAAGCAATGACAGATGTGGAAACTTAGATGAGTGTCTGCATGCACAATTTTCACAGCATGGCCAGCAAGCGTTTGATATGCTTAATTTTACCTTTTTTTTTGCCAAAAGTTGCTGTGATTGTTTTTGATTGAAGACTTATTACAATTAATATTCAACTATATTGGTGACATATTTATGGAATAAGAATAAAACAACCAGTTGATGTTCAGCAACTGTTAGCTTTATTTTCAGCTTCAGCCATTCAATTACAATACATGACTATCCAGATCTAACTTGGGGACCGGCACATATCACGTGCATGGCATGTAAGCACCTCTTAAAACGGATGGCACTTTACCGTGAATACAGCATAAGGAAGGAGGTAAACTGGACTAGCAACTTGTAACGTAGCACCAATAACCTGTTTGTCGTTATATTTGCACTACTTCACCACTACTACCTCTGCCATCTCTCATCGATGCAATTATTATGTGCAATAATATAGGCCTTAAACTATTTTTATGCATACTTATATATATGTTATTTATGTATATATGTGTGTATATATACAGAGTCTACCTGTAATGTGCAATTTTTCTGAGCCTCTCAATAAGGCAATTTTTCTATACTTTTTCACGGTAGATAATGCAAATAGCCCTCTGTATTTAATCCTTTGTTTGTCTAATTTTTATTTCAGTTTTATTTGTTATCTGTTTGACATTTTCTTGCTACTGTAACACGTGAATTTCCCCGATGTGGGATGAATAAAGTGAATCTAATCTAATCTAATGATCAGTGATGGTCTCCACATGAAACTATTTGGGCAGCTATGTACTGGGCGCTTACATGGACGGGGAGTGGAGTAAGTTCCGAATGTAGAACATTCGCATGTTGGCAGGCTGTTGCTGCTGCGTGGGGATAACAAGTGAAATTTAAACAAAAGACCATATTTTCAAGATGGACAAGTCTTTTTATTAGTGTAGCAGCAACTTTTACAGGTGTGTTGGCAATATTGTGGGTGTAGCAGTCAGGAAACATTGTGTATCAGCCTGATACGCTGAAAAGGTCTAGTTAGAACCCTGCATTCTGATGTTTGAAGTGAACATTAACTGAAGCTCTTGATTTGTATCTGCATGATTTTATGCATTGTGCTGTTGTCAAGCGACTGGCTGATTAGATAACTGCATAAAACAGCAGATGTACCTAATAAAGTGGCCGGTGAGTCCAAGTAGACCTGTAGTTAGAAAATAAATTACTGCATTCTGCTCAGCAAAGTGAGCTTGAGGTAATAAGAACATTTTTTTCTTGAGCATGTTTTGTTTACATTTCATCATTGCCACAAATCAAGCATAGTGTAGTACTGGCAGGCCATGGAGTCAAGCTTAGTCCTCAATCCCAGCTACATCAGCTGACTGCAGCTGATCTCAAGCCAGCCCACATCAGCCGACAGCTCAGCTGATTCCCTTCTATGCATTCTATTGTCATATCTCTCATAGAGCGCCTTATTTAAGCTGCTTTAACTTACCTACCTTTGCTGCTTCCTTTGCAAGCCATTTTGCAACCCACCTCCACCCAGGCTTGTAGTACTCGAGTCCAGGACTTGGGCTCGAGTCTGACTCGAGCCCTAATTTTAAGGACTCGTGACTTGACTTGGACTTGAGCACTGATGACTCGGACTCGTGCATTAACTGCATTCGGACTCATAAATTGGAGACAGGGACTCTGATTTTTTCTTTATTTTTTGTAGCATGCCACAATAATTTGCCATAAGATATTTATATCTACATGAATTTTTATACTAATTTTGAACAAGAGTGTCACACCTGTGCACCTTGGTGGATGCATCAGATAGATAGACTCACGGGCGCACTCCGGATAGTGCACGCGCCAAGCAGACTCTCGTGTGCGCACTGTAAACGACTCACGCCTGCACAGGATTAAGGCACAATCAGTGCACCTATATAAAAACTGTGAAAATGCACTTACTTTGCAAAGTATTGAGTTGCGTTGCTGACACATTACTGAGCCTTATTTCCTTGTTTGGTTTCCTGATCCCTGATTTCCTGTTTCTTGTCTTTGATTCTGATAAGTCTATGATAGCCTGATTGTGGCTCACTCGACCTATTGCCTGTTTCACTGTTTTACAATTTTGCCTGCTGTTCTGGATTGTTTACCTGTCTTCACTTGTATTAATAAACACACCTTCTGCACTTACATTCATCTCCCAACCATCTCTGACAGAATACTTCACACTTCCTGACAAAGAGAATGCACATTCACCTGTTCATATGTCATGTTCAGGAACAAACTAATGTTAATGGCACTAAAACAGCCACCATCAAATGGTACAGTTGGAGTCTTGTTCTCAGACTTGATTCGGACTTGACTCGGATCAATAGTGGACTTGACTCAGACTCAACTCGAAATTTTTTTAATGACTTGGACTGTACTCGAGACTGGACTTGGACTTGAGGTTTAGTGACTCGACTACAAGACTGCCTCCATCCCAACTCCTCCCCTTTTATGCTGTTTGACTTTAATCAATGTCATTTATGTATCATTGATGCCTGCTCAGAGCCCAGTCCAGGCCACCTTCTTCCATTGCTCCATGGTCCAGTCCTCATGCTCACATGCCCATTCTAGGCACTTTCCTTGGCAGACAGGAGTCAGCATGAGTGTCCTGACCAGTCTGCAGCTACTCAGCCCACACAAAGCAAGCTGTGATGTGCTGTGCATTCTAACACCTTTCTATCATAGGCAGCATTAACTTTTTCAGCAAGTTGTACGATAGTCATGGCCAAAAGTTTTGAGATTGACACAAATTTTGGTTTTCACAAAGTTTGCTGCTTCAGTTTTTATGGTGGTAATTTGCATTGACTGTAGATTGTTATGAAGAGTGATCAGATGATTTGCAATTAATTGCAAAGTCCTTCCTTGCCATGAAAATTAACTTAATCACAAAACCCCCATTTCTACTGATTTTAGCCCTGCTACAAAATGACCTGCTAACATCATTTCAGTTATGAGCTTGTTAGCTCAGGAGAAAGTGTTAAGGAGGAAAAGGCAGCTGATATCACTCTGTCATGCTGATAGAGCAGACTGGTTGCTTTAAAAGGGTGGTGGTGCTTGAAATCATTGTCTTCTGTTAACCGTGGTTACTTCCAAGGAAACACATGCAGTCATCATTGCTTTGCATCAAAAGGGCTTCACAGGCAAGGGTATTGCTGCTAGTAAGAGTGCACCTAAATCAACCATTTGTTGGATCATCAAAAACTTCAAGGAGAGATGTTCAATTGCTGGGAAGAAGGCTTCAGGGCACCCAAGAAAGTCCAGCAAGTGCCAGGACCATCTCCTAAAGAGGATTCAGCTATGGGATCGGGCCACCACCAGTGCAGAGGTTGCTCAGGAATGGCAGCAGGCAGGTGTGAGTGCATCTGCATGTACAGTGAGGCAAAGACTTTTGGAGGATACCCTGGTGTCAAGAAGGGCAGCAAAGAAGCCACTTCTCTCCAAGAAAAACATCAAGGACAGGCTGACATTTTGCAGGAAGTACAGGAATTAGATTGCAGAGGACTGGGGTAAAATTATTTTCTCTGATGAAGCCCCCTTCAGACTGTTTGGGACATCTAGAAAAATAATTGTCCAGTGAAGAAAAGGTATGAACTACCATGAGTCCTATGTCACGCCAACAGTAAAGCATCCTGAGACTATTCATGTGTGGGGTTGCTTCTCATCCAAGGGAGTGGGCTCACTCACAATTTTGCCTAAGAACTCTATGAATAAAGAATAGTATCAAAACATCCTCAAAGAGCAACTTCTCCCAATGATTCAGGAGCAATTTGGTGATGAACAATGCTTTTCCCAGCATGATGGAGCACCATGTCACAAGGCAAAAGTGATAACTAAGTGGCTCAAGGAACAAAACACTGAAATTTTGGGTCCATGGCCAGGAAACTCCCCAGATCTTAATCCCATCGAGAACCTGTGGTCAATCCTCAAAAAGCGGGTGGACAAACAAAAACCCCAAAATTGTGATAAACTCCAAGCACTGATTATGCAAGAATGGGTTGCCATCAGTCAAGATTTGGCCCAGAAGCTGATATCCAGCATGCCAGGGCGAATTGCAGGAGCCTTGAAAAAGAAGGGTCAACACTGTAAATATTGACTCTTTGCATAAACTTTATGTATTTGTCAATAAAAGCCTTTGAAACTTATGAAATGCTTATAATAGTACTTCAGTATACTATAAGCCTAGGTCACAACCGGACGTACGATTTTTTGGCCGTGCGATTTTTGGCGTTTCCCAAATCGCTGCATTTTTTTTTGTTCGTGGAGAAAGACGCACGTTGGCCGTAAGTTTGTCTTGCAACCTGAAAAAAAACATAAGCACCCGTAGAGTTTGTTTGACATGACAAAGAACCTCTGCAGCCGGTCTACGGCTCGAAAATCAGCACATCACACGCGCGCCCTCCATGCGTTTCACGCGCACCCTCCATGCGTTTCTTGCGTTTTTTGCACGTAGACCGGCCGTAGGAGCACGTACGGCCGGTTGTGACCGAGGCTATAGAAACATCTGACAAAAAAGATCTAAAAACACTGAAGCAGCAAACTTTGTGAAAACCAAAATTTGTGTCAGTCTCAAAACTTTTGGCCACGACTGTACAGGTGCTCTTCTGAAGTTCCCTGATTGTCCTTCCTTGGACCACTTTCTGATAGATAATAATCACTGCGTACTGGGAACACCCTGCCATTTCCATGCCATTTCCGTTGCAACAATCCATGCCATTTCCCTTGCTGCCACCCTCCTTGTTTTGGCCATTCCATGCAGGTACATGTATGATCAAACAGTAAACAAAAACACATCTAAGGACTTGAGCATCTCCTGAACTTCAAAACATCACAAAATAATGGAAAATGGCAAGAAAAGTAATTTGCATGGGCGGATCTACCGGGGTGGCATAGGGTGGCAAATGCCACCCTAAAAGAAAGCCTTGCCACCCCTGCTGCCACCCCAGTTGGCAGCGACAAATTCAAAGAAAAATTACGGCCAATTTGACATTTACGTGCGCGAATTTCCAATGTCTGACTGCGGCGAATGCAGCACGAGATAACGCCAGAGATTGGTTGTTTTGGAAAATTGAGAGGTGCGAAGCGAGGGAGCCAGGAGTCGTGAGGAAAGGAGACACGGGAGGAAAGAGGTAAAAGCTGATTAACTATCTATCAAGAAATGAAATTATAATGAATGAACAGTGCTAGCATAGTTGCGATGCTGATTTTGAGAGGATAAAAATCAGGTTGGAGAACGTTATTTAGCTAACTATACATGTAATGTGAAGCGTTTTGCTGAGCAACATGGAAATCGCCGCATTCAGCTGTTGTAGGCATGACAAGTTCATGTTATGCTCACTGGTGAGCCTTTACAAAGCGTGAGAAAAAAAACTATAAAATGTGACACTGGTGTAAATGATTTAAATCATGCTGAACTTGAAGCAGTGTTCTTATTGTTGTTGTTTTTTAGTGTCTGTTCTTTTGCATATACAGTATAAAACTGTCCAGAAACGGTATACAGTAGACCTCATCTGAGAATGTGTGTTCTTCGTGAACAATAAAAGCATGAGATTAAGTTTGTCTGTATGAGTTTGTAAATGGCAGCCCGTGCCCTTTTGTAGTGTGTACATACTGTTTGTCATCAAACTGTGATAACTGTGATTAAATTCAGTATACAGGTGTATATACGTCTGTAATACGTTGCCACTCCTCAAAAATTCCTGCCCCCCTCTTGCCACCCCATAAATATTTTTCTAGATCCGCCCCTGGTAATTTGTGAAGCCAAACAAAATAAATCAGAGGAATTTACAAACCTTTTATGAAGTGATCACTGCAAACTTGAGCATTCTTTGACTCAGCTCACTTCCATTGCAGTGAAAGGTTCAAGAGCCACCTTTCTCATCATCTTTTGGTAAAAGTCTCTGCTCTTTCACCCTTTTTATCACTTCACGGAGAACCTGGAAAAAACTTTTATCAATTTCATGGTTTGTTTGATTCAAACAGCAGGAAACAATGCAAGCATAGGGCATTTTAACGACTAGAAAGGTGCCCCAGTGATAGTAACACTTTGTGAACAGTGAGCTCAGCTGACCACCACTTCATGTCTTGCATATCTAACAAGGCGGATGTGATGTTGGATGCAACCCATCAGTTGTACCCCACTAAAAATGAGCTTCAACTTGAAAAAAATTCATGGCCCACTAGATGGTGCTTCGTGGCCCACAAATGGACCATGGCAAGTGGCTGAGAAACACTGCCATAGTTTAATCAAAAACTATATTTCTGAAAGATCAAAAAAGTTCTCTGGACACAAGAAGTTGGCATGTTAGCCAAAATTCATAATATATTCATTATCATCATCATCAGCTGTCCATTGGTAGCATTGATGACTGCTTCATTAGGATGCACAGAAACCCAGATGGGCCACGAAGCACAGACCAGAGCGACAGAGTTGCCTGCACAAATGGACCAACCAAGCCGCCATGAAATGTCTGTCCTCATGAACTCTCGCATATTATTCTCCTCTCCTAATGAAGTGCTTTACATAGTAAGGTAAGAAAAACAATGTGGAGCCCCCATTGTGTTATCTCTCTGGACCTCCAGACCTGATGCCAAGTGGTGCACAAAAGTGCCACAAACCTGAATGGTATGGAAGTGGTCCTGCAGTGACAACTGACTTGCCGAGTGATGCCATCCATTGGCCATTTGAGTGGCTTTTCCATATGCCATCTGGTTGTGTTCCATTGACCCTGTTGGGTTCATCTGCCACATTACACCAAGGCTTTACATTAACTTTTTTGCTCACTGGCCACTGTGGCTAGTGGTTTTCCCGAGTCACTAGCCATTCAGCCTTTTCACTAGCCACAATTTTGTTGCCAGGAAATCGCAGTTTTTTCTTCACCATGATACATTAAAGTTCGGAAGATCTAGATTTAATTATGAATGGCAGCGTATAATGTATCTCTACAGTAGCACTCAAGTATTCAGTGCTGTTAAGGTAGCTCCCTATATGAAAACATGCAACCAATCCAGACAAAAATATAAACAGAGTATTCTCTTCATTGAACTCAAATTCAAGCCCCTTACAATATGAAATATCGTATAATATGAAAAATAACATTCTGAACTGAACTGATTCTAATATTAAAAGTCCAGCTCAAAACATTTACCATTGAAAAACATTTGATGTTTTGATATGCAAGTATTATGTGTATTATCAAGTATTATGTATATTATGTATTATCTATTAAGAGTGTGTGTGTGTATGTGTGTGTGTGTGTGTGTGTGTGTGTGTGTAATGCATGTGTGAACATGTGTAGAGAGAGACATTAAATGTCCTCATTACATTCATCATCAGATGAGTCTGAATGGTCCATGAAAAATGGTCTTTGTGACCTGAGGCTTCCAGCAGGCCATAAGTTGATAGCTGGGGTGAGATCAACTTCTTTCCAACCGCGTGAACATTTCTAAACAGCAGCTCCATCCTCTCCAGCTCAGCCGACTTCATGACAGCCAGGGACTTGAAAGCAATGCTGTCCTGTAGTGAACCAGCCATCTTCGCTGGTTTTGATGTTATAGTACCGATGTGTGCGTTTGACTTTTCGTGGTCAATAGTTTCGAGTTTAAAATTACTGGTGCCTGTCTTTGCCATACTTTCTACAGTCTTTGCAGTACATGGTATTTTCGATTTTGCTATGAACTAGCCAATCTCACCCTAACTTCCATTTGTCATTGAACTGTCTTATCTTCCTATTAGCGTCTTGTTCATCTCCATGGCCGTAGCCAGCTATGAGGCCACTGAGGTCCAGACCTCGGTCATTTTTAAGAGCTGAAAATACATTTGTATGCTAAATATTCAACTGGATAAAAAAAATAAAGAACATTAAAACGTCTCCATAAAAAGTGCATTGTTAATTATGTTAAACATTGATTCTGTCTTCGGTGTGTGTTTGGTGCACGCGGCTCTGAGACCAAGAACACAAAAACGAATGAGCGCACAACTCGGGGGAGGAACACAGTGCAGGAGACGTGGGATTTTCATGATAACCATCAGCGCACGTTCATCAAGCTGTTAAATTTACATTTTCGAAGCAGCGCAGTTGTAGCCTGCCTTGTTTGTGATTTTAAAAATAAATCATTCGATAAGCCAAAGCAATAGAGTGGAAAGTTTAAACTTATGTTTGCCTTGGATAACTTTGCCTAAAACATGGTGGTGTATACTGATTTTTTTTCCCAGAATTTTTTTTTTTGTGTAGGTGTAACGGATGCCAGATTGTTAATGTATCTTAGTTCCACAGGCTACATGGTTAGGGTATCTTTTGTCCTCATTGCTTGGACCAGATCAAACCATTAAACAAGCTTAAATTATTCTTACTCTTATCACATACATGATATTTTTTTCAAAATTGATGATATTCAGTTCAAACACCATTAAGAGTAATTTCAGAAATAGATCTCTTGTGTGACGTGTAATTCACCCCCCTCATTTAAATATGTCGAACATTTTTTGGTGTGCGCTTTGTGCATCACAGACCTCGGTGATTTTAAAATGCTGCCTCCGGCTCTGTTCATCTCTGCCCCTTTTTTCCTGAGCAGCAGGGTTTGAAACTCCAGCTATATGCCACCACATAGTGTGCTTGTCAGTCGTCAGCAACTTTGTTGCTTCCTTCATTAACCACAGGTTACCATATCATTGATTTTATCTGAGACGTGAAAGTACGTTCTTAACAATTTTAACATATTTTCAGAATGTTTATGCAGGTGCTCATGGGAGTTGTAGGTGCGTAATATTACATTGCAATGCGTTTATTATATCAGATGCCTTCAGAGAAAACTACAATTAAAATATATTGTCATACCACAGAATAAACCACCGGCCAAAATGGCTAGCGGGACTAAAGTCATTACCCGCCGAAGCCGAATTTTACCTGCATTTGGCGGGTGGGCGGGTGCTAATGTAAAGCCCTGCATTGCACTGAAAAGCGCCCTACTGCCAGCACCTTATTGGTGATGTACTATTTAACCCATAGCTGGAACCCAGGCATGTGCTACCACTCTGGGTCAGAGTGGACCTGGGAGCAATGGCGATTAAGGGGTAACTCAACTTTCCCCAATGCTCAAGTCCTCCTAGACCTGAGACTTTAAACTCACAGTTTAAAGTCATATCCAGGACTGTATATTAATTATAGGTATTCATATAACTATGAATATATAATGAAGTTTGGTGAGCATCCCAACTTCTTGTGTCCAGAGAATTTTTTTGATCTTTTTGCAATGCAACAAACTTTAAACTAAAGTAAATAATTAATGATAAACTATTGATAAAATATCATTTAGTGGGTACTTTTCTCAATGATATACCAAAGTTCCCTGTTTTAGGAAAAATAGTGATCTTACTATGTCAAATTAGAAAGCTTGGCACAAAGTCCCACAGGGCATCTTGTTGTGATCAATGATAAATGCAAGTGAAGTAACTGCGGTACTGTTTTTTTCTTTCTTTTTATTTATTTATTTTTTTCAGGGCTTCTGGGGGCACAGTGGTAGGGTTCACATCCCTCCAGTTTAGGTCAGACCAAAGTGCTGGTTCAAATCAAAATACACATACATATATTTGGAGCATAAAACAGGTTTGGATAGAGAGAGTGGATTCCAAAGCACCCCTACTACGTATCTTAGTTCACTAACGTAGCCATAATAAAGACAATGAGTAAAGTATATTTATAATAACAGTGATTCTAAGGCTACATCCACATGACAATGGCAACGAGATTTTTTTTTTAATAAATCAAATCAAATCAAATCAAGTTTATTTGTACAGCGCTTTTAACAATAAACATTGTCGCAAAGCAGCTTTACAGAATTTGAACGACTTAAAACATGAGCTAATTTTATCCCTAATGTATCCCCAATGAGCAAGCCTGTGGCGACGGTGGCAAGGAAAAACTCCCTCAGACGACATGAGGAAGAAACCTCGAGAGGAACCAGACTCAAAAGGGAACCCATCCTCATTTGGGCAACAACAGACAGCCTGACTATAATATTAACAGTTTTAACAGGTATAACCCTCAACTGTCCTCATGGGGCCGTCCTTCACAGGAGTGGGGCGATAAAACTCCGACCAGACACAGGGCACCAGGATGGATCAAGCAGGTCCGAGGGGCAGAAGAGGCCAGCATCTCAATCCCAGGATCAACATGTAACTCAGAGGGACAGGGGGGGGGGGGGGGGGGGGGGGGAGAGATATCGCGTCCACATGGGCAATGGATCAGTAAAATTTCAGGTCCATATGGCAACGCAACGCTTGCTGAAAATGATGCAATACACATGCCACACCACTACGTGTGCTGTAAGACGGTCCCATCGGAGACACCAGAACAATAGAAGAAGTAGACGCATGCGCATAAACCCCTTCTTCTGTAACATTAGCCACACAAAGTTTTGATTATTAATCAGTAGCGTAAAACGAAAGACGCGGAAAGAGGAATGAATGGGGGTAGATGGAAGCCGGTACGCCAACATTCTGATATCCTCCAGAATTCTTTAATGGTCCGGAATAAATTGAATGCTACACGTTGATGGATTACTTTGTTCTTCTACGCCCTTTTTGAGGAATGTATTGTCGGACTTAAACCAACATCTAAAGAGGTGAGATTGCTCCTTTTTTTTTCCTATGTTTGCTGGCGGGATTGTTTTTGTTTTTGGAAAGCGCATGGGCGGTGCATGGTTTGGTACTGCTTCCGCAGTGTTTGGACTAAAGACTCTGCCCTAAGGGCTATTCTCTCTCTCTCTCTCACTTTGCACCATTACACAATAAATATTCACAGTGAAAATATTTTGTAAGCGCGTTTCATGAACCAAATTATAGGATTTGTTGACAACTCGCATCGAGTTCGTTACACTTCTACCCGGCGTGAAGCACTGACAGTCATGTGGTTGTGACGTCATCGTAAACAAATTCGTTCTACTCATCCAGACGACTTCGCAATGGCGCCGTTGCCAGATTTTTTCACTCTGGAACCTGTTCTCAAAAGATTTCATTTTGGGGCACCCAAAACGCCGGTGCCGTGTGGACGCCAGGCCGAAACGATAAACAATTTTATCAGATTCACCTGAATCCGTTGCCGTGTGGACAGGGCCTAAGACAGTGTATAATACTTAACCAGCATCATTATCGTCATCACCATCCTCAAGTAAGTGATGTCATGTGAGTTGACAAATACTTGCTTGCTCTTTCTGATCATCAATGCAAACACTGAGCACATCTTGAAAGACCATCTGCATCAAAGTTATGGCTGTCATCTTGGCTTTTTGCTGAAATGAAAATGTTGCTGGGACAAATAACCATCTGTAGATTGTTGTATCTCATTTTGCAAAAATGAGAATGAGCTCCTATACAAGTATTAAGAGACAAATTGATGGCTCAAGCCTGTGAGCTAGATGCTGTATTTCTCTGGCAACACTCATAACCCTTGTCTGTCTCTCTTGATAAAGTTAGTGGTGCAGCCTTATGTAGACGGTTCACTTTTCCAAAGCTTTAAAAATTATTTCACTGATGATTGTGTGGCAATTCCTACTAGCGATTGTGTATCAATGGACATGACTCTTGGATCATACACTACCATTCAAAAGTTTGGGGTCACCCAGACAATTTTGTGTTTTCCATGAAAAGTCACACTTTTATTTACCACCATAAGTTGTAAAATGAATAGAAAATATAGTCAAGACATTTTTCTGGCCATTTTGAGCATTTAATCGACCCCAAAAATGTGATGCTCCAGAAACTCAATCTGCTCAAAGGAAGGTCAGTTTTATAGCTTCTCTAAAGAGCTAAACTGTTTTCAGCTGTGCTAACATGATTGTACAAGGGTTTTCTAATCATCCATTAGCCTTCTGAGGCCCTGTCCACACGGCAACGGATTCAGGTGAATCCGATACAATTGTTTATCGTTTCGGCCTGGCATCCACATGGCACCGGCGTTTTGGGTGCCCCAAAACGCAATCTTTTGAGAACGGGTTCCAGAGTGGAAAGATCTAGCAACGTTGCCATTGCAAAGTCGTCTGGATGAGTAGAACGGATTTGTTTACGATGACGTCACAACCACATGACTGTGAGTGCTTCACGCCGGGTAGAAGTGTAACGAACTCGATGCGAGTTGTCAACAAATCCTATAACTTGGTTCATGAAACGCGCTTACAAAATATTTTCACTGTGAATATTTATTGTGTAATGGTGCAAAGTGAGAGAGAGAGAGAGAGTTAGGGCAGAGTCAATCCCGCCAGCAAAAATAGGGAAAAAAAAGGAGCGATCTCACCTCTTCAGATGTTGGTTTAAGTCCTGCAATACATTCCTCAAAAAGGGCGTAGAAGAATAAATTAATCCATCAACGTGTAGCATTCAATTTATTCCAGACCATTAAAGACGCCGCCTTCCGCGTAGAATCTTATGTCATCCTTGCCGCCATATTGGATGGGTCAAAGCAGAGAATAAAGATGCCTCATTCATGTGCTGCGTTTAACTGTACCAACAGGTTTACCGTCCAAACGAGATCACATGGGATTACCTTTCACAGGTGAGACTGGAAAAATACTTTTCATTGTATTTGGTCATTATAATGTAATTTTACGAAAAGATTTTTCTGACTTTGTGGCTAATATGAAGTCTCGTGCATAATAGTTTATGCGCATGCGTCCTTACTTCTTCTATTGTTCTGGTGTCTCCGAAGGGACCGTCTTACAGCACCCCTAGAGGTGTGGCATGTGTATTGCATCGTTTTCAGCAAGCGTTGCGTTGTCATATGGACCTGACATTTTACTGATCGTTGCCCATTTGGACGCGATATTTTTTTAAATAACATCTCGTTGCCGTTGTCGTGTGGATGTAGCCTGAAGCAATGAGCAAACACATTGTACCATTAGAACACTGGAGTGATAGTTGCTGGAAATGGGCCTCTATACACCTATGGAGATATTGCACCAAAAACCAGACATTTGCAGCTAGAATGGTCATTTACCACATTAGCAATGTATAGAGTGGATTTCTGATTAGTTTAAAGTGATCTTCATTGAAAAGAACAGTGCTTTTCTTTCAAAAATAAGGAAATTTCAAAGTGACCCCAAACTTTTGAACAGTAGTGTAATATAGTACTGTTTACCTTTCAAACTTTATCTCACTAGATGATATCTGGCATGAAATATGCATGGAGGACAAAATTTATTTTAAAAAAAGAGGCACCTAAGATGTTTGCAAAGTATTTAGAGACTTGTGTTTGCTTCACTGACTCCCTACAGACCCTAGACTTTATCAGAGCAAATTACAGTGCAGCATCTAAAAAGAGAAAGCAGGATTGTCTTTGAGTGAGACATCATCAGTTAGCATGGAGTTAAAAAAATGCCAAAAACCCCCAAACAAAACAACAACAATACTTCAATCTGCACACTAGCTTGTTTTTTTTTTCTCTTGGCTTGCAAGCTACTCACCATACTTCTGTGTGCTTGAAGTACAAATACTTATTTCCAATACACATTTTTCAGTCAGAATGCAAAAGAAGGTGAAAGGCACACAGAGAGCACAGACCTCAGCCAAGGACAATAGTCAACTCTTCTATGATATGCAAATCTGCAACAGCAATCTCTTTATATGTCTGAATATATTTTTCAAAATTATTAGAATTATGTGCCTACATGTGTATCCCAGAGGACTGATGGTACCCATGAATGTGGATTGTGATATGGAGTCATCCTATTTTTACATTGGCTATGTTTTTTCACTAACTGTACTGCCATCTCCTGGATTGTAAGATGTATGGTAAAATAAATTCATGGAGCCACTCTTACCCCTTTTTGACCAACAGGGAATGGGTTCTTGAACTAGTTCTGTTCAAGATTTTTTGAACCTTGGTGCTTGCTAGCGAACCGGCCCATGTTTTTGCCAGTTTTGAGCGGAACCTTTGTAATCAAGGATGCTTCATGAACATATGGCATTGCACAATGCACAACAGGAGTAAACAGTGGTAGCAAGATGGTGGTGTGCATTGATTACTTGCAATCTTTTGTTTGGTTATTGCAGATATTTGTTTTCAGTTGATTTTTTGAAGATGTACCCTTTTCTTTTGCATTGCCAATTAAAATTCCAAAGTAATGACACACCCGCTGATGTTGTCACAGTTTGTGCTGGAAAAAAACAGCTAAATTTTGGTTCCAGCTTGGATCCAACTTTTCTGGTTCTGAACTCACTTATTTTTGGTTGAAATGCACCAAACAGTTGAAAATTTGGTGAGCAAACAAGAACAGAACCCATTCCCAGTTGGTCAGAAAGGTCAGTGACTTGGATTGACTCCAGAATTTAACAGGTTCTTTCTTGGCCTATGCTATACCCTTCAGCCAAATTTAATGGAAATTGTGTCAGTAGGTTTTGCGCAGTCCTATTTAAGGACAGACAAACATAACCTCCTTGGCGAAGGTAAAAAATTAGGATAATTTATTATCTCTGAAAGTTTGCAAGCTAACCTACTCACATCATAGTAGTGTTTAAAAGGTGTTTCATGAGGCACAAAGAAAGGAAATGTTCATTGATTTCATATTGAGGAAACTGAAGATCAGATTTATTTTTTAAAATAAAATCAATATGAGCAAGTTCTGTTTATCTCAAAACAAATTAGCTTTTATATTATTTATATATATATATATATATATATATATATATATATATATATATACACACACACATACTACCGTTCAAAAGTTTGGGGTCACTTTGAAATTTCCTTATTTTTGAAAGAAAAGCACTGTTCTTTTCAATGATCACTTTAAACTAATCAGAAATACACTCTATACATTGCTAATGTGGTAAATGACTATTCTAGCTGCAAATGTCTGGTTTTTGGTGCAATATCTACATAGGTGTATAGAGGCCTATTTCCAGCAACTATCACTCCAGTGTTCTAATGGTACAATGTGTTTGCTCATTGCCTCAGAAGGCTAATGGATGATTAGAAAACCCTTGTACAATCATGTTAGCACAGCTGAAAACAGTTGAGCTCTTTAGAGAAGCTATAAAACTGACCTTCCTTTGAGCAGATTGAGTTTCTGGAGCATCACATTTGTGGGGTCGATTAAATGCTCAAAATGGCCAGAAAAATGTCTTGACTATATTTTCTATTCATTTTACGACTTATGGTGGTAAATAAAAGTATGACTTTTCATGGAAAACACAAAATTGTCTGGGTGACCCCAAACTTTTGAATGGTTGTGTGTATATATATATATATATATATATATATATATATATATATATATATATATATATCTGGCATGGTGGTGTAGTGGTTAGCACTGTCACCTCACAGCAGGAAGGTCCTAGGTTCGAGCATAGTGGCTGACGAGGGCCTTTCTGTGTGGAGTTTTCATATTCTCTCTGTGTCTGCGTGGGTTTGCTCCGTTTCCCCCACAGTCCAAAGACATGCAGGTTAGGCTAATTGATGGCTCTAAATTGACCATAAGTGTGAATGGTTGTGTGTCTCTATGTGGATGACCTGGTGACTTTTCCAGGGTGTACCCTGCCTCTCGCCTATAGTCAGCTGGGATAGGCTCCAGCTTGCCTGTTAAAATGGATTTCTGGGGACCGTTTAATTTACACAACATGCCTACAACTTTAAAGGTGCAAATTTTTTTTTATTTATTGTGACAAACAATAATTAAGATGAAAAAAAACAGAACTCTGGAGTGTGCATAGGTATTCACCCCCTTTCATATGAAACCCCTAAATAAGAGCTGGTCCAACCAATTCACTTCATAAGTCACATAATTAGTTGATTAAGATCCACCTGTGTGCAATCAAAGTGTCACATGATCTGTCACATGATGTCTGTATAAATCAACCTGTTCTGGAAGGACCCTGACTCTGCAACATGACTAAGCAAGCAACATGAAAACCAAGGAGCCTCCAAACAGGTCAGAGACAAAGTTGTGGAGAAGTATAGATCAAAATTGGGTTATAAAAAATATCCCAAACTTTGAATATCCAATGGAGCACCATTAAATCCATTATGGCCTAATGGAAAGAATACGTCACCATGACAAACCTGATAAGAGAAGGCCACCCACCAAAACTCACAGACCAGGCAAAGAGGGCATTAATCAGAGATGCAACAAGGACAACAAAGATAACACTGAAGGAGCTGCAAAGATCCACAGTGGAGATGGGAGTATCTGTCCATAGGACCACTTTATGCCATACACTCCACAGAGTAGGGCTTTATGGAAAAGTCACCAGAAAAAAGCAATTTCTTAAGAAAAGATGTTTGGAGTTTGCCCAACAGCATGCGGCAGACTTCCCAAACACATGGAAGAAGATTCTCTGGTGTGATGAGACTAAAACTAATCTTTTTGGCCATCATAGGAAACACCATGTGTGGTGCAAACCCAACACCCTGAGAACACCCTTCCTACAGTGAAGCATGGTAGTGGCAGCATCATGCTGTGGGGATATTTTTTATCTGCAGGGACAGGAAAGCTGGTCAGGACTGAAGGAAAGATGGATGGCACTAAATACAGGGCAATTCTGGAGGAAAACCTGTTTGAGTCAGCCAGAGTTTTGAGACTGGGATGAAGGTTCACATTCCAGCAGGACAATGATCCTAAACATACTGCTAAAGCTACACTGGAGTGGTTTAAAGGGAAACATTTAAATGTCTTGGAATGGCCTAGTCAAAGTCCAGACCTCAATCCAGTTGAGAAGCTGTGGCACAACTTGGAAGATTGCTGTACACCAACACAATCCATCTAACTTGAAGGAGTTGGAGCAGTTTTGCCTTGAAGAATGGGCAAAAATCCCAGTGGCTGGATGGGCCAAGCTAATAGAGACATATGCCAAGATACTTGCAGTTGTAATTGCAGCAGAAGGTGGCTCTACAAAGTGTTGACTTTTGGGGGGTGAATACCGATTCACAGTCCAGATTTCTGTTTTGTTTTTTTAATCTTAATTATTATTTGTGTCACAATAAAACAACAACTGCCACCTTTAAAGTGGTTGGAATGTTGTGTAAATCAAATGGTGCTAACCCTCCAAAAATCCAGCTTGTAAGGCGACAAAACAGGACAAACACCAAGGGGGCTAAATACTTTTACCAGACACTGTGTGTGTGTGTATATACACACACAGTGTAAAGTATATATATATATATATATATATATATATATATATATATATATATATATATATAAAGAAAATTCCAACCCAAGTTAGACAACCAATCAAGAAAATCTTCACAGGTACCCAGCTAGGTTTTAAATCTTGATTGAAAATACCCTTTTTTTTTTTTTTAACTTTGCTTAATTTTACTGTAGTTATTGGGTCTTTTTTATTTTATCACAATTTGTCATTATTTGTAAGCTGTCTTTACAGATTTGTCCAGGGCCGGAGTGGGCCCTGTTTTCAGTCCGGGAGTTTAATTCACATTCAGGCCACTTTGTGGGTACTCAGCAACCGGCAGATAAAGCATGAGGGCGCATTAGGCAACTCAAAAATGGTTAAATGAAATGTAGGCTAAAGCAAGTGTTCGATTCTGCTTAGAATATTGGCATACGCATACACCTCTTCTAAGTTATATATTTAACAACAATTATTTAACATCAAATATGACTTCTAGGCCTATGTGTTCATAACCACAATGTGCGCACGCCTGTGGAAATGCACGGTGTGACAGCGAGATGAAATAGGCTGGATGAGGAAATAACGCGCAACAGCACATTTGGGACCTGTTCATCTAAAATTGTTAATGTAAAGCAATGTCCGGTTCTTCTTAGAATTAAGACATACACCACATCTATACCGTGTAAATTGCGAGATTTCACATGACATCAAAAAGCTGAATTGACATTGCAAACTATCGACACATTATAGGCCTAGCATAGACTGATAAAATCGACAAACAGGGTTATCATACTCCATATCTTTCGTAACCTACCAGCTGGTCTTGAGAACATATCTGTCAATTTGGCACATTTTGCTGCCACCTCCTTCCTTTTTTTAAGCTTCGCCCTTTCGGTTCCACCTAGCCTCTTTCTGCCCTCCATCACTGACGCGCGCTGTTTCGCGCCAATGTTGTTTAAGTTCCCCGCAATACAGAGGAGGAGTCTTAGACCAAACCAACTGCAATAGAGGGGAGGGGAGAATTTCCTTATTTGGTAGCGCCTATTTAATCTGCTGTGATGCTGTCGGCGTCTGGGCTGCCATGTGAAAATGCAGATTGCAGTTGAATTGATGATTAATGCAAAAATAAGATCAGTGACCAAAATTAGTGAAAATTATTTTCCCCATGCTCCAAGCAGGCCACCATTGATGGTTTTGGCCGGGGATGGTCCCGGCTAAATATAGGGCCACCCCGGCATTGCATTTGTCTGATATCTGTCTAGTGGATTATATTACTGTGCTTTGTCATTAGGGCCCGAGCCCTATAGGGCGAAGGCCCTATTGTTCTTGTAAGAGTTCACTATTATTAGGGCCCGAGCCCTATAGGGCGAAGGCCCTATTGTTCTTGTAAGAGTTCACTATTATTTTTTTATTCTTCCGTCTTCTTCTTCTTCTTCTTCTTTATTTTTCTCCGCTGTTGGGCCATTTTCGGGGCACTTGCCATGGGCGAAAACGCACCAAATTTGGCACCAGTTCCGAGAATTGCCACCGCTACTCAGAACCAAAAGCCCAAACTTGGCCGGGGCTCAGGGCCTCTATAGCGCCCCCTAAGTCGTTGTGATTTTGGCCTCCCGCATTAAGGTGCCTGGGTGCCGTGTAGTTTGTAGTAGTGGCATGCCATTTGGTACACATATGTATCTCACTAAGCCGGACAAAAATGTAATGCCAATGCATTAGCCACGCCCAACAGGAAGTGAGGTAATTTCACTTTTGTGCGAAATGCATGGCCACGAAGACGGCGCAACTCCTCCTAGACCGTTCAGAGGAATGTCACCAAAATTGATAAACGTCATCTACAGACATGGCTGACAAAAGTTACTAAATACGTTTCACGTAGGATAAACCGTTCAGAAGTTATACGTCAATCAATTTTCGATGCAAAATTTTACATGCTTAAAAATTCATAACAAATCTTCTGATTGCTCAAAACTGCTCATACTTCACACGCAAATCACTCATTGGGCTTCTGACATGTTACCCAATTTCTGTGATATTTCGCCACTGGGGGCGCTATTTTTGGGCAAAAATTCCAATCTTTCCTCAAATTTGGTCAACCTTCACGGCCACCCTCTTACTACCTCCCATGTCATGTATACCACATTTTGGGAATTTTCGTCCATGGGGGGCGCTGTTTTTGGCCGACGCAATTGCTCCAAAACGGGTTTTTGGTAAATAATTCCATTATGCTTTCCCTTCACACCACTACCATGTGATAGTACGTTGCTGTTGTAGACACTTATTTTTCCAACTCATAATCGCTCATGTACAGCATAGCGCCACCTACTGACATGGGAAAAACCACATAATTTATTCTTCAAAAATCTATATCTCATCTTCTATTTACTCAATTGTCATCAAACTTCATACCCAAACTCTTCATAGCTCACCTGACATATACGCCAAATTTTGTGCACTTTCGCCCCTGGGGGTGCTGGTGATGGCAAAAATGATATTGCAGCTTCTGATTTGTCAAACTTGGCAAGCAAACTCTTTACAAGACCCTTATTGGGGCGCTTGCCATGGTCGACAACGCACGAAATTTGGCTCCTTTTTCTTAGACTGCCACCGCTACTGAAAACCAGAAGCCCAGATCCAGGCGGGCCTCAGGGCCTCTTTAGCGCCCCCTAAGTCGTTGTGATTTTGGCCTCCCGCATAAAGGTGCCTGGGTGCCATGTAGTTTGTAGTAGTGGCATGCCATTTGGTACGCATATGTATCTCACTAAGCTGGACAAAAATGTAATGCCAATGCATTAGCCACGCCCAACAGGAAGTGAGGTCATTTCACTTTTGTGCGAAATGCATGGCCACGAAGACGGCGCAACTCCTCCTCGGCCGTTCATAGGAATGTCAACAAAATTGATAGACATCATCTACAGACATGGCTGACAAAAGTTCTTAAATACGTTTCACGTAGGATAAGCCGTTCAGAAGTTATATGTCAATCAATTTTCAATGCAAAATTTTACATGCTTAAAAATTCATAACAAATCTTCTACTTGCTCAAAACTCCTCATACTTCACACACAACTCACTCATTGGGCTTCTGACATGCTCCCCAATTTCTGTGATATTTCGCCACTGGGGGCGCTATTTTTGGGCAAAAAATACAATCTTTCCTCAAATTTGGTCAAACTTCACGGCCACCCTCTTACTACCTCCCATGTCATGTATACCACATTTTGGGAATTTTCGTCCATGGGGGGCGCTGTTTTTGGCCGACGCAATTGCTCCAAAACGGGTTTTTGGTAAATAATTCCATAATGCTTTTCCTTCACACCACTACCTTGTGATAGTTCGTTGCTCTTGTAGACACTTATTTTTCCAACTCATAATCGCTCATGTACAGCATAGCGCCACCTACTGACATGGGAAAAACCAAAACATTTATTCTTCAAAAATCAATATCTCATCTTCTATTTACTCAATCTTGATCAAACTTGATACGCACACTCTTAACAGGTCACCTGACATATGTGCCAAATTTTGTTAACTTTTGCCACTGGGGGCGCTGTTTTCAGGCAACAATTTATATCTCGGCTTCTGATTGGTCAAACTTGATCAAACTTGACAAAATAACTCTTCATAGGTCCCTTGACATGTATACCAAATTTGGTGAACTTTCACCACTGGGGGCGCTTATTGCGCTGTAGCAGTTGCAGGAGAGGTGTTTACAATCATGAGGCACCAGGAGTATGTTGTTTTGGTTGCCTTAAACACACATGACTTGTGGGGGATGGGTAGGCAGTCGGGAGCAAGTGTTGTAGCGTTACATACAGACTAATAGATGTCTAACAGAAGACAATCCTATGTAGCTATAGCTTGGTGACTGATGAGGTAAATACATTAATTTGGTTGGGAAGCCATGGCATAAAATGTTCTGTCCATGACAACATCTCAGCGCACCGTGTACTCTGTGTCCAATTCTGTGCTTTGTCGCCATTGTGGGAGTAATGTCTCTTGCTGAAGAAGCTGTGGAAGGTATTTCGCGGGGACGCATGCGCCCGCCCCCCTTGGCCGCTGGCGCGAGGGCCCGTCGAGGCCGCTTGCGGCTTTAATTAGGGCCCGAGCCCTATAGGGCGAAGGCCCTATTGTTCTTGTAAGAGTTCACTATTATTATGCTTCCGTCTTCTTCTTTATTTTTCTCCGCTGTTGGGCCATTTTCGGGGCACTTGCCATGGGCGAAAACGCACGAAATTGGGCACCAGTTCCGAGAATTGCCACCGCTACTCAGACCCAAAAGCCCAAACTTGGCCGGGGCTCAGGGCCTCTATAGCGCCCCCTAAGTCGTTGTGATTTTGGTCTCCCGCATTAAGGTGCCTGGTTGCCATGTAGTTAGTAGTAGTGGCATGCCATTTGGTAGGCATATGTATCTCACTAAGCCGGACAAAAATGTAATGCCAATGCATTAGCCACGCCCAACAGGAAGTGAGGTAATTTCACTTTTGTGCGAAATGCATGGCCACGAAGACGGCGCAACTCCTCCTAGACCGTTCATAGGAATGTCACCAAAATTGATACACATCATCTACAGACATGGCTGACAAAAGTTACTAAATACGTTTCACGTAGGATTAACCGTTCAGAAGTTATACGTCAATCAATTTTCGATGCAAAATTTTACATGCTTAAAAATTCATAACAAATCTTCTGATTGCTCAAAACTGCTCATTCTTCACACGCAAATCACGCATTGGGCTTCTGACATGTTACCCAATTTCTGTGATATTTCGCCACTGGGGGCACTATTTTTGGGCAAAAAATCCAATCTTTCCTCAAATTTGGTCAAACTTCACGGCCACCCTCTTACTACCTCCCATGTCATGTATACCACATTTTGGGAATTTTCGTCCATGGGGGGCGCTGTTTTTGGCCAACGCAATTGCTCCAAAACGGGTTTTTGGTAAATAATTCCATAATGCTTTTCCTTCACACCACTACCTTGTGATAGTGCGTTGCTGTTGTAGACACTTACTTTTCCAACTCATAATCGCTCATGTACAGCATAGCGCCACCTACTGACATGGGAAAATCCAAAAAATTTATTCTTCAAAAATCTATATCTCATCTTCTATTTACTCAATTGTCATCAAACTTCATACGGAAACTCTTCATAGCTCACCTGACATGTACGCCAAATTTTGTGCACTTTCGCCCCTGGGGGTGCTGGTTATGGCAGAAATGATATTGCAGCTTCTGATTTGTCAGACTTGGCAAGCAAACTCTTTACAAGACCCTTATTGGGGCGCTTGCCATGGTCGACAACGCACGAAATTTGGCTCCTTTTTCTTAGACTGCCACCGTTACTGAGAACCAGAAGCCCAGATCCAGGCGGGCCTCAGGGCCTCTATAGCGCCCCCTAACTCGTTGTGATTTTGGCTTCCCGCATTAAGGTGCCTGGTTGCCATGTAGTTTGTAGTAGTGGCATGCCATTTGGTACACATATGTATCTCACTAAGCTGGACAAAAATGTAATGCCAATGCATTAGCCACGCCCAACAGGAAGTGAGGTAATTTCACTTTTGTGCGAAATGCATGGCCACGAAGACGGCGCAACTCCTCCTAGACCGTTCATAGGAATGTCACCAAAATTGATACACATCATCTACAGACATGGCTGACAAAAGTTGCTAAATACGTTTCACGTAGGATTAACCGTTCAGAAGTTATACATCAATCAATTTTCAATGCAAAATTTTACATGCTTAAAAATTCATAACAAATCTTCTAATTGCTCAAAACTGCTCATACTTCACACGTAAATCACTCATTGGGCTTCTGACATGTTACCCAATTTCTTTGATATTTCGCCACTGGGGGCGCTATTTTGGGGCAAAAAATCCAATCTTTCCCCAAATTTGGTCAAACTTCACGGCCACCCTCTTCCTACCTCCCATGTCATGTATACCACATTTTGGGAATTTTCGTCCATGGGGGGGCGCTGTTTTTGGCCGACGCAATTGCTCCAAAACGGGTATTTGGTAAATAATTCCATAATGCTTTTCCTTCACACCACTACCTTGTGATAGTGCGTTGCTGTTGTAGACACTTATTTCTCCAACTCATAATCGCTCATGTACAGCATAGCGCCACCTACTGACATGGGAAAAACCAAAAAATGTATTCTTCAAAAATCTATATCTCATCTTCTATTTACTCAATTGTCATCAATCTTCATAGGCAAACTCTTCATAGCTCACCTGACATGTACGCCAAATTTTCTGCACTTTTGCCCCTGGGGGTGCTGGTTATGGCAGAAATGATATTGCCGCTTCTGATTTGTCAAACTTGGCAAGCAAACTCTTTACAAGACCCTTCTTGGGGCACTTGCCATGGTCGACAACGCACGAAATTTGGCTCCTTTTTCTTAGACTGCCACCGCTACTGAGAACCAGAAGCCCAGATCCAGGCGGGCCTCAGGGTCTCTATAGCGCCCCCCGAGCACCGTACAGTGCGAGACCCTATTGTTTCCATGTGTCCAATTCTGTGCTTTGTCGCCATTGTGGGAGTAATGTCTCTTGCCGAAGAAGCTGTGGAAGGTCTTTCGCGGGGACGCATGCCCCCGACCCCCTTGGCCGCTGGCGCGAGGGCCCGTCGAGGCCGCTAGCGGCTTTAATCAGGGCCCGAGCCCTATAGGGCGAAGGCCCTATTGTTCTTGTAAGAGTTCACAATTATTATTCTTCCGTCTTCTTCTTCTTCTTCTTTATTTTTCTCCGCTGTTGGGCCATTTTCGGGGCGCTTGCCATGGGCGAAAACGCACCAAATTTGGCACCAGTTCCGAGAATTGCCACCGCTACTCAGAACCAAAAGCCCAAACTTGGCCGGGGCTCAGGGCCTCTATAGCGCCCCCTAAGTCGTTGTGATTTTGGCCTCCCGCATTAAGGTGCCTGGGTGCCGTGTAGTTTGTAGTAGTGGCATGCCATTTGGTACGCATATGTATCTCACTAAGCCGGACAAAAATGTAATGCCAATGCATTAGCCACGCCCAACAGGAAGTGAGGTACTTTCACTTTTGTGCGAAATGCATGGCCACGAAGACGGCGCAACTCCTCCTAGACCGTTCATAGGAATGTCACCAAAATTGATACACATCATCTACAGACATGGCTGACAAAAGTTACTAAATACGTTTCACGTGGGATAAACCGTTCAGAAGTTATACGTCAATCAATTTTCGATGCAAAATTTTACATGCTTAAAAATTCATAACAAATCTTCTGATTGCTCAAAACTGCTCATACTTCACACGCAAGTCACTCATTGGGCTTCTGACATGTTACCCAATTTCTGTGATATTTCGCCACTGGGGGCGCTATTTTTGGGCAAAAATTCCAATCTTTCCTCAAATTTGGTCAAACTTCACGGCCACCCTCTTACTACCTCCAATGTCATGTATACCACTTTTTGGAAATTTTCGCCCATGGGGGGCGCTGTTTTTGGCCGACGCAATTGCTCCAATACGGGTTTTTGGTAAATAATTCCATAATGCTTTTCCTTCACACCACTACCTTGTGATAGTACGTTGCTGTTGTAGACACTTATTTTTCCTACTCATAATCGCTCATGTACAGCACAGCGCCACCTACTGACATGGGAAAAACCAAAAAATTTATTCTTCAAAAATCTATATCTCATCTTCTATTTACTCAATTGTCATCAAACTTCATACGCAAACTCTTCATAGCTCACCTGACATATACGCCAAATTTTGCGCACTTTCGCCACTGGGGGCGCTATTTTTGGGCAAAAAATCCAGTCTTTCCTCAGATTTGGTCAAACTTCACGGCCACCCTCTTACTACCTCCCATGTCATGTACACCCCATTTTGGGATTTTTCGTCCATGGGGGGCGCTGTTTTTGGCCGACGCAATTGCTCCAAAACGGGTTTTTGGTAAATGATTCCATAATGCTTTTCCTTCACACCACTACCTTGTGATAGTACGTTGCTGTTGTAGACACTTATTTTTCCTACTCATAATCGCTCATGTACAGCACAGCGCCACCTACTGACATGGGAAAAACCAAAAAATTTATTCTTCAAAAATCTATATCTCATCTTTTATTTACTCAATTGTCATCAAACTTCATACGCAAACTCTTCATAGCTCACCTGACATATACGCCAAATTTTGTGCACTTTCGCCCCTGGGGGTGCTGGTTATGGCAAAAATGATATTGCAGCTTCTGATTTGTCAAACTTGGCAAGCAAACTCTTTACAAGACCCTTATTGGGGCGCTTGCCATGGTCGACAACGCACGAAATTCGGCTCCTTTTTCTTAGACTGCCACCGCTACTGAGAACCAGAAGCCCAGATCCAGGCGGGCCTCAGAGCCTCTATAGCGCCCCCCGAGCACCGTACAGTGCGAGACCCTATTGTTGCCATGTGTCCAATTCTGTGCTTTGTTGCCATTGTGGGAGTAATGTCTCTTGCCGAAGAAGCTGTGGAAGGAATTTTGCGGGGACGCATGCCCCCGCCCCCCTTGGCCGCTGGCGCGAGGGCCCGTCGAGGCCGCTTGCGGCTTTAATTAGGGCCCGAGCCCTATGGGCGAAGGCCCTATTGTTCTTGTAAGAGTTCACTATTATTATTCTTCCGACTTCTTCTTCTTCTTTATTTTTCTCCGCTGTTGGGCCATTTTCGGGGCGCTTGCCATGGGCGAAAACGCACGAAATTTGGCACCACTTCCGAGAATTGCCACCGCTACTCAGAACCAAAAGCCCAAACTTGGCTGGGGCTCAGGGCCTCTATAGCGCCCCCTAAGTCATTGTGATTTTGGCCTCCCGCATTAAGGTGCCTGGTTGCCATATAGTTTGTAGTACTGGCATGCCATTTGGTACGCATATGTATCTCACTAAGCCGGACAAAAATGTAATGCCAATGCATTAGCCACGCCCAACAGGAAGTGAGGTAATTTCACTTTTGTGCGAAATGCATGGCCACGAAGACAGCGCAACTCCTCCTAGACCGTTCATAGGAATGTCACCAAAATTGATACACATCATCTACAGACATGGCTGACAAAAGTTACTAAATACGTTTCACGTATGATAAACCGTTCAGAAGTTACACGTCAATCAATTTTCACTTCAAAATTTTACATGCTAAAAAATTCATAACAAATCTTCTAATTGCTCAAAACTGCTCATCCTTCACACGCTAATTGCTCATTGGGCATCTGACATGTTACCCAATTTCTGTGATATTTTGCCACTGGGGGCGCTATTTTTGGGCAAAAAATCCAATCTTTCCTCAACTTTGGTCAAACTTCACGGCCACCCTCTTACTACCTCCCATGTCATGTATACCACATTTTGGGAATTTTCGTCCATGGGGGGCGCTGTTTTTGGCCGACGCAATTTCTCCAAAATGGGTTTTTGGTTAATAATTCCATAATGCTTTTCCTTCACACCACTTCCTTGTGATAGTACGTTGCTGTTGTAGACACTTATTTTTCCAACTCATAATCGCTCATGTACAGCATAGCGCCACCTACTGACATGGGAAAAAACCAAAAAATTTATTCTTCAAAAATCTATATCTCATCTTCTATTTACTCAATTTTCATCACACTTCATACGCAAACTCTTCATAGCTCTCCTGACATATACGCCAAATTTTGTGCACTTTCGCCCCTGGGGGTGCTGGTTATGGCAGAAATGATATTGCAGCTTCTGATTTGTCAACCTTGGCAAGCAAACTCTTTACAAGACCCTTATTGGGGCGCTTGCCATGGTCGACAACGCTCGAAATTTGGCTCCTTTTTCTTAGACTGCCACCGCTACTGAGAACCAGATGCCCAGATCCAGGCGGGCCTCAGGGCCTCTATAGCGCCCCCTAACGTGTTGTGATTTTTTCCTCTCGCATTAGGGTGCCTGGTTGCCATGTAGTTTGTGGTAGTGGCATGCCCTTTGGTACGCATATGTTTCTCACCAAGCCGGACAAAAATGTAATGCCAATGCATTAGCCACGCCCTACAGGAAGTGAGGTAATTTCACTTTTGTGCGAAATGCATGGCCACGAAGACGGCGCAACTCCTCCTAGACCGTTCATAGGAACGTCACCAAAATTGATACACATCATCTACAGACATGGCTGACAAAAGTTGCTTAATACGTTTCACGTAGGGTTCACCGTTCAGAAGTTATACGTCAATCATTTTTCAATGCAGAATTTTACATGCTTAAAAATTCATAACAGATCTTCTAATTGCTCAACACTGCTCATACTTCACACGCAAATCACTCATTGGGCTTCTGACATGTGACCCAATTTCTGTGATGTTTCGCCACTGGGGGCGCTATTTTTGGGCAAAAAATCCAATCTTTCCTCAAATTTGGTCAAACTTCACGGCCACCCTCTTACTACCTCCCATGTCATGTATACCACATTTTGGGAATTTTCGTCCATGGGGGGCGCTGTTTTTGGCCCACGCAGTTGCTCCAAAACGGGTTTTTGGTAAATAATTCCATAATGCTTTTCCTTCACACCGCTACCTTGTGATTGTACACTGCTGTTGTAGACACTTATTTTTCCAACTCATAATCGCTCATGTACAGCATAGCGCCACCTACTGACATGGGAAAAACCAAAAAATTTATTCTTCAAAAATCTATATCTCATCTTCTATTTACTCAATTGTCATCAAACTTCATACGCAAACTCTTCATAGGTCACCTGACATATACGCCAAATTTTGTGCACTTTCGCCCCTGGGGGTGCTGATTATGGCAAAAATGATATTGCAGCTTCTGATTTGTCAAACTTGGCAAGCAAACTCTTTTCAAGACCCTTATTGAGGCGCTTGCCATGGTCGACAACGCACGAAGTGCGAGACCCTATTGTTGCCATGTGTCCAATTCTGTGCTTTGTCGCCATTGTGGGAGTAATGTCTCTTGCCGCAGAAGCTGTGGAAGGTTTTTCGCAGGGACGCATGCCCCCGACCCCCTTGGCCGCTGGCGCGAGGGCCCGTCGAGGCCGCTTGCGGCTTTAATTCTTCTTCTTTTTTATTTTTCTCCGCTGTTGGGCCATTTTCGGGGCACTTGCCATGGGCGAAAACGCGCGAAATTTGGCGCCACATCCGAGAATTGCCACCGCTACTCAGAACCAAAAGCCCACACTTGGCCGGGGCTCAGGGCCTCTATAGCGCCCCCTAAGTCGTTGTGATTTTGGCCTCCCGCATTAAGGTGCCTGGTTGCCATATAGTTTGTAGTAGTGGCATGCCATTTGGTATGCTTATGTATCTCACTAAGCCGGACAAAAATGTAATGCCAATGCATTAGCCACGCCCAACAGGAAGTGAGGTAATTTCACTTTTGTGTGAAATGCATGGCCACGAAGACGGCGCAACTCCTCCTAGACCGTTCATAGGAATGTGACCAAAATTGATACACGTCATCTACAGACATGGCTGGCAAAAGATACTAAATACGTTTCACGTAGGATAAACCGTTCAGAAGATATACATCAATCAATTTTCACTTCAAAATTTTACATGCTAAAAAATTCATAACAAATCTTCTAATTGCTCAACACTGCTCATACTTCACACGCTAATCACTCATTGGGCTTCTGACATGTTATCCAATTTCTGTGATATTTCGCCACTGGGGGCGCTATTTTTGGGCAAAAAATCCAATCTTTCCTCAAATTTGGTCAAACTTCACGGCCACCCTCTTACTACCTCCCATGTCATGTATACCACATTTTGGGTATTTTCGTCCATGGGGGGCGCTGTTTTTGGCCGACGCAATTTCTCCAAAACGGGTTTTTGGTAAATTATTCCATAATGCTTTTCCTTTACACCACTAACTTGTGATAGTGCGTTGCTGTTGTGGGCACTTATTTTTCCATCTCATAATCACTCATGTACAGCATAGCGCCACCTTCTGACATGGGAAAAACCAAAAAATTTATTCTTCAAAAATCTATATCTCATCTTCTGTTTACTCAATTGTCATCAAACTTCATACGCAAACTCTTCATAGCTCACCTGACATGTACGCCAAATTTTGTGCACTTTCGCCCCTGGGGGTGCGGGTTATGGCAGAAATGATATTGCAGCTTCTGATTTGTCAAACTTGGCAAGCAAACTCTTTACAATACCCTTTTTGGGGCGCTTGCCATGGTCGACATCGCACGAAATTTGGCTCCTTTTTCTTAGACTCCCACCGCTACTGAGAACCAGAAGCCCAGATCCAGGCGGGCCTCAGGGCCTCTATAGCGCCCCCTAACTCATTGTGATTTTGGCCTCCCGCATTACGGTGCCTGGTTGCCATGTCGTTTGCAATACTGGCATGCCATTTGGTACGCATATGTATCTCACTAAGCCGGACAAAAATGTAATGCCAATGCATTAGCCACGCCCAACAGGAAGTAAGGTAATTTCACTTTTGTGCGAAATGCATGGCCACGAAAACGGCGCAACTCCTCCTAGACCGTTCATAGGAATGTCACCAAAATTGATACACATCATCTACAGACATGGCTGACAAAAGTTCCTAAATATGTTTCACGTAGAATAAACCGTTCAGAAGTTTTACGTCAATCAATTTTCAATGCAAAATTTTACATGCTTAAAAATTCATAACATATCTTCAAATTGCTCAAAACTGCTCATACTTCACACGCAAATCACTCATTGGGCATCTGACATGTTACCCAATTTCTGTGATATTTCGCCACTGGGGGCGCTATTTTTGGGCAAAAAATCCAATCTTTCCTCAAATTTGGTCAAACTTCACGGCCACCCTCTTACTACCTCCCATGTCATGTACACCTCATTTTGGGAATTTTCGTCCATGGGGGGCGCTGTTTTTGGCCAACGCAATTGCTCCAAAACAGGTTTTTGGTAAATAATTCCATAATGCTTCTCCTTCACACCACTACCTTGTGAAAGTACGTTGCTGTTGTAGACACTTATTTTTCCAACTCATAATCGCTCATGTGCAGCATAGCAACACCTACTGACATGGGAGAAACCAAAAAATTTATTCTTCAAAAATCAATATCTCATCTTCTATTTTCTCAATCTTGATCAAACTTGATACGCACACTCTTAACAGGTCACCTGACATATGTGCCAAATTTTTTGAACTTTTGCCACTGGGGGCTCTGTTTTCAGGCAACAATTTATATCTCGGCTTCTGATTGGTCAAACTTGATCAAACTTTACAAAACAACTCTTCATAGGTCCCTTGACATGTATACCAAATTTGGTGAACTTTCACCACTGGGGGCGCTCATTGCGCTGTAGCAGTTGCAGGAGAGGTGTTTACAATCATGAGGCACCAGGAGTATGTTGTTTTGGTTGCCTTACACACACATGACTTGTGGGGAATGGGTAGGCAGTCGGGAGCAAGTGTTGTAGCGTTACATACAGACTAATAGATGTCTAACAGAAGACAATCCTATGTAGCTATAGCTTGGTGACTGATGAGGTAAATACATTAATTTGGTTGGGAAGCCATGGCATAAAATGTTCTGTCCATGACAACATCTCAGCGCACCGTGTACTCTGTGTCCAATTCTGTGCTTTATCACCATTGTTGGAGTAATGTCTCTTGCCAAAGAAGCTGTGGAAGGTATTTCGCGGGGACGCATGCCCCCGCCCCCCTTGGCCGCTGGCGCGAGGGCCCGTCGAGGCCACTTGCGGCTTTAATTAGGGCCCGAGCCCTATAGGGCGAAGGCCCTATTGTTCTTGTAAGAGTTCACTATTATTAGGGCCCGAGCCCTATAGGGCGAAGGCCCTATTGTTCTTGTAAGAGTTCACTATTATTAGGGCCCGAGCCCTATAGGGCGAAGGCCCTATTGTTCTTGTAAGAGTTCACTATTATTATTCTTCTTTATTTTTCTCCGCTGTTGGGCCATTTTCGGGGCGCTTGCCATGGGCGAAAACGCGCGAAATTTGGCGCCACTTCCGAGAATTGCCACCGCTACTCAGAACCAAAAGCCCACACTTGGCCGGGGCTCAGGGCCTCTATAGCGCCCCCTAAGTCATTGTGATTTTGGCCTCCCGCATTAAGGTGCCTGGTTGCCATATAGTTTGTAGTAGTGGCATGCCATTTGGTATGCATATGTATCTCACTAAGCCGGACAAAAATGTAATGCCAATGCATTAGCCACGCCCAACAGGAAGTGAGGTAATTTCACTTTTTTGTGAAATGCATGGCCACGAAGATGGCGCAACTCCTCCTAGACCGTTCATAGGAATGTCACCAAAATTGATACACCTCATCTACAGACATGGCTGACAAAAGTTACTAAATACGTTTCACGTAGGATAAACCGTTCAGAAGTTATACGTCAATCAATTTTCACTTCAAAATTTTACATGCTAAAAAATTCATAACAAATCTTCTAATTGCTCAACACTGCTCATACTTCACACGCTAATCACTCATTGGGCTTCTGACATGTTACCCAATTTCTGTGATATTTCGCCACTGGGGGCGCTATTTTTGGGCAAAAAATCCAATCTTTCCTCAAATTTGGTCAAACTTCACGGCCACCCTCTTACTACCTCCCATGTCATGTATACCACATTTTGGGAATTTTAGTCCATGGGGGGCACTGTTTTTGGCCGACGCAATTTCTCCAAAACGGGTTTTTGGTAAATTATTCCATAATGCTTTTCCTTTACACCACTACCTTGTGATAGTGCGTTGCTGTTGTGGACACTTATTTTTCCATCTCATAATCACTCATGTACAGCATAGCGCCACCTACTGACATGGGAACAACCAAAAAATTTATTCTTCAAAAATCTATATCTCATCTTCTGTTTACTCAATTGTCATCAAACTTCATACGCAAACTCTTCATAGCTCACCTGACATGTACGCCAAATTTTGTGCACTTTTGCCCCTGGGGGTGCGGGTTATGGCAGAAATGATATTGCAGCTTCTGATTTGTCAAACTTGGCAAGCAAACTCTTTACAAGACCCTTTTTGGGGCGCTTGCCATGGTCGACATCGCACGAAATTTGGCTCCTTTTTCTTAGACTCCCACCGCTACTGAGAACCAGAAGCCCAGATCCAGGCGGGCCTCAGGGCCTCTATAGCGCCCCCTAACTCATTGTGATTTTGGCCTCCCACATTAAGGTGCCTGGTTGCCATGTAGATTGTAGTAGTGGCATGCCATTTGGTACGCATATGTATCTCACTAATCCGGACAAAAATGTAATGCCAATGCATTAGCCACGCCCAACAGGAAGTAAGGTAATTTCACTTTTGTGCGAAATGCATGGCCACGAAAACGGCGCAACTCCTCCTAGACCGTTCATAGGAATGTCACCAAAATTGATACACATCATCGACAGACAGGGCTGACAAAAGTTCCTAAATACGTTTCACGTAGAATAAACCGTTCAGAAGTTATACGTCAATCAATTTTCAATGCAAAATTTTACATGCTTAAAAATTCATAACATATCTTCAAATTGCTCAAAACTGCTCATACTTCACACGCAAATCACTCATTGGGCATCTGACATGTTACCCAATTTCTGTGATATTTCGCCACTGGGGGCGCTATTTTTGGGCAAAAAATCCAATCTTTCCTCAAATTTGGTCAAACTTCACGGCCACCCTCTTACTACCTCCCATGTCATGTACACCTCATTTTGGGAATTTTCGTCCATGGGGGGCGCTGTTTTTGGCCAACGAAATTGCTCCAAAACAGGTTTTTGGTAAATAATTCCATAATGCTTCTCCTTCACACCACTACCTTGTGATAGTACGTTGCTGTTGTAGACACTTATTTTTCCAACTAATAATCGCTCATGTGCAGCATAGCGCCACCTACTGACATGGGAGAAACCATAAAATTTATTCTTCAAAAATCAATATCTCATCTTCTATTTTCTCAATCTTGATCAAACTTGATACGCACACTCGTAACAGGTCACCTGACATATGTGCCAAATTTTGTGAACTTTTGCCACTGGGGGCGCTGTTTTCAGGCAACAATTTATATCTCGGCTTCTGATTGGTCAAACTTGATCAAACTTTAGAAAACAACTCTTCATAGGTCCCTTGACATGTATACCAAATTTGGTGAACTTTCACCACTGGGGGCGCTCATTGCGCTGTAGCAGTTGCAGGAGAGGTGTTTACAATCATGAGGCACCAGGAGTATGTTGTTTTGGTTGCCTTAAACACACATGACTTGTGGACCACTGGGGGCGCTCATTGCACTGTAGCAGTTGCAGGAGAGGTGTTTACAATCATGAGGCACCAGGAGTATGTTGTTTTGGTTGCCTTAAACACACATGACTTGTGGGGAATGGGTAGGCAGTCGGGAGCAAGTGTTGTAGCATAGCGCCACCTACTGACATGGGAGAAACCAAAAAATTTATTCTTCAAAAATCAATATCTCATCTTCTGTTTTCTCAATCTTGATCAAACTTGATACGCACACTCTTAACAGGTCACCTGACATATGTGCCAAATTTTGTGAACTTTTGCCACTGGGGGCGCTGTTTTCAGGCAACAATTTATATCTCGGCTTCTGATTGGTCAAACTTGATCAAACTTTACAAAACAACTCTTCATAGGTCCCTTGACATGTAGACCAAATTTGGTGAACTTTCACCACTGGGGGCGCTCATTGCGCTGTAGCAGTTGCAGGAGAGGTGTTTACAATCATGAGGCACCAGGAGTATGTTGTTTTGGTTGCCTTAAACACACATGACTTGTGGACCACTGGGGGCGCTCATTGCACTGTATCAGTTGCAGGAGAGGTGTTTACAATCATGAGGCACCAGGAGTATGTTGTTTTGGTTGCCTTAAACACACATGACTTGTGGACCACTGGGGGCGCTCATTGCACTGTAGCAGTTGCAGGAGAGCTCTTTACAATCATGAGGCACCAGGAGTATGTTGTTTTGGTTGCCTTAAACACACATGACTTGTGGGGAATGGGTAGGCAGTCGGGAGCAAGTGTTGTAGCGTTACATACAGACTAATAGATGTCTAACAGAAGACAATCCTATGTAGCTATAGCTTGGTGACTGATGAGGTAAATACATTAATTTGGTTGGGAAGCCATGGCATAAAATGTTCTGTCCATGACAACATCTCAGCGCACCGTGTACTCTGTGTCCAATTCTGTGCTTTGTCACCATTGTGGGAGTAATGTCTCTTGCCAAAGAAGCTGTGGAAGGTATTTCGCGGGGACGCATGCCCCCGCCCCCCTTGGCCGCTGGCGCGAGGGCCCGTCGAGGCCGCTTGCGGCTTTAATTAGGGCCCGAGCCCTATAGGGCGAAGGCCCTATTGTTCTTGTAAGAGTTCACTATTATTAGGGCCCGAGCCCTATAGGGCGAAGGCCCTATTGTTCTTGTAAGAGTTCACTATTATTATTCTTCTTTATTTTTCTCCGCTGTTGGGCCATTTTCGGGGCGCTTGCCATGGGCGAAAACGCGCGAAATTTGGCGCCACTTCCGAGAATTGCCACCGCTACTCAGAACCAAAAGCCCACACTTGGCCGGGGCTCAGGGCCTCTATAGCGCCCCCTAAGTCGTTGTGATTTTGGCATCCCGCATTAAGGTGCCTGGTTGCCATATAGTTTGTAGTAGTGGCATGCCATTTGGTATGCATTTGTATCTCACTAAGCCGGACAAAAATGTAATGCCAATGTATTAGCCACGCCCAACAGGAAGTGAGGTAATTTCACTTTTGTGCGGAATGCATGGCCACGAAGACGGCGCAACTCCTCCTAGACCGTTCATAGGAATGTCACCAAAATTGATACACATCATCTACAGACATGGCTGACAAAAGTTACTAAATACGTTTCACGTAGGATAAACCGTTCAGAAGTTATACGTCAATCAATTTTCACTTCAAAATTTTACATGCTAAAAAATTCATAATAAATCTTCTAATTGCTCAACACTGCTCATACTTCACACGCTAATCACTCATTGGGCTTCTGACATGTTACACAATTTCTGTGATATTTTGCCACTGGGGGCGCTATTTTTGGGCAAAAAATCCAATCTTTCCTCAAATTTGGTCAAACTTCACGGCCACCCTCTTACTACCTCCCATGTCATGTATACCACATTTTGGGAATTTTCGTCCATGGGGGCGCTGTTTTTGGCCGACGCAATTTCTCCAAAACGGGTTTTTGGTAAATTATTCCATAATGCTTTTCCTTCACACCACTACCTTGTGATAGTGCGTTGCTGTTCTGGTCACTTATTTTTCCATCTCATAATCACTCATGTACAGCATAGCGCCACCTACTGACATGGGAAAAACCAATAAATTTATTCTTCAAAAATCTATATCTCATCTTCTGTTTACTCAATTGTCATCAAACTTCATACGCAAACTCTTCATAGCTCACCTTACATGTACGCCAAATTTTGTGCACTTCCGCCCCTGGGGGTGCTGGTTATGGCAGAAATGATATTGCAGCTTCTGATTTGTCAAACTTGGCAAGCAAACTCTTTACAAGACCCTTTTTGGGGCGCTTGCCATGGTCGACATCGCACGAAATTTGGCTCCTTTTTCTTAGACTCCCACCGCTACTGAGGACCAGAAGCCCAGATCCAGGCGGGCCTCAGGGCCTCTATAGCGCCCCCTAACTCATTGTGATTTTTGGCCTCCCGCATTAAGGTGCCTGGTTGCCATGTAGATTGTAGTAGTGGCATGCCATTTGGTACGCATATGTATCTCAGTAAGCCGGACAAAAATGTAATGCCAATGCATTAGCCACGCCCAACAGGAAGTGAGGTAATTTCACTTTTGTGCGAAATGCATGGCCACGAAGACGGCGCAACTCCTCCTAGACCGTTCATAGGAATGTCACCAAAATTGATACACATCATCGACAGACAGGGCTGACAAAAGTTCCTAAATACGTTTCACGTAGAATAAACCGTTCAGAAGTTATACGTCAATCAATTTTCAATGCAAAATTTTACATGCTTAAAAATTCATAACATATCTTCAAATTGCTCAAAACTGCTCATACTTCACACGCAAATCACTCATTGGGCATCTGACATGTTACCCAATTTCTGTGATATTTCGCCACTGGGGGCGCTATTTTTGGGCAAAAAATCCAATCTTTCCTCAAATTTGGTCAAACTTCACGGCCACCCTCTTACTACCTCCCATGTCATGTACACCACATTTTGGGAATTTTCGTCCATGGGGGGTGCTGTTTTTGGCCAACGCAATTGCTCCAAAACAGGTTTTTGGTAAATAATTCCACAATGCTTCTCCTTCACACCACTACCTTGTGATAGTACGTTGCTGTTGTAGACACTTATTTTTCCAACTCATAATCGCTCATGTGCAGCATAGCGCCACCTACTGACATGGGAGAAACCAAAAAATGTATTCTTCAAAAATCAATATCTCATCTTCTATTTTCTCAATCTTGATCAAACTTGATACGCACACTCTTAACAGGTCACCTGACATATGTGCCAAATTTTGTGAACTTTTGCCACTGGGGGCGCTGTATATCTCGGCTTCTGATTGGTCAAACTTGATCAAACTTTATAAAACAACTCTTCATAGGTCCCTTGACATGTATACCAAATTTGGTGAACTTTCACCACTGGGGGCGCTCATTGCGCTGTAGCAGTTGCAGGAGAGGTGTTTACAATCATGAGGCACCAGGAGTATGTTGTTTTGGTTGCCTTAAACACACATGACTTGTGGGGAATGGGTAGGCAGTCGGGAGCAAGTGTTGTAGCGTTACATACAGACTAATAGATGTCTAACAGAAGACAATCCTATGTAGCTATAGCTTGGTGACTGATGAGGTAAATACATTAATTCGGTTGGGAAGCCATGGCATAAAATGTTCTGTCCATGACAACATCTCAGCGCACCGTGTACTCTGTGTCCAATTCTGTGCTTTGTCACCATTGTGGGAGTAATGTCTCTTGCCACAGAAGCTGTGGAAGGTATTTCGCGGGGACGCATGCCCCCGCCCCCCTTGGCCTCTGGCGCGAGGGCCCGTCGAGGCCGCTTGCGGCTTTAATTAGGGCCCGAGCCCTATGGGCGAAGGCCCTATTGTTCTTGTAAGAGTTCACTATTATTATTCTTCCGTCTTCTTTATTTTTCTCCGCTGTTGGGCCATTTTCGGGGCACTTGCCATGGGCGAAAACGCACCAAATTTGGCACCAGTTCGAGAATTGCCACCGCTACTCAGAACCAAAAGCCCAAACTTGGCCGGGGCTCAGGGCCTCTATAGCGCCCCCTAAGTCGTTGTGATTTTGGTCTCCCGCATTAAGGTGCCTGGTTGCCATGTAGTTAGTAGTAGTGGCATGCCATTTGGTACGCATATGTATCTCACTAAGCCGGACAAAAATGTAATGCCAATGCATTAGCCACGCCCAACAGGAAGTGAGGTAATTTCACTTTTGTGCGAAATGCATGGCCACGAAGACGGCGCAACTCCTCCTAGACCGTTCATAGGAATGTCACCAAAATTGATACACATCATCGACAGACAGGGCTGACAAAAGTTCCTAAATACGTTTCACGTAGAATAAACCGTTCAGAAGTTATACGTCAATCAATTTTCAATGCAAAATTTTACATGCTTAAAAATTCATAACATATCTTCAAATTGCTCAAAACTGCTCATACTTCACACGCAAATCACTCATTGGGCATCTGACATGTTACCCAATTTCTGTGATATTTCGCCACTGGGGGCGCTATTTTTGGGCAAAAAATCCAATCTTTCCTCAAATTTGGTCAAACTTCACGGCCACCCTCTTACTACCTCCCATGTCATGTACACCACATTTTGGGAATTTTCGTCCATGGGGGGCGCTGTTTTTGGCCAACGCAATTGCTCCAAAACAGGTTTTTGGTAAATAATTCCACAATGCTTCTCCTTCACACCACTACCTTGTGATAGTACGTTGCTGTTGTAGACACTTATTTTTCCAACTCATAATCGCTCATGTGCAGCATAGCGCCACCTACTGACATGGGAGAAACCAAAAAATGTATTCTTCAAAAATCAATATCTCATCTTCTATTTTCTCAATCTTGATCAAACTTGATACGCACACTCTTAACAGGTCACCTGACATATGTGCCAAATTTTGTGAACTTTTGCCACTGGGGGCGCTGTATATCTCGGCTTCTGATTGGTCAAACTTGATCAAACTTTATAAAACAACTCTTCATAGGTCCCTTGACATGTATACCAAATTTGGTGAACTTTCACCACTGGGGGCGCTCATTGCGCTGTAGCAGTTGCAGGAGAGGTGTTTACAATCATGAGGCACCAGGAGTATGTTGTTTTGGTTGCCTTAAACACACATGACTTGTGGGGAATGGGTAGGCAGTCGGGAGCAAGTGTTGTAGCGTTACATACAGACTAATAGATGTCCAACAGAAGACAATCCTATGTAGCTATAGCTTGGTGACTGATGAGGTAAATACATTAATTCGGTTGGGAAGCCATGGCATAAAATGTTCTGTCCATGACAACATCTCAGCGCACCGTGTACTCTGTGTCCAATTCTGTGCTTTGTCACCATTGTGGGAGTAATGTCTCTTGCCACAGAAGCTGTGGAAGGTATTTCGCGGGGACGCATGCCCCCGCCCCCCTTGGCCTCTGGCGCGAGGGCCCGTCGAGGCCGCTTGCGGCTTTAATTAGGGCCCGAGCCCTATGGGCGAAGGCCCTATTGTTCTTGTAAGAGTTCACTATTATTATTCTTCCGTCTTCTTTATTTTTCTCCGCTGTTGGGCCATTTTCGGGGCACTTGCCATGGGCGAAAACGCACCAAATTTGGCACCAGTTCCGAGAATTGCCACCGCTACTCAGAACCAAAAGCCCAAACTTGGCCGGGGCTCAGGGCCTCTATAGCGCCCCCTAAGTCGTTGTGATTTTGGTCTCCCGCATTAAGGTGCCTGGTTGCCATGTAGTTAGTAGTAGTGGCATGCCATTTGGTACGCATATGTATCTCACTAAGCCGGACAAAAATGTAATGCCAATGCATTAGCCACGCCCAACAGGAAGTGAGGTAATTTCACTTTTGTGCGAAATGCATGGCCACGAAGACGGCGCAACTCCTCCTAGACCGTTCATAGGAATGTCACCAAAATTGATACACATCATCTACAGACATGGCTGACAAAAGTTACTAAATACGTTTCACGTAGGATAAACCGTTCAGAAGTTATACGTCAATCAATTTTCGATGCAAAATTTTACATGCTTAAAAATTCATAACAAATCTTCTGATTGCTCAAAACTGCTCATACTTCACACGCTAATCACTCATTGGGCTTGTGACATGTTACCCAATATCTGTGATATTTTGCCACTGGGGGCGCTATTTTTGGGCAAAAAATCCAATCTTTCCTCAAATTTGGTCAAACGTCACGGCCACCCTCTTACTACCTCCCATGTCATGTATACCACATTTTGGGAATTTTCGTCCATGGGGGGCGCTGTTTTTGGCCGACGCAATTGCTCCAAAACGGGTTTTTGGTAAATAATTCCATAATGCTTTTCCTTCACACCACTACCTTGTGATAGTACGTTGCTGTTGTAGACGCTTATTTTTCCAACTCATAATCGCTCATGTACAGCATAGCGCCACCTTCTGACATGGGAAAAACCAAAAAATTTATTCTTCAAAAATCTATTTCTCATCTTCTATTTACTCATTTGTCATCAAACTTCATACGCAAACTCTTCATAGCTCACCTGACATGTACGCCAAATTTTGTGCACTTTCACCCCTGGGGGTGCTGGTTATGGCAGAAATGATATTGCAGCTTCTGATTTGTCAAACTTGGCAAGCAAACTCTTTACAAGACCCTTATTGGGGCGCTTGCCATGGTCGACAACGCACGAAATTTGGCTCCTTTTTCTTAGACTGCCACCGCTACTGAGAACCAGAAGCCCAGATCCAGGCGGGCCTCAGGGCCTCTATAGCGCCCCCTAACTCGTTGTGATTTTGGCCTCCCGCATTAAGGTGCCTGGTTGCCATGTAGTTTGTAGTAGTGGCATGCCATTTGGTCCGCATATGTATCTCACTAAGCCGGACAAAAATGTAATGCCAATGCATTAGCCACGCCCAACAGGAAGTGAGGTAATTTCACTTTTGTGCGAAATGCATGGCCACGAAGACGGCACAACTCCTCCTAGACCGTTCATAGGAATGTCACCAAAATTGATACACATCATCTACAGACATGGCTGCCAAAAGGTACTTAATACGTTTCACGTAGCATAAACCGTTCAGAAGTTATACGTCAATCAATTTTCAATGCAAAATTTTACATGCTTAACAATTCATAACAAATCTTCTAATTGCTCAAAACTGCTCATACTTCACACGCAAATCCCTCATTGGGCTTCTGACATGTTACCCAATTTCTGTGATATTTCGCCACTGGGGGCGCTATTTTTGGGCAAAAAATCCAATCTTTCCTCTTTTCCTTCACACCACTACCTTGTGAAAGTACGTTGCTGTTGTAGACACTTATTTTTCCAACTCATAATCACTCATGTACAGCATAGCGCCACCTACTGACATGGGAAAAACCAAAATATTTATTCTTGAAAAATCTATATCTCATCTTCTATTTACTCACTTGTCATCAAACTTCATACGCAAACTCTTCATAGCTCACCTGACATATGCGCCAAATTTTGTGCACTTTCGCCCCTGGGGGTGCTGGTTATGGCAAAAATGATATTGCAGCTTCTGATTTGTCAAACTTGGCAAGCAAACTCTTTACAAGACCCTTTTTGGGGCGCTTGCCATGGTCGACAACGCACGAGATTTGGCTCCTTTTTCTTAGACTGCCACCGCTACTGAGAACCAGAAGCCCAGATCCAGGCGGGCCTCAGGGTCTCTATAGCGCCCCCTAACGTGTTGTGATTTTTGCCTCTCGCATTAAGGTGCCTGCTTGGCATATAGTTTCTAGTTATTTTTATTATTATTAGGGCCCGAGCACCGTCCAGTGCAAGACCCTATTGTTTTTGAAGGATTATTATTATTATTTTTATTATTAGGCCCTGAGCACCGTACAGTGCGAGACCCTATTGTTGCCATGTGTCCAATTCTGTGCTTTGTCGCCATTGTGGGAGTAATGTCTCTTGCCGAGGAAGCTGTGGAAGGTCTTTCGCGGGGACGCATGCCCCCGCCCCCCTTGGCCGCTGGCGCGAGGGCCCGTCGAGGCCGCTTGCGGCTTTAATTAGGGCCCGAGCCCTATGGGCGAAGGCCCTATTGTTCTTGTAAGAGTTCACTATTATTATTCTTCCGTCTTCTTCTTCTTCTTCTTCTTCTTCTTCTTCCGTCTTCTTCTTCTTCTTTATTTTTCTCCGCTGTTGGGCCATTTTCGGGGCGCTTGCCATGGGCGAAAACGCACGAAATTTGGCACCAGTTCCGAGAATTGCCACCGCTACTCAGAACCAGAAGCCCAAACTTGGCCGGGGCTCAGGGCCTCCATAGCGCCCCCTAAGTCGTTGTGATTTTGGCCTCCCGCATTAAGGTGCCTGGTTGCCATATAGTTTGTAGTAGTGGCATGCAATTTGGTACGCATATGTATCTCACTAAGCCGGACAAAAATGTAATGCCAATGCATTAGCCACGCCCAACAGGAAGTGAGGTAATTTCACTTTTGTGCGGAATGCATGGCCACGAAGACGGCGCAACTCCTCCTAGACCGTTCATAGGAATGTCACCAAAATTGATACACATCATCTACAGACATGGCTGACAAAAGTTACTAAATACGTTTCACGTAGGATAAACCGTTCAGAAGTTATACGTCAATCAATTTTCACTTCAAAATTTTACATGCTAAAAAATTCATAATAAATCTTCTAATTGGTCAACACTGCTCATACTTCACACGCTAATCACTCATTGGGCTTCTGACATGTTACACAATTTCTGTGATATTTTGCCACTGGGGGCGCTATTTTTGGGCAAAAAATCCAATCTTTCCTCAAATTTGGTCAAACTTCACGGCCACCCTCTTACTACCTCCCATGTCATGTATACCACATTTTGGGAATTTTCGTCCATGGGGGCGCTGTTTTTGGCCGACGCAATTTCTCCAAAACGGGTTTTTGGTAAATTATTCCATAATGCTTTTCCTTCACACCACTACCTTGTGATAGTGCGTTGCTGTTCTGGTCACTTATTTTTCCATCTCATAATCACTCATGTACAGCATAGCGCCACCTACTGACATGGGAAAAACCAATAAATTTATTCTTCAAAAATCTATATCTCATCTTCTGTTTACTCAATTGTCATCAAACTTCATACGCAAACTCTTCATAGCTCACCTTACATGTACGCCAAATTTTGTGCACTTCCGCCCCTGGGGGTGCTGGTTATGGCAGAAATGATATTGCAGCTTCTGATTTGTCAAACTTGGCAAGCAAACTCTTTACAAGACCCTTTTTGGGGCGCTTGCCATGGTCGACATCGCACGAAATTTGGCTCCTTTTTCTTAGACTCCCACCGCTACTGAGGACCAGAAGCCCAGATCCAGGCGGGCCTCAGGGCCTCTATAGCGCCCCCTAACTCATTGTGATTTTTGGCCTCCCGCATTAAGGTGCCTGGTTGCCATGTAGATTGTAGTAGTGGCATGCCATTTGGTACGCATATGTATCTCAGTAAGCCGGACAAAAATGTAATGCCAATGCATTAGCCACGCCCAACAGGAAGTGAGGTAATTTCACTTTTGTGCGAAATGCATGGCCACGAAGACGGCGCAACTCCTCCTAGACCGTTCATAGGAATGTCACCAAAATTGATACACATCATCGACAGACAGGGCTGACAAAAGTTCCTAAATACGTTTCACGTAGAATAAACCGTTCAGAAGTTATACGTCAATCAATTTTCAATGCAAAATTTTACATGCTTAAAAATTCATAACATATCTTCAAATTGCTCAAAACTGCTCATACTTCACACGCAAATCACTCATTGGGCATCTGACATGTTACCCAATTTCTGTGATATTTCGCCACTGGGGGCGCTATTTTTGGGCAAAAAATCCAATCTTTCCTCAAATTTGGTCAAACTTCACGGCCACCCTCTTACTACCTCCCATGTCATGTACACCACATTTTGGGAATTTTCGTCCATGGGGGGTGCTGTTTTTGGCCAACGCAATTGCTCCAAAACAGGTTTTTGGTAAATAATTCCACAATGCTTCTCCTTCACACCACTACCTTGTGATAGTACGTTGCTGTTGTAGACACTTATTTTTCCAACTCATAATCGCTCATGTGCAGCATAGCGCCACCTACTGACATGGGAGAAACCAAAAAATGTATTCTTCAAAAATCAATATCTCATCTTCTATTTTCTCAATCTTGATCAAACTTGATACGCACACTCTTAACAGGTCACCTGACATATGTGCCAAATTTTGTGAACTTTTGCCACTGGGGGCGCTGTATATCTCGGCTTCTGATTGGTCAAACTTGATCAAACTTTATAAAACAACTCTTCATAGGTCCCTTGACATGTATACCAAATTTGGTGAACTTTCACCACTGGGGGCGCTCATTGCGCTGTAGCAGTTGCAGGAGAGGTGTTTACAATCATGAGGCACCAGGAGTATGTTGTTTTGGTTGCCTTAAACACACATGACTTGTGGGGAATGGGTAGGCAGTCGGGAGCAAGTGTTGTAGCGTTACATACAGACTAATAGATGTCTAACAGAAGACAATCCTATGTAGCTATAGCTTGGTGACTGATGAGGTAAATACATTAATTCGGTTGGGAAGCCATGGCATAAAATGTTCTGTCCATGACAACATCTCAGCGCACCGTGTACTCTGTGTCCAATTCTGTGCTTTGTCACCATTGTGGGAGTAATGTCTCTTGCCACAGAAGCTGTGGAAGGTATTTCGCGGGGACGCATGCCCCCGCCCCCCTTGGCCTCTGGCGCGAGGGCCCGTCGAGGCCGCTTGCGGCTTTAATTAGGGCCCGAGCCCTATGGGCGAAGGCCCTATTGTTCTTGTAAGAGTTCACTATTATTATTCTTCCGTCTTCTTTATTTTTCTCCGCTGTTGGGCCATTTTCGGGGCACTTGCCATGGGCGAAAACGCACCAAATTTGGCACCAGTTCCGAGAATTGCCACCGCTACTCAGAACCAAAAGCCCAAACTTGGCCGGGGCTCAGGGCCTCTATAGCGCCCCCTAAGTCGTTGTGATTTTGGTCTCCCGCATTAAGGTGCCTGGTTGCCATGTAGTTAGTAGTAGTGGCATGCCATTTGGTACGCATATGTATCTCACTAAGCCGGACAAAAATGTAATGCCAAAGCATTAGCCACGCCCAACAGGAAGTGAGGTAATTTCACTTTTGTGCGAAATGCATGGCCACGAAGACGGCGCAACTCCTCCTAGACCGTTCATAGGAATGTCACCAAAATTGATACACATCATCTACAGACATGGCTGACAAAAGTTCCTAAATACGTTTCACGTAGGATAAACCGTTCAGAAGTTATACGTCAATCAATTTTCGATGCAAAATTTTACATGCTTAAAAATTCATAACAAATCTTCTGATTGCTCAAAACTGCTCATACTTCACACGCTAATCACTCATTGGGCTTGTGACATGTTACCCAATATCTGTGATATTTTGCCACTGGGGGCGCTATTTTTGGGCAAAAAATCCAATCTTTCCTCAAATTTGGTCAAACTTCACGGCCACCCTCTTACTACCTCCCATGTCATGTATACCACATTTTGGGAATTTTCGTCCATGGGGGGCGCTGTTTTTGGCCGACGCAATTGCTCCAAAACGGGTTTTTGGTAAATAATTCCATAATGCTTTTCCTTCACACCACTACCTTGTGATAGTACGTTGCTGTTGTAGACGCTTATTTTTCCAACTCATAATCGCTCATGTACAGCATAGCGCCACCTTCTGACATGGGAAAAACCAAAAAATTTATTCTTCAAAAATCTATTTCTCATCTTCTATTTACTCATTTGTCATCAAACTTCATACGCAAACTCTTCATAGCTCACCTGACATGTATGCCAAATTTTGTGCACTTTCACCCCTGGGGGTGCTGGTTATGGCAGAAATGATATTGCAGCTTCTGATTTGTCAAACTTGGCAAGCAAACTCTTTACAAGACCCTTATTGGGGCGCTTGCCATGGTCGACAACGCACGAAATTTGGCTCCTTTTTCTTAGACTGCCACCGCTACTGAGAACCAGAAGCCCAGATCCAGGCGGGCCTCAGGGCCTCTATAGCGCCCCCTAACTCGTTGTGATTTTGGCCTCCCGCATTAAGGTGCCTGGTTGCCATGTAGTTTGTAGTAGTGGCATGCCATTTGGTCCGCATATGTATCTCACTAAGCCGGACAAAAATGTAATGCCAATGCATTAGCCACGCCCAACAGGAAGTGAGGTAATTTCACTTTTGTGCGAAATGCATGGCCACGAAGACGGCACAACTCCTCCTAGACCGTTCATAGGAATGTCACCAAAATTGATACACATCATCTACAGACATGGCTGCCAAAAGGTACTTAATACGTTTCACGTAGCATAAACCGTTCAGAAGTTATACGTCAATCAATTTTCAATGCAAAATTTTACATGCTTAACAATTCATAACAAATCTTCTAATTGCTCAAAACTGCTCATACTTCACACGCAAATCCCTCATTGGGCTTCTGACATGTTACCCAATTTCTGTGATATTTCGCCACTGGGGGCGCTATTTTTGGGCAAAAAATCCAATCTTTCCTCTTTTCCTTCACACCACTACCTTGTGAAAGTACGTTGCTGTTGTAGACACTTATTTTTCCAACTCATAATCACTCATGTACAGCATAGCGCCACCTACTGACATGGGAAAAACCAAAATATTTATTCTTGAAAAATCTATATCTCATCTTCTATTTACTCACTTGTCATCAAACTTCATACGCAAACTCTTCATAGCTCACCTGACATATGCGCCAAATTTTGTGCACTTTCGCCCCTGGGGGTGCTGGTTATGGCAAAAATGATATTGCAGCTTCTGATTTGTCAAACTTGGCAAGCAAACTCTTTACAAGACCCTTTTTGGGGCGCTTGCCATGGTCGACAACGCACGAGATTTGGCTCCTTTTTCTTAGACTGCCACCGCTACTGAGAACCAGAAGCCCAGATCCAGGCGGGCCTCAGGGTCTCTATAGCGCCCCCTAACGTGTTGTGATTTTTGCCTCTCGCATTAAGGTGCCTGCTTGGCATATAGTTTCTAGTTATTTTTATTATTATTAGGGCCCGAGCACCGTCCAGTGCAAGACCCTATTGTTTTTGAAGGATTATTATTATTATTTTTATTATTAGGCCCTGAGCACCGTACAGTGCGAGACCCTATTGTTGCCATGTGTCCAATTCTGTGCTTTGTCGCCATTGTGGGAGTAATGTCTCTTGCCGAGGAAGCTGTGGAAGGTCTTTCGCGGGGACGCATGCCCCCGCCCCCCTTGGCCGCTGGCGCGAGGGCCCGTCGAGGCCGCTTGCGGCTTTAATTAGGGCCCGAGCCCTATGGGCGAAGGCCCTATTGTTCTTGTAAGAGTTCACTATTATTATTCTTCCGTCTTCTTCTTCTTCTTCTTCTTCTTCTTCTTCCGTCTTCTTCTTCTTCTTTATTTTTCTCCGCTGTTGGGCAATTTTCGGGGCGCTTGCCATGGGCGAAAACGCACGAAATTTGGCACCAGTTCCGAGAATTGCCACCGCTACTCAGAACCAGAAGCCCAAACTTGGCCGGGGCTCAGGGCCTCCATAGCGCCCCCTAAGTCGTTGTGATTTTGGCCTCCCGCATTAAGGTGCCTGGTTGCCATATAGTTTGTAGTAGTGGCATGCAATTTGGTACGCATATGTATCTCACTAAGCCGGACAAAAATGTAATGCCAATGCATTAGCCACGCCCAACAGGAAGTGAGGTAATTTCACTTTTGTGCGAAATCCATGGCCACGAAGACGGCGCAACTCATCCTAGACCGTTCATAGGAATGTCACCAAAATTGATACACATCATCTACAGACATGGCTGACAAAAGTTACTAAATACGTTTCACGTAGGATTAACCGTTCAGAAGTTATGCGTCAATCAATTTTCGATGCAAAATTTTACATGCTTAAAAATTCATAACAAATCTTCTGATTGCTCAAAACTGCTCATACTTCACACGCAAATCACTCATTGGGCTTCTGACATGTTACCCAATTTCTGTGATGTTTCGCCACTGGGGGCGCTATTTTTGGGCAAAAATTCCAGTCTTTCCTCAATTTTGGTCAAACTTCACGGCCACCCTCTTACTACCTCCCATGTCATGTATACCACGTTTTGGAAATTTTTGTCCATGGGGGGCGCTGTTTTTGTCCGACGCAATTGCTCCAAAACGGGTTTTTGGTAAATAATTCCATAATGCTTTTCCTTCACACCACTTCCTCGTGATAGTACGTTGCTGTTGTAGACACTTATTTTTCCAACTCATAATCGCTCATGTACAGCATAGCGCCACCTACTGACATGGGAAAAACCAAAAAATTTATTCTTCAAAAATCTATATCTCATCTTCTATTTACTCAATTGTCATCAAACTTCATACGCAAACTCTTCATAGCTCACCTGACGTCAACGCCAGGTTTTGTGCACTTTCGCCCCTGGGGGTGCTGGTTATGGCAAAAATGATATTGCAGCTTCTGATCTGTCAACCTTGCCAAGCAAACTCTTTACAGGACCCTTATTGGGGCGCTTGCCATGGTCGACAACGCACGAAATTTGGCTCCTTTTTCTTAGACTGCCACCGCTACTGAGAACCAGAAGCCCAGATCCAGGCGGGCCTCAGGGCCTCTATAGCGCCCCCTAACTCGTTGTGATTTTGGCCACCCGCATTAAGGTGCCTGGTTGCCATGTAGTTTGTAGTAGTGGCATTCCATTTGGTACGCATATGTTTCTCACTAAGCCGGACAAAAATGTAATGCCAATGCATTAGCCACGCCCAGCAGGAAGTGAGGTAATTTCACTTTTGTGCGACATGCATGGCCACGAACACGGCGCAACTCCTCCTAGACCGTTCATAGGAATGTCACCAAAATTGATACACATGATCTACACACATGGCTGACAAAAGTTTCTAAATAGGTTTCACGTAGCATAAACCGTTCAGAAGTTATACGTCAATCAATTTTCAGTGCAACATTTTACATGCTTAAAAATTCATAACAAATCTTCTAATTGCTCAAAACTGCTCATACTTCACACGCAAATCACTCATTGGGCTTCTGACATGTTACCCAATTTCTGTGATATTTCGCCACTGGGGGCGCTATTTTTGGGCAAAAATTCCAGTCTTTCCTCAAATTTGGTCAAACTTCACGGCCACCCTCTTACTACCTCCCATGTCATGTATACCACATTTTGGGAATTTTCGTCCATGGGGGGCGCTGTTTTTGGCCGACGCATTTGCTCCAACACGGGTTTTTGGTAAATAATTCCATAATGCTTTTCCTTCACACCACTACCTTGTGGTTATGTCTCTTGCCGAAGAAGCTGTGGAAGGTATTTCGCAGGGACGCATGCCCCCGCCCCCCTTGGCCGCTGGCGCGAGGGCCCGTCGAGGCCGCTTGCGGCTTTAATTAGGGCCCGAGCCCTATAGGGCGAAGGCCCTATTGTTCTTGTAAGAGTTCACTATTATTATTCTTCCGTCTTCTTCTTTATTTTTCTCCGCTGTTGGGCCATTTTCGGGGCAATTGCCATGGGCGAAAACGCACGAAATTTGGCATCAGTTCCGAGAATTGCCACCGCTACTCAGACCCAAAAGTCCAAACTTGGCCGGGGCTCAGGGCCTCTATAGCGCCCCCTAAGTCGTTGTGATTTTGGTCTCCCGCATTAAGGTGCCTGGTTGCCATGTAGTTTGTAGTAGTGGCATGCCATTTGGTACGCATATGTATCTCACTAAGCCGGACAAAAATGTAATGCCAATGCATTAGCCACGCCCAACAGGAAGTGAGGTAATTTCACTTTTGTGCGAAATGCATGGCCACGAAGACGGCGCAACTCCTCCTAGACCGTTCATAGGAATGTCACCAAAATTGATACACATCATCTACAGACATGGCTGACAAAAGTTACTAAATACGTTTCACGTACGATTAACCTTTCAGAAGTTATACGTCAATCAATTTTCGATGCAAAATTTTACATGCTTAAAAATTCATAACAAATCTTCTGATTGCTCAAAACTGCTCATACTTCACACGCAAATCACTCATTGGGCTTCTGACATGTTACCCAATTTCTGTGATATTTCGCCACTGGGGGCGCTATTTTTGGGCAAAAAATCCAATCTTTCCTCAAATTTGGTCAAACTTCACGGCCACCCTCTTACTACCTCCCATGTCATGTATACCACATTTTGGGAATTTTCGTCCATGGGGGGCGCTGTTTTTGGCTGTTGCATTTGCTCCAAAACGGGTTTTTGGTAAATAATTCCATAATGCTTTTCCTTCACACCACTACCTTGTGATAGTGCGTTGCTGTTGTAGACACTTCTTTCTCCAACTCATAATCGCTCATGTACAGCATAGCGCCACCTAATGACATGGGAAAAACCAAAAAATTTATTCTTCAAAAATCTATATCTCATCTTCTATTTACTCAATTGTCATCAAACTTCATACGCAAACTCTTCATAGCTCACCTGACATATACGCCAAATTTTGTGCACTTTCGCCCCTGGGGGTGCTGGTTATGGCACAAATGATATTGCAGCTTCTGATTTGTCAAACTTGGCAAGCAAACTCTTTACGGTATTTCGCGGGGACGCATGCCCCCGCCCCCCCTGGCCGCTGGCGCGAGGGCCCGTCGAGGCCGCTTGCGGCTTTAATTAGGGCCCGAGCCCTATAGGGCGAAGGCCCTATTGTTCTTGTAAGAGTTCACTATTATTATTCTTCCGTCTTCTTCTTCTTCTTCTTCTTTATTTTTCTCCGCTGTTGGGCCATTTTCGGGGCACTTGCCATGGGCGAAAACGCACGAAATTTGGCGCCAGTTCCGAGAATTGCCACCGCTACTCAGAACCAAAATCCCAAACTTGGCCGGGGCTCAGGGCCTCTATAGCGCCCCCTAAGTCATTGTGATTTTGGTCTTCCGCATTAAGGTGACTGGTTGCCATGTAGTTTGTAGTAGTGGCATGCCATTTGGTACGCATATGTATCTCACTAAGCCGGACAAAAATGTCATGCCAATGCATTAGCCACGCCCAACAGGAAGTGATGTAATTTCACTTTTGTGCGAAATGCATGGCCACGAAGACGGCGCAACTCCTCCTAGACCGTTCATAGGAATGTCACCAAAATTGATACACATCATCTACAGACATGGCTGACAAAAGTTACTAAATACGTTTCACGTAGCATAAACCGTTCAGAAGTTATACGTCAATCAATTTTCGATGCAAAATTTTACATGCTTAAAAATTCATAACAAATCTTCTAGTTGCTCAAAACTGCTCATACTTCACACGCAAATCACTCATTGGGCTTCTGACATCTTACCCAATTTCTGTGATATTTCGCCACTGGGGGCGCTATTTTTGGGCAAAAAATCCAATCTTTCCTCAAATTTGGTCAAACTTCACGGCCACCCTCTTACTACCTCCCATGTCATGTATACCACATTTTGGGAATTTTCGTCCATGGGGGGCGCTGTTTTTGGCCGACGCAATTGCTCCAAAACGGGTTTTTGGTAAATTATTCCATAATGCTTTCCCTTCACACCACTACCTTGTGATAGTACGTTGCTGTTGTAGACACTTATTTTTCCAACTCATAATCGCTCATGTACAGCATAGCGCCACCTACTGACATGGGAAAAACCAAAAAATTTATTCTTCAAAAATCTATATCTCATCTTCTATTTACTCAATTGTCATCAAACTTCATCCGCAAACTCTTCATAGCTCGCCTGACATATACGCCAAATTTTGTGCACTTTCGCCCCTGGGGGTGCTGGTTATGGCAAAAATGATATTGCAGCTTCTGATTTGTCAAACTTGGCAAGCAAACTCTTTACAAGACCCTTATTGGGGCGCTTGCCATGGTCGACAACGCACAAAATTTGGCTCCTTTTTCTTAGACTGCCACCGCTACTGAGAACCAGAAGCCCAGCTCCAGGCGGGCCTCAGGGCCTCTTTAGCGCCCCCTAAGTCGTTGTGATTTTGGCCTCCTGCATAAAGGTGCCTGGTTGCCATGTCGTTTGTAGTAGTGGCATGCCATTTGGTACGCATATGTATCTCACTAAGCCGGACAAAAATGTAATGCCAATGCATTAGCCACGCCCAACAGGAAGTGAGGTAATTTCACTTTTGTGCGAAATGCATGGCCACGAAGACGGCGCAACTCCTCCTAGACCGTTCATAGGAATGTCACCAAAATTGATACACATCATCTACAGACATGGCTGACAAAAGTTACTAAATACGTTTCACGTAGGATAAACCGTTCAGAAGTTATACGTCAATCAATTTTCGATGCAAAATTTTACATGCTTAAAAATTCATAACAAATCTTCTAGTTGCTCAAAACTGCTCATACCTCACACGCACATCACTCATTGGGCTTCTGCCATGTTACCCAATTTCTGTGATATTTCGCCACTGGGGGCGCTATTTTTGGGCAAAAAATCCAATCTTTCCTCAAATTTGGTCAAACTTCACGGCCACCCTCTTACTACCTCCCATGTCATGTATACCACATTTTGGGAATTTTCGTCCATGGGGGGGCGCTGTTTTTGGCCGACGCAATTGCTCCAAAACGGGTTTTTGGTAAATTACTCCATAATGCTTTCCCTTCACACCACTACCTTGTGATAGTACGTTGCTGTTGTAGACACTTATTTTTCCAACTCATAATCGCTCATGTACAGCATAGCGCCACCTACTGACATGGGAAAAACCAAAAAATTTATTCTTCAAAAATCTATATCTCATCTTCTATTTACTCAATTGTCATCAAACTTCATACGCAAACTCTTCATAGCTCACCTGACATATACGCCAAATTTTCTGCACTTTCACCCCTGGGGGTGCTGGTTATGGCAAAAATGATGTTGCAGCTTCTGATTTGTCAATCTTGGCAAGCAAACTCTTTACAAGACCCTTTTTGGGGCGCTTGCCATGGTCGACAACGCACGAAATTTGGCTCCTTTTTCTTAGACTGCCACCGCTACTGAGAACCAGAAGCCCAGATCCAGGCGGGCCTCAGGGCCTCTTTAGCGCCCCCTAAGTCGTTGTGATTTTGGCCTCCCGCATAAAGGTGCCTGGTTGCCATGTAGTTTGTAGTAGTGGCATGCCATTTGGTACGCATACGTATCTCACTAAGCCGGACAAAAATGTAATGCCAATGCATTAGCCACGCCCAACAGGAAGTGAGGTAATTTCACTTTTGTGCGAAATGCATGGCCACGAAGACGGCGCAACTCCTCCTAGGCCGTTCATAGGAATGTCACCAAAATTGATAGACATCATCTACAGCCATGGCTGACAAAAGTTCCTAAATACGTTTCACGTAGGATCAGCCGTTCAGAAGTTATACGTCAATCAATTTTCAATGCAAAATTTTACATGCTTAAAAATTCATAACAAATCTTCTGATTGCTCAAAACTGCTCATACTTCACACGCTAATCACTCATTGGGCTTCTGACATGCTACCCAAATTCTGTGATATTTCGCCACTGGGGGCGCTATTTTTGGGCAAAAAATCCAATCTTTCCTCAAATTTGGTCAAACTTCACGGCCACCCTCTTACTACCTCCCATGTCATGTATACCCCATTTTGGGAATTTTCGTCCATGGGGGGCGCTGTTTTTGGCCGACGCAATTGCTCCAAAACGGGTTTTTGGTAAATAATTCCTTAATGCTTTTCCTTCACACCACTACCTTGTGATCGTACGTTGCTGTTGTAGACACTTATTTTTCCAACTCATAATCGCTCATGTACAGCATAGCGCCACCTACTGACATGGGAAAAACCAAAACATTTTTTCTTCAAAAATCAATATCTCATCTTCTATTTACTCAATCTTGATCAAACTTGATACGCACACTCTTAACAGGTCACCTGACATATCTCCCAAATTTTGTAAACTTTTGCCACTGGGGGTGCTGTTTTCAGGCAACATTTTATATCTCGGCTTCTGATTGGTCAAACTTGATCAAACTTGACACAACAACTCTTCATAGGTCCCTTGACATGTATACCAAATTTGGTGAACTTTCACCACTGGGGGCGCTCATTGCGCTGTATCAGTTGCAGGAGAGGTGTTTACAATCATGAGGCACCAGGAGTATGTTGTTTTGGTTGCCTTAAACACACATGACTTGTGGGGAATGGGTAGGCAGTCGGGAGCAAGTGTTGTAGCGTTACATACAGACTAATAGATGTCTAACAGAAGACAATCCTATGTAGCTATAGCTTGGTGACTGATGAGGTAAATACATTAATTTGGTTGGGAAACCATGGCATAAAATTTTCTGTCCATGACAACATCTCAGCGCACCGTGTACTCTGTGTCCGATTCTGTGCTTTGTCACCATTGTGGGAGTAATGTCTCTTGCCGAAGAAGCTGTGGAAGGTATTTCGCGGGGACGCATGCCCCCGCCCCCCTTGGCCGCTGGCGCGAGGGCCCGTCGAGGCCGCTTGCGGCTTTAATTTGATATTCTTCTTCTTCTTCTAGCTTGCTTGCTTAAATAAGTAATAGCTAATACTGAAAAAAGTGAGGGAAGGAGAGCAATAAGGTGGCTCCTATAATAGACTACTATGTATTGTCATTGTGTAGGCATTATTGATTTTCCATAAATGGTTAGTTTGTGATGGTTAGAAAGAGTATGTTACTTGAGTATATCATAATTGTTGTCTTCCTGCAATTACATGATAAAATTTGCCCAGTATTTAAAGCTTGGAGCTACTGTCTGGAAGACTGTGAGTTCAAATCCCATCAGCACCCAACTGGCTTTGTTGTGAGAGGTAGCTACGTACATCTGTGGATGTAGTCTATAAATGGTATATCACTTGAGTGTATGTAAATGCTTCCTGTTAGTAATAATAATAATCAAAATAAGTTCAATTTATATAGCGCCTTTCTCAAAACCCAAGGTTGCTTTACAATTATCGGGGGGATAAATAAATAAAGTCCACCAAATAGAGGCCAGGATGCCGTTCCAATGGTGTAGCAGCCACAGTCCAACCAAAAGGCGCACGAAAACAAGTCCCACACAGCCTGCACGGCTGTCGTGCTGCTGCTGGCAACATCACTCAGGACACCACACCATGGATTCACAAAGCGAGCACAGAAGCACTGCCACGCAGAGCGCTGGTATGTCCCAAACCGCCTGCACAGCCGCCGCGACACCACCGAGCAACATTGCTTGGAACACCACGCCAAGCACTAAAGCACAGAGTGCTGGACAACCACGACGTTAAAATGAGCAACAAACTCACTGCAGTCCATAGCTAGGAGCACAGGCATCACCCACGGTGAACCAAGGCCTGGAGGGAACCGACGCCCAAAACTGGGTCCGGAGCTACCCCACAACCGGCGGACAAAAACACTCAAACAAAAACAAACATCAAACTACACACACACACACACACACACAAAGAAAAATAAAATAAAAAAGAGAGAGAAAATAAAATAAAAAGGCTCTTGTGAGAAGCAGCAGCTAGAATATGACATACTCTCATCTGAAAGCGGAAAAAGGCATTAGTAGTTATTTTGGGGGTTCTTTCAAGGCCAGACGATGTTCTCTGCCGTATTCCAGCTGACTCTTTGTGGCAAGCATAAACATAATCACTTAGAACATCCAGAAATCTAGATTCTGCTAGTTTATATACCTTATATAGTCAGTGGAGAATAAAGACTCTCATAATTTAATGCATAATCATGCTTCACACGAAAAAGCTGGACACAGCCCTGTATGATACCATGAGAATCATCACTGGATGCATCCAGCCTACACCAACTGAGTTTCTGCCAGTCCTCTCAGGCATAGCACCTCCAGCTCTCCGTAGGGAACAACACACAAACAAGCTGGTCAATAAGGCCCAAAAGGATAAGACACATCTGCTACACAATACAATCGAAGGATTGCGACACATGGGTCGACAGTGCCTACGCTCACACCACCCATTTTCCTGCCATGCGGCCACCCTCCTTGACACACCTTTCAACATCTTACAAGTATGGAGAGGCACCTGGCAACAGACTGCACACCCTGTCCAACTCAGTGTCACCCCGATTACAGCACTACCTCCAGGTAGAGACCTCCCAAGGAAAGAGTGGGTCACCTTGAACTGGATACGAACCGGGGTAGGCTGCTTCAGTGCCAACATTCATCGATGGGGTCTGCACCCATCTGCAGCCTGCCCCTGTGGGTCACCAGAGCAGACCATAGAGCACATCCTCAGCAAATGCCCCACCCACTGATGTTGACCTCATGATCCCTAAGCAGTCCATGGTGAACTGGCTGCAGCACCTTTCTTATATCTAATACAGCTGTCTTCTCATATGCAAGAAGAAGATAATCATGCTTAATCAGTTACCTCCTGCAAGGATTGGCCTCATCAGTCACCTCTGGAACCACAACCGCCACCCACCAAATTGAAGTCATGATCATCTTTGACCACGAAGGACGAATATTACCTACTGCAAGGTAATGTGATATAATAAGATCACTCACTGGCACTCACACTATGGTACAATCAATGTGCTATTACAACAACAATAAGGTTGTTCTCAATCAATCAGAAGGTCACCACTAGCAGTTTGGAGCTTTTATTCTCATTTATCACATTAAAATATATTTCCTGTACAGTGTTGGGCAAGTTACTTCAAAACTGTTTTGCATTATTTATTACTTGTTACTGTCATTTTAAAGTAATTAGTTACATTACAATATTACTGTATTTAAAATGTAAGGCATTACACTACTATTGCATTACTTTTAAGTTACTCTCACCAAAATAACTGGAAGTATGGATTTGGCAATCTAATGACCCTTTTCCACTACCCTTTTTCAGCTCACTTCAGCTCACTTCAGCCCGACACGGCTCGCGTTTCGACTACCAAAAACCAGCACAACTCAGCTCGCTTCAGCCCTGCTTAGCCCCTAAAACTCGCACCATTTTGGAGTGGGGCTGAAGCGAGCCAAACTGAGCCGAGTGAGGCTGGGGGCGTGAGCAGACACTCCCCTGTGCACTGATTGGTGAGGAGGAGTGTCCTCACATGCCCACACACGCCCCGCGAGCACGCTGGGATCTGTAAACACCGCAAACCCGGAAGAAGAATAATTACGAATTACGAGAATTTCTGAAGCCTTATGCGCCTCGCCTCATCTATACGCTCTTGCCAGTATCTGTCCGCGTTGTTGGTGACAACAAGCCACAGCACCAAGACCAGCAACACTAACGACTCCATGTCCTCCATGTTTATTGTTTACTATTCGGGTCGTGAGACTACCGCTTAAAAGCTCACTGATGTCACTGTTTGCGCTGCTTAACGACATCACGTGACGTCCACCCACTTTCGCTAACTCCACCCAATGTGTCCACCCACTTCCAGCCAGCACGGTTCAGCGCGGTTGTAGTCGAAATGCAACTCCAACAGCCCCGCTCAGCTCGACTCAGCACGGCACGGCTCAGCCCGACTCAGCCGCGTTTGTAGTGGAAAAGCGGCATAAATGTAGCTCAAGACGCTCAATTAGCTCATCACACTTCCAGTGGAAGGTGATGTGGTATCTGGTGATGTGGTTCATTAATTGAACTGTATTGTATTGTAATGTCTAAAGATATGACAAGATACAAAATTAGCATTTCTATGCCTTTATTGTTTTCAAGTTTACAGCATTAAGCATAGTTTATGCTTCATTAAAAAAAAAAAGATTAGCCCTAAGGGATATGACTCCATTTCAGAAATTTAACAAAAATGAACATATTATGGCAAATCATAGCCTACAATAAACCTGGCCTGAAAAAACCCCACAAGCCTTTTAAATCACAGCTAGACAGTGACTTAGCTATATGAGGCTACCCAGTCACATTTCGAAAAACAGAATTAGAAATAACAAAATCAAAGTGCTTTTAATGATATTGAAGTGCTTAGGCATATTAGCCCTTGAAGGAAAGGCAGCTCAATCACTTTAGTCTGACTTCCGACCAGAAAAAAAAAAAACCTCAGTTATACAGGACAAAAATGTAAGTCAGCATGTCTTCAACAACATACTCCGCCACAAGTCTCCTAACCTCTTGAGGCTGAAGTAGCATCTCAGAGCGGCAGAACGTTAATTTTGGCTGCTTTGTGATTTTATCGCCACTCTCATCCTCCGCTTGCTTCCTTGCTAACTTCATGTTACTATGGCACCTCTGGAAATGCTTAGTTAAATTACTGGTGCTATTTCGGGAAGTGGACAGTTCTTTAGGTTTAGCACACAAAGTGCATTTGACTACGATGTTCTTCACATCCTTATTTTTCAACAAACTTAAAGTAATGGGCGTGTGCCCATCCGGACAACGTGCTATCCGACGTTAGATCAGCTGCAGGTTCACTCATCTCTCTCTCCTGTCTGACTAGCCTAAAGGAGAAGGAAGTGAAACATTTTGCGCGGACATTTCACCTCTGCTGATCTCGCAGTGATTTTGGCGAATTTGTATGAAGGAAAAAAAAACCACCACTTCATTCCAGGTTAAAAATGCATTGTAACGCGCGTTACTGACATTTGTACCGAGTAAAATATTACCAATTTTTTTTCTGTAATGCCTTACATTACCGCGTTACTGCAAAAAGCAATGCATTACAGTAATTCGTTACTTTTGTAACGCATTACTCCCAACACTGTTTCTGTATGCTTTGAAATTGTAAAGTTGTTCAGCAACTGTAATACTGTACAACAGTTGTAATGCAGTTTCTGTTTTTCTGTGATATTTAAACCAGTGCATGTTTTTTTTTATTTCTGTGGCTTGTGCTTAAAATGATAAGTATGTGTATGCATCTAAAGATACAAGGGATTTGTAGACTTTTATGTGAGATAAATTAACACATAAAAAACCTTTGCATTAAAATAGTAAGACTAAAGCCTGAAGGGAAAGTTTGCATTATATGGTGAAGGAAAATAAGTCTTCAGACACGTTTTGTTTTTGTTACTTATCTACTTCTTCTGCAAATATTCAAGGTTAAAATAAAGCAAGTCCATAATTTTTGCATAAATGCTGAAAAAAAAGTTCTTGTGCAAATTGCACCTGGAGTCATTAGAAAAGACGTTGCTTTCGGTTGGGAAATTGTCATGTAACAAGTAGCAATCATGGTGAAGGTGAAGAAGTTTCATAAAGTTCTCAGGGTAAACATTATTCAACAACTCTTGCTGAAAAGTTACACATTGAACACCCCTATAAGTTTAATTGTTTCAATAATATGCAGATAGTTCATAGAACCACAACTAATCATCCCTGGACAGGTGTGTCATGTAAGATTTCACAATGTAGGAAGGTGAGCAAGAAGCCAGGAGCCACTTGAAAAGAGTTGCAGGATGACTGGAAAGCTGCCTATGATCCCAAGAATACTATGGACCCCTTTCAGTAACGTGACCTTCGTAAATGCGACCGCCATTTTGGACATGTAGTGGACTTTGGCTCAAATCGGTTTGAATGCGAGGAAGGCGACAAACATAAAAGAAAAAGGAGCGAGATGCAGAAAACTGTATTTACTAGTTTACTGTAATTATGATCTGGCAGCTATTTACACCGGATCCAGTGTAAATAGCTGCCGGAGCCAACGTCCGGCCGGGCCGCGAGCGAGCGCGCGCCGGCTCCGCGGCCGCCGGTTCCGGCCGGGCCGCGAGCGAGCGCGCGCCGGCTCCGGCCGGGCCGCGAGCGAGCGCGCTCCGGAACCTCGGACGTTGGTGCCTTCTTCCACCGAAGGTTTGCCTTCTTGCTGTGAGGCGACCATGCTAACCACTACACCACCATGCCGCCCATTCATAAAACCTGATTTCAGTAAATGATTAAACCATTTCAAATGAAAAATGAGACAAGTTATCAACTCAAGCAAAGTACTTGGAGAACAAAGCACACCCAGGCACAGAAAACAATAGGGGTCATACAGCAGTCATACAGCATATATAACTGTTCAAACACCCACATTAAGGCTGAAGTTAAGGCCATACAGTTGACTCCGTAAAGAGCTAAAGTCATTGAAATGAGGGATAAAGGTTGAGGATCGATAGAAGGCATAAATATGGCTGGAGAATGGTTTAGAGTTTAGGTGTTAGATCACGTCTATTGGTGAAAGGAGAATGCCTGTGGCAGCCTAGTGAAATGGCTGACTCTAAAAGCTCTATGGAGGGCCATGAATGATGGCATTGAGCAAGGCTCCACCCTAAAGCACACTGTGCTACACTGCTATAACTCTGCCATTGCTAGAAAAAAGAGGGCTAGAGTGGATAGGAACAGTTCTGGGGTTTTAAACCGTGGCGATCCATCAGGGGCAGTTTCTGCAGGCCACACCATTTTCTGTGTGTTTTTTTTTTTAAGACTTTAAAATGTCACATGTCAGTGGGTGAAATAATATATAACAATCAATCATTCATAAAACTTTTTTATTACAATATATAACTTACTGAACTAATTTGATAAATGTCTTTATTTATTATAATTCTGCTTGAGTCTCATGTACTACTCCCATTTTAAACTGAACATCTGGAGCAGACTGTGATTCTTTCACTGATCTCCTCCTCAGGGCCTGCTGTGTCTAGTATTAGAGGCTCTGAGCCCTCCCCAGAAAGTGAAACTGGCATAAATACAGTGCAAGAACAAAATTAACCAAAATCTGATGCATTGCGATTGAAGTGCTAGTTGGCCTTTTGTGATGCAATATTATCAACCAATAAATGTTAAACATTTCTAGGCTGTGACTGATTGAAATCAAAGCTGTTGTAACAGATGATAAAAACCAGCAAATCCTGAATAGAAATCTATGGGAAAAGTGCTTAACGCTAGAGATGGTAGTTGTATGCACATATCTTGCCCTTCCCCCCGAAAGGCCAATCATTGGCTGAACTGGAAAACATATTAAGCCAATTGTATTGCTGCACTGACACAAGTACACAGTTGAGGTTCACAAGAGTTTAAAGGTCATAGGCAAGGGTTGGAGGTGAAACGTAGAATATCAACTTTATTGTCTGGAAGAACAACCCAAAAAGTGAATTCAATCTTCCTGGTGTCTAATTTGCACCCTAAAATTGAATAAAACAGTTAAAATATACTGTTTTGCCCAATTTCCGAAGGTTTGTTTACATCTCACTTATGCGCACTTTCACCGCCAGGGGACAGTCGTCGTGACGTCATTCAAGCCAAACAGACTGGGAGCAGTTCTGTGTTTACTTGCGAACCAAGCACACGTGTACGGACTTTGGTTGTGAGAGGTTGTGTAAAATGTCTGAAAGCAATAGCGATTTTGAAGCAGGAAGTCTCCAAATTGAATATCGAGAGGTGAAACCATATATGTATGAACCTATGGCCATTGCAAAGCAATCGGTGAATGTGGCTCACTGGTTTGACCGTGCGGCCTCGGAATTGGACAGCGACTCAGCCGACTCTGATCGCGGTGACCCCGGACCTCAACAAGACTTGCGCCCAAACGATTTATCCTGGTACATACATGTCAACCTTTGGTCAATCAAACCTGTATAACCAACCTCCAAAATCTGTATTTCCCTTATAAAATCCTTATAAGATGCAAATTAAAATAAATTTACCTAAAATTTGAATGATAATTAACAATGATATATCCAAGTTACTTTTTATTCAATATTAATAACAATAAACCTTCAGAATGAATACAAAGCTCCAATGTTTGACAAAAACACAAAGTGTCACTCTAATGTTCTGAATTGTACTCCGTGACAGCTTTTTTAGCACTCTGCACCAATACCTCACTAGGCTGCATGTCACAGCAAGTGTCTGTGTTGATCTTGCCGGAGTGCCCATTCAGAATCTTTTCAGTCGCTAGTGAAAGTTGCTCAGGTGGAAATACGCTTTTCAAACAAAATGTTACTTCCCGGTTGGCGGGATTCTCGCAATGCGGTGTGCGCATGATCAGAAGTGGAACGAAGTCTCGCTACCACAAGATAATGTGCGATTTCATAAGACTCTTTACTGGCTGTTTCTGCTTTCTGTGGTGTACAGTACATTTGTAAATGTTATGCGCTCTTTTATCATCGTGGGAATTGATTATAGCTCTAAATAAATATTGAAGTTTTTTAAAGAATCCATATAACTTTATTTGTACGCCCATATACTCCGTTTATTGAATCAAATCCGTATAAAATACGGACATTCCGTATAGGCTGACATGTATGCTGGTAGTTATGATAAATTCCTACTTTCGTCGTAAATAAGAGCCTTTTTGAAGAATAATTAAATCCTCCCTAGTGGATATAGGTAACAATTACTTGACAGTGCGCTGGTAGGTCACATTAGCCTGCCATCCGCGGCATTATACTATTTATAGCCTACTCTAAGTGAGGAAATATCCCTTTGTCTCATTTCCACAATGATTGTACAGGATCCCTCAGGATTCTTGACTTGTCAATTGCAAGCAAAAGTAAAAATGTGTACCTCCAATCTTCTCCTTTTTGCTTGAGCGTTGCTGCTCCGTTTCTTCTTTGACTGCTTAATTTTGTTTCAAGCGCACAATCCACTCTCTCCGCCTCGTCTCATCTTCCGGAAAAAGCCAAACTGCTCGCTCTGCCTCTTCTCCTCTTTCGGAAAAAGCCAACCCACTCGCTCCGCCTCTTCTCCTCTCTCAGAAAAAGGTAAAAACTTCTTCCTGAACCGGTCCTGTTGTTACAGTTCACTGCACAACAATAAGGCATGGCTTTTCTTTGGAAATTCCGAACACACGTCTGCACTCAAGCCGAACAGCAATGCAAGTAAACGGAAGTGGACTCAACTCAAGCAGTTTGTTTGTCTTGAATGACGTCATGCGCCGAGTGGTTACGAAAATCGCCAAACAGAAATTCGCCACGATCCGCACTAACTTACTTTAATTATTACTTATTAACAATACTTCTTGGGACCAGAAGAAAATTACAGAGGGTTTTTTAAAACATATTAAGTTTCAAATGTGCATAAATTGAAGACTGTTGCCTATGATCTTTAAACTGTTATTGTGGCAGGTTAGGAGCAGGTTCACTGCAAATGGACTTCAAATAAGCGTTTTGGACTTTTTCCATACATTTCTATTCAGGATTCTTTAAGTGGTTTGTCTCCTCCTTTATAACATCTCTGTTCAAGTACTCTGGTGGGATGAGCTGATGGCATCACATCATGGGACTTTGGATTGAGCTATAAATTAAGTTAATGTTGTGAAATCATGCGCATGGTTATTTCAGCAAGACAATGCCAAACCGCATTCTGCACATATCACAACTGCATGGTTCTGTAGTAAGAGTCCTGGTCTGCCTGAAGTCCAAATCTGTCTCCCACTGAAAACCTTTGGTGCATTATGAAGCACAAAATACAACAAAGGAGACCCTGAACTGTTGAGTGACTGAAATCCTACATCAGGCAAATATTGGACAACAGTTCACTTTCAGAACAACAGCAATTGGTCTCCTCAGTTCCCAAACATTTAGAGTGTTGGTAAAAGTAGAGCTGATGCAACTTAGTGGTAAACATTCCCCATCCCAACGTTTTTGAAATATGTTGCTCACATTAAATTCAAAATGAGCATATATTTTTCATTCATTCATTCATTCATTCATTCATTCATTAATAAATAAATAAATAAATAAATAAATAAATATCTCAGTTTCAACATTTGGTATGTTGCCTTTGGACTATTTTCAATGAAATATAGGGTTTCCATGATTTGCAAATCATCACATTCTGTTTTTATTTAGAATTGTGTCCCATCTTTTTTTTTTTTGGAAATGGGGTTGCATAACGTGGGGGGCAGGGGTGTTAAACCTTATTTTGGGGCAAAGTCACCGAATTTTTAAGCAGTTTTTTTTTTTATCAGATTTGACTCGTGGTTCTCATCTAATCTCATCTCATTTCATCTCATCATCTCTAGCCGCTTCATCCTGTTCTACAGGGTCGCAGGCAAGCTGGAGCCTATCCCAGCCGACTACGGGCGAAAGGCGGGGTACATCCTGGACAAGTCGCCAGATCATCACAGGGCTGACACATAGACACAAACAACCATTCACACTCACATTCACACCTACGGTCAATTTAGAGTCACCAGTTAACCTAACCTGCATGTCTTTGGACTGTGGGGGAAACCGGAGCACCCAGAGGAAACCCACACGGACACGGGGAGAACATGTAAACTCCGCACGGAAAGGCCCTCACCGGCCACGGGGCTCAAACCCAGACCTTCTTGCTGTGAGGCGACAGCGCTAACCACTACACCACCGTGCCGCCGACTCGTGGTTCTATACATGCAATTTTTTATGTTGATGTGGCCACTGAAAATGCAGTTCTGGCTCTCTGTTGAACTCTGCCTGAAATAACTGTCCAAGGGTGTTACCAAGATGGCTACTGAGTGGTGAGACTTCTTATAAAGACTTTGCTGAAATCTGCAGCAAAAATGGTGGTGTTTTCAATGGACTTGACTGATTTCTTACTGACTTGCTTTGGAAAATTCTCTTTTTAGTATAGTGTTTTAAAGAAAAAAGAAAATTACTGAAAGTGAGAGATCAAAGCCTCAACTCAAAAGACTTACATTATGTTGCTGTCTTTTACACCAGAATAACACTTCAGTCAAATGCAAAGGGTGAAAGGATATTTGTGTACAGGATGTACAGTACCAGTCAAAAGTTTAGACACACATTCTAATTCAATGTTTTAGTTTATTTTTATTAATTAAAAGTCACTTCATGTCTTAAAGTAATGATGGAATGTCTTTCTCTTTATTTAGTTGGTGGTACTTGACATAATATGGATTACTACAGTTGTGGAAAAGGGCTATTTACTGTATTTTTATTATTTATTATTTACTGTTTGATCTGAAATGCATTTAGAAGTCAAGAAATTGCACTAATTAACTTTTGACGAGGCACCTGTTAATTGAAAAGCATTCCAAGTGACTACCTCATGAAGCTGGTTAAGATAATGCCAATGGTGTGGAAAGCGTCATCAAGGTAAACGTTGGCTACTTTGAAGAATCTAAAATATGAAGTGTTTTGTTTTTATTAACACTTTTGTGTTTACCACATAATTTCATACATGTTCCATATGCTATTTTATAGTTTTGATGTCTTCAGTATTGTTCTACAATGTAGAAAATACAAAATACAGAAAAACCTATGAATGTTGGTATGAAAGAAGGTGTGTCCAATTTTTGACTGGTACTGTATGCTTTTATGTAAATAATAATGACATTTCCTCACACGGGGGCGGCACGGTGGTGTAGTGGTTAGCGCTGTCGCCTCACAGCAAGAAGGTCCGGGTTCGAGCCCTGTGGCCGGCGAGGGCCTTTCTGTGCGGAGTTTGCATGTTCTCCCCGTGTCCGCGTGGGTTTCCTCCGGGTGCTCCGGTTTCCCCCACAGTCCAAAGACATGCAGGTTAGGTTAACTGGTGACTCTAAATTGACTGTAGGTGTGAATGTGAGTGTGAATGGTTGTCTGTCTATGTGTCAGCCCTGTGATGACCTGGCGACTTGTCCAGGGTGTACCCCGCCTTTCGCCCGTAGTCAGCTGGGATAGGCTCCAGCTTGCCTGCGACCCTGTAGAACAGGATAAAGCAGCTAGAGATGATGAGATGAGATGAGATGAGATTTCCTCACACTTGAAACTCTCCCACAAAAACATGAATGTGAATGTATGCTTTGCAACAGGTTGGCATCCCATCCAGAGTGTATTCCGGCTCTGTGACCAGTATTCCCAGGATAGGCTCTGGATCCACCACATCCCTCACTAGGATTACGTGGTGACAATAAATTAATGTAAAAAAAAAAAAAGCATACAGTGGTGCTTGAAAGTTTGTGAACCCTTTAGAATTTTCTATATTTCTGCATAAATATGACCTAAAACATAATCAGATTTTCACACAAGTCCTAAAAGTAGATAAAGAGAACCCAGTTAAACAAATGAGACAAAAATATTATACTTGGTCATTTATTTATTGAGGAAAATGATCCAATATGACATATCTGTGACTGGCAAAAGTATGTGAACCTTTGCTTTCGGTATCTGGTGTGATCCCCTTGTGCAGCAATAACTGCAACTAAATGTTTGTGGTAACTGTTGATCAGTCCTGCACACCAGCTTGGAGGAATTTTATCCCATTCCTCCATACAGAACAGCTTCAACTCTGGGATGTTGGTGGGTTTCCTTACATAAATTGCTCGCTTCAGGTCCTTCCATAACATTTCGATTGGATTAAGGTCAGAACTTTGACTTGGCCATTCCAAAACATTAACTTTATTCTTCTTTAACCATTTTTTGGTAGAATGACTTGTGTGCTTAGGGTCGTTATCTTGCTACAAATTCTAAAGGGTTCACAAACTTTCAAGCACCACTGTACCAATTTTTACATTGCTGACACCACAAACATTTTACAGTATTGGCTTTCCATACAGTTTTCTGTTCTATTTGGTCATCAGTTAGTTTAAGCCTTTTTTTTTTTTTTTTAATAGCTGACCTTAAACATTTTTACATTGCTGACACCACAAACCATATTACACAGGCTGAGAGACAAAGCATTAGTATTTCAGAATGTTGTCCAAAGCCACTAACTGATAGATAAATTTGAATATAAACTCCTACTTCTTTCTCTTTGGTCTTCCTCTTTTCCTCATGCCTGGCAGCTCCATCTTCAGCATCCTTCTCCCAGTATACTCGACATTTCCCCTCTGCACGTGTCCAAACCAATTCAATCTCATCTCTATTGCTTTGTCTCCAAACCATCCATCCTGAGCTGTCCCTCCAATATACTCATTCCTAATCCTGTCCATCATCATCACTCCCAGTGCAAATCTTAGCATCAGGATAAATTTGAATGCAAACATAACCCACATTTTCATCTGATGACTCTAGGTGTAACTAATAATTCTGGTGATGGATGCTACTAAAGTTACAGATTGAAAAGTGCTATTATTATGAATGTTGTTTTATTCAGTGGTTGGTTTACTGTTTATCAGACACCTTCTGTCTTGCCTGGAACTTTCTTCCTTTCCTTCTTGCTTTTTAATCTCCACCAACTTTGTTGGAGGAGGTTATGTTTTTGCTTCTGTTTGTTTGTTTGCCTGTTCCTAACGTAACTCAAAAAGTAGTGAACAGATTTTGATAACATTTTGAGGAAAGGTGGGCCATGGGACAAGGAACAATTGATTAGATTTTGATGCAAATCTGGATATGTATGTGAATCCAGGATTTGTTTGTTTGTTTGTTTGTTTGTTTGTTTGTTTGTTTGTTTGTTCCCAACGCAACTCCAAAAGTAGTAAATGGATTTTGATGAAATTTAGAGGAAAGGTGAGCCATGGGCTAAGGAATAATTGTTTAGATTTTGATGCAAATCTGCATGTGTATGTGGATCCAGGACTTTTTTTGTGGACATTCTATGTAGCTTGGTGGAGGTATACACTCTACCAAGTACCCTTCTAGTTGTTCTTGTTTTCCTCTGTAATTATCATTCTGTGAAAGAGGGTCTTCTGAATAAACAGGGTATACGTTCCCTCAAATGAACACAATCACAGTACTTGCAGCTCAACACAGACCTCACAGAAGACTTTCTATCATTTCTCAGCTCTTTCCCCTTCTTTCTTTTGATTATGTGTCTTTAAATGTTTGGCAACATGACAAATTAATGAGATGTTGCTAAAGCCTACAGTGGTATGCAAAAGTTTGGGCACCCCTGGTCAAAATTGCTGTTACTGTGAACAGTTAAGCAAGTTGAAGATGAAATGATCGCCAAAAGGCATAAAGTTAAAGATGACTCATTCCCTTTATATTTAAAGCAAAAACAGTTTTTTATTTTCATCTTTTACATTTTCAAAATGACAAAAAAGGAAAAGAGCCCGAAGCAAAAGTTTGGGAACCCTGCATGGTTAGTACCTAGTAACACCCCCTTTGGCAAGTATCACAGCTTGTAAACACTTTTTGTAGCCAGCTAATAATCTTTCAGTTCTTACCTGGGGGATTTTCACACATTTGTCCTTGCAAAAGGCTTCCAGTTCTACAAGTTTCTTGGGCTGTCTTGCATACACTGCTCTTTTGAGATCTATCCACAGATTTTCAATGATGTTTAGGTCAGGGGACTGTGAGGGCCAGGGCAAAACCTTCAGCTTGTGCCTCTTGAGGTATTCTATTGTAGATTTTGAGGTGTGTTTTGGATCATTGTCTTATTGTAGGACCCGTCCTCTTTGTAACTTCAACTTTTTTACAGATGGTGTGATGTTTGCTTCCAAAATTTGCTGGTATTTATTTGAATCCATGCTTCCCTCAACCAATGAAATGTGCCCTGTGCCACTGGCTGCAACACAACCCAAAAGCATGATCGATCCACACCCATGCTTCAGAGTTGGAGAGGTGTTCTTTTCCTGGAATTTGGCACCCTTTTTTCTCCAAACATACCTTTGCACACTGTGGCCAAAAAGTTCTATTTTGATTTCATCAGTCCACAGGACTTGTTTCCAAAATGCATCAGGCTTATTTAGATGTTCATTTGCAAACTTCAGATGCTGAATTTTGTGGTTAGGATGCAGGAAAGATTTTCTTCTGATGACTCTTCCATGAAAGTCATATTTGTTCAGGTGTCGCTGCACAGTAGAACAGTGCACCACCACTCCAGGGTCTGCTAAAACTTTCTGAAGGTCTTTTGCAGTCAAACAGGGGTTTTTATTTGCCTTTCTAGCAATCCAAAGAGGAGTTCTTTCAGAAAGTTTTCTTCATCTTCCAGACCTCACCTTGATCTCCACTGTTTCTGTTAACTGCCATTTCTTAATAACATTACAATCTGAGGAAACAGCTACCTGAAAGCACTTTGCTACGCTCTTGTAGCCTTCTCCTGCTTTGTGAGCATCAATTATTTTATTATTCACAATGCAAGGGAGTTGCTTAGAGGAGCCCATGGCTGCTGATTTTAGGGACACATTTGAGGAGTCAGAGAATTTATACAGCTTTGAAATCTGCATCATCTGACCTTTCCTAACGAAGAATTTGAATAAGCCACAGCTCAATAAGCTAATTAAGGTCTGGAACCTTGGTAAAAGTTACCTGAGAACTCAAATGTATTGGGATGCCCAAACTTTCACATGGTGTTCCTTTTCTTTTTTCACTCTCCAATTGTACGAAACAAAAATAATACACAAATCTTGCATAAAATGCTGAAAAGAAATGTGTCGTCTTTACATTCATGCCTTTTGGTGATCAGTTCATCTTCTGCTCACTTAACTATTCACAGTAACAGACATTTTCAGTAAGGGTGCCCAAATTTTTGCATGCCACTGTATCATAATGCCATAACTTAGAGTGGACTAAGAGTTTGAAAGTATGGCACATCATCATATTCACCTCACATCCATCAGCAAACTGAGCTACTGCCACTTAGCCATTCATCACCCACACAGCCTGAGCAAACATTCAGAGAGAGACTGATGAGTTGGGAATATATTTGGCTTGGTGTACACTCTCGTTAGGGCTTGCTGAATGAAGCAAAACAGGTGCTTGTTGGTGAATGCATGTTTCTTGATCATTTTCAATGAATACAACTTACAACCCCGATTCCAAAAAAGTTGGGACAAAGTACAAATTGTAAATAAAAACGGAATGCAATGATGTGGAAGTTTCAAAATTCCATATTTTATTCAGAATAGAACATAGATGACACATCAAATGTTTAAACTGAGAAAATGTATCATTTAAAGAGAAAAATTAGGTGATTTTAAATTTCATGACAACAACACATCTCAAAAAAGTTGGGACAAGGCCATGTTTACCACTGTGAGACATCCCCTTTTCTCTTTACAACAGTCTGTAAACATCTGGGGACTGAGGAGACAAGTTGCTCAAGTTTAGGGATAGGAATGTTAACCCATTCTTGTCTAATGTAGGATTCTAGTTGCTCAACTGTCTTAGGTCTTTTTTGTCGTATCTTCCGTTTTATGATGCGCCAAATGTTTTCTATGGGTGAAAGATCTGGACTGCAGGCTGGCCAGTTCAGTACCCGGACCCTTCTTCTACGCAGCCATGATGCTGTAATTGATGCAGTATGTGGTTTGGCATTGTCATGTTGGAAAATGCAAGGTCTTCCCTGAAAGAGACATCGTCTGGATGGGAGCATATGTTGCTCTAGAACCTGGATATACCTTTCAGCATCGATGGTGTCTTTCCAGATGTGTAAGCTGCCCATGCCACATGCACTAATGCAACCCCATACCATCAGAGATGCAGGCTTCTGAACTGAGTGCTGATAACAACTTGGGTCGTCCTTCTCCTCTTTAGTCCAAATGACACGGTGTCCCTGATTTCTATAAAGAACTTCAAATTTTGATTCGTCTGACCACAGAACAGTTTTCCACTTTGCCACAGTCCATTTTAAATGAGCCTTGGCCCAGAGAAGACGTCTGCGCTTCTGGATCATGTTTACATACGGCTTCTTCTTTGAACTATAGAGTTTTAGCTGGCAACGGCGGATGGCACGGTGAATTGTGTTCACAGATGATGTTCTCTGGAAATATTCCTGAGCCCATTTTGTGATTTCCAATACAGAAGCATGCCTGTATGTGATGCAGTGCCATCTAAGGGCCCGAAGATCACGGGCACCCAGTATGGTTTTCCGGCCTTGACTCTTACGCACAGAGATTCTTCCAGATTCTCTGAATCTTTTGATGATATTATGCACTGTAGATGATGATATGTTCAAACTCTTTGCAATTTTACACTGTCGAACTCCTTTCTGATATTGCTCCACTATTTGTCGGTGCAGAATTAGGGGGATTGGTGATCCTCTTCCCATCTTTACTTCTGAGAGCCGCTGCCACTCCAAGATGCTCTTTTTATCCCCAGTCATGTTAATGACCTATTGCCAATTGGCCTAATGAGTTGCAATTTGGTCCTCCAGCTGTTCCTTTTTTGTACCTTTAACTTTTCCAGCCTCTTATTGCCCCTGTCCCAACTTTTCTGAGATGTGTTGCTGTCATGAAATTTCAAATGAGCCAATATTTGGCATGAAATTTCAAAATGTCTCACTTTTGACATTTGATATGTTGTCTATGTTCTATTGTGAATACAATGTCAGTTTTTGAGATTTGTAAATTATTGCATTCTGTTTTTATTTACAATTTGTACTTTGTCCCAACTTTTTTGGAATCGGGGTTGTAGATGAGGACGACCGTATTTATATCACTACATTTTGAAATTGAAATTATTCCCAATATTTGAACATCATGTCAAAAACCTCATACAAGTTAAGTCTGCCAAATCACTGTGGCACCAATGGATGTATGTCTGTTTCCAGAAACTGTCTTGTCCATGTCCCAGGGGTATAGATATGAGGTTGCATGTAAAATCCCATTGTCATCCATCACAATAGTTGTTAACCTGCACAAGCCCAAGAATTGATATAAAATATGTAAAAATAAAATACCACAAAATGTGGAATAATTGAACATTTTTGCCATCCTACACACTAAAGAGGCACAGATGAACCTAAAAATCACAGTTACAGAATTGTACAGTTTAATTAATGTGTTATGGTCTGATGAAGCCAAAAGCCATCCATCCATCTGGGTTGTCGGGGAAGCTGGAGCCAATCCCAGCTGGCTTTGGATGAGAGGCAGAGTACACCCTGGGAAGCTCTCCAATCTATCACAGGGCTAACACCAAGACAGACAGCCATTCAGACTCACATTCACACCTGTAGGCAGTTTAGAGTTCCCAGTTGACCAAATCCACATGCCTTTGGACTGTTGGAGGAAACCCACTCAGGCATGGGGAGAACATGCAAACTTCACACAGAAAGGCCCCAGTTGAACCCAGAACCTTCTTGCTGTGAGGCAACAGTGTTAACCACTGCACGACCATGCCACCCCTGTCAAAATCACAGTGAAAAACAAAATCAACTGTTTTGGCCATGCAAGCCATTAGCATGTTTACCCTAAAATAACTGTTCTTGGGATCATCAATAATGTGTTGTGGTCAAATTAAACCAATATAAAACACTTTGGCAATGCGTGCCATTAGACTGTTTGCCCAAATAAATAAGGAACTGAACACAAGGAAGAAAACTAAATTTACACATTTGCCATAAGTACATACAAGTTTATGAGGAGTGCATTAACACAGTGTCCACACATTCTGGTTAGCTATGCTCAATGCTGCTTCTTTTACAAATTAAGGCTGACATGTCCACTGCCAATTAGTGAAAAAAAATTACAGCTATTTACTTCAGCTTACTTAGTGCTTTATGAAAGCTATGACTAAAATAAAATGTCCTTTTTTTAGTCTGTTGCCACTTGTGTGTGAAAACTTCCTTCTGCTAATCAGACTGTCCATTCTCTCCTTCTGTCAACTCCCCTCAAACACACACAGCTTCTAACGTAACAGTAATGGAATTTAGTCGTGGCAATAAGCAGAACTCATTTTTCAAGCCAATTTTCCCCCCAAGACCTCATAACACACAAAGCACAACACATTCGCTTACAGGCTTTGAGATATAATATTTCTGTCTTTGCATAATACTGTCCCATCTTCATATTAAAGAATGACACCCATCAAGCTACTAAAAAGCAAGTCATGAATTTGTCTGAAATTAGAAAGCAATATGACTCCAATTAAATAGCGTAAACCGTGATCAGCCAATAAAACAGTCCCTGATATCGTTTGGCTATCAAAGCTTGGATGTGTTCTATCACTGTGATTTGTCTGGGGAGAACATCTTGGAAGAGGACGAGGAGGAACTGAACAGAATTGCATTTGTTGTGGTTTTAGGTGTGGGCTGTTTACAACCAATACAGCATGCAAAAATTTATTTTGTTTATCAAAAACAACAAAATTACAAGCCAGTTCACATTTGTTGTTGAAGTTTCTGAAATATATGAACCAGATGACCTGCCTCAGAAGATTTCAAAGAACAGACCATTTCAACAGAAAAAAAAAGAAACATTGATTAAAAAAAAAAAGTATTCTGTGAATCGGGTTGCCACATGAACATAATAAATATAATGCAGAAAATTGCAGAAGTACTTACAGCAATTTATTAACAATAAAAATAAGTCCATGCCTAATACTCTATGAAGCTTTTATTTGTAGGTATATTCTTAGATACCTCCTTGTGATCTACAACTGGTTAGAATGACAAGGAACACTTTTTTTTTTGGCTTATGATAAGTGATCCAAATGATTCAGTGTCGAGAAATCTTTTAACCCCTGGTCAACTGAAAGCTAAATCACTGACTGGTCACTATTCTTTTTTTCTTCCTGTCCCAACCAGATTTTTATATTTTTGTATAAAGATTCATTTTGAAGTGGCCACAAAAAAAAGGAGTTTGGATTCCTATGAAAACAGGCTTTTCTTGAGGGGGTGGATATGGTTCTGATGATTGGAAGCCTACAATACTATTACATTACATGCATTTAGCTAGCAGACACTTTTATCCAGAGCAATGTACAGCATACCCAGAGTGGCCTGAGAAGCATTTGGGGGTCAGCTGCCTTGGTCAAAAGCACTTCAGCCATTCCTGCTGGTCCAGGGAATCAAACCAGTGACCTTTTGGGACCAAAGCTGCATCTCTAACCATTAGGCCACAGCCATACCAGTTAGAAGTTGAGACACACTAACTCATTCATAAGTTTTTCTATATTTTGGCTATTTTCTACATTGTAGAACAATACTGAAAAGAGCAAAATGATGAAATGACATATGGAACATACATGGAATTATGTGGTAAACAAAACAAATTAAGTTTCATATTTTAGACTCTTCAGGGTAGCCACTGTTTACCTTGATGACGCTTTCCACACCACTGGCATTATCTTAACCAGCTTCATGAGGTCATCACCTGGAATGCTTTTCAATTAACAGGTGTGCCTCATCAAAAGTTAATTAGTGCAATCTCTTTCCTTCTTAAAGTATTTGAGCTCGAACAGTAAATAGTAAATAAGAAAAATACAAAATAAATAAATAGCCCTATTCTGCAACTGTAGTAATTCATATTATCTCAAGAACCACTCAACTAAGTAAAGAGAAAAGACGTCCATTATTACTTTAAGACATGAAGAGTCTTTTAATGAATAAAAATAAACTAAAACATTAAATTAGAAAGTGTATCAAAACTTTTGACTGGTATTGTATATCTGTGCAGACTCATCCAAAGAGACCACTTGCCTAAATACTCTTCAGGACTGTTGTTATGACTAAATTATCCTGACTTAGATGTACTATCCACTCCAGCTGTTTCAGATGTTTTGAGCTGTAAGACAAGCATTGAGAACACAAAAAATAAATTTTCATAAAAGGAGATCTGGCAAAGAATACAAATGGCTGCCATTTTTACTGTATGAGATTTATGGCTACATTGCCTTGATCATTTACATGGAGCTTGACTTTCAGTTCTCATCTCATCTCATCTCATCTCATCTCATTATCTGTAGCCGCTTTATCCTGTCCTACAGGGTCGCAGGCAAGCTGGAGCCTATCCCAGCTGACTACGGGCGAAAGGCGGGGTACACCCTGGACAAGTCGCCAGGCTTCAGTTCTCTTTCTGACATTTAGTAATTCCCAGAGACAGATTCCTGGACATTTCATGGCACCTTAATCTCAGTCACCATGAAAAGGAACTGTTGAGTATGACCATCTCTTCTAAATAAAACTTCTGTATGACCAACATGTCACCAACTGTAAGGACTATATATATCTAGCCAGAGATAAATGGATGGCAGCCACCAATGCCTGAAGTGGTCTGAAACCATATACAGTATGAAAGGCAAACCCACAAAATGAGGATATGATCCGTCCATCCTGCTGATATATCTGGTTACACTAGGAATTTTTTGTTGAGGGAAAAGGTCCAGACAAAAGTTTGACATGATACAGTAATAACTGCTTTAGGATATTTGTTGCTTGGAAAAGGTTTTAGTGTGTATATAGATGCAGCTTTGCAAAACAAGCAAGCAAACAAACTAAAAACAAACAAGCAAACAAACAAACAAATAAGCCCTGCAAATGACTTCCCAGGAAAGAACAGAGGGATGGAATACCTGCAGGAGATGGAGAAATGGTCTCCTCTTTGTGACGTGGATGAACATTCATGTAGTGCTTCTTTGTTGTTCATTTAACAAAACATTTTATGCTGACACTGTTTGTAGAAGGTTAATGATCTGATAGGCTACTATAATGCCCTGTAAAAGAGCAAAAATGGAATGAGTTTTTCAATCTGTTGAAGTCAAAGTAGCAAAGCCAGTTATGCAGAATGCATTCCTTAAGCACCTGGTAATGGAACTTGATTGAAGCAGTGAAACCACAGGCCTCAGCCCAATCCCAATCCCAGCCTGAAAGATCCATGCAAGTCTACTTTAGACAAGATGACACACAAGCAAGGAGAAAGTATGTGAGCTGTCAAGCAAAGACACCTGTGAACTGCACAAACTGTGATGTGGTACTGTGTTCGACAGTAACTGTTTTAGATACTGGCACAGTTATAGAACATGTGTCAAACTCAAGGTCTGCTTCATTTCATTCAGCCAACACAAAATATAATTCTGAAATGGCTCAAAGTGCCTACTCCTAAACATTTTCACACTACGTAGAATTCACACTAGATTGATACCATAGTGATTAGCCATGTTCTTCATATGCTCTCATATAGCAGTGGTGGAAAGCTGGTTAAAATGGACAGCTGTCAGCTGT